>NC_134149.1:35757575-36060606 GCF_033958435.1 Carettochelys insculpta
TTGTAAGGGGGAGACTTTGTCTGGCTACAGTGGCATAAACTGAGAGTAGCATGAGCAAGGAAGCTCTTGGGTCTCGCTGCTCTGGAGGAAGGGCAGAACTGCCCCTGCACTTACCGGCAATGGTGTGGTGCTGACAGTTAACATTGGTGGGGGCCAAAACTGGGGTGCATGTGGCCCCCTTTCCATGTCCCCATGTGTCACGTATGGAGGTTGGAATATAAACTCTGTCATTCCTAACTAGGAGAAGATAAGTATGCAAAAGCGCATCCACACAAAGTTACAGTTACTAGACAAGACCATTTTAAAACAAATTTCCTTTTCTTAGAATGAAAAAAAAAGAATCCGTTCAGAATGGATCTGTAACTACCACCAAACAAACTTGATCATGTGACTTCTGGAGCTTAGTGCAGGAGAATCTATGGTTTGAGTTAAAAGCCAGCTGCTTCTCAGCTGGGCTGTGGCAGAGACTCATTTTTTTCTCTGTAAGTTGTCTAGTTGCCAGTACATGGGGCAGTCACTCATCCCTAGGTGTGTAGGTTACATATCACCCTCTTAACTCTCAGAAGTTCTGTGTTCTCTCTCTCTACAGTGATGTTCAGTTAAGCCTATCTTTCAATATAAATGTGTCTGCCTTTCTTTTAGTATTGGGACAAGGCATAGCTGAGGTTGGCATCACACTAAATAGGATAGTTATGCCCCTAATTGCAAGTTTGTCCTTCATTTGAATGTAAGTCACTTACTGTTAAGTCATCTCCAATGATTTACTTCAGCTCTGGCCTGTTGCATTGGAGATCATTTACCTGACCCATTTAAACTTCCACTCTACATCCACGGTAAAGTAGTTGTAAAATATTTTCCGCTGTGCTCTGCTTGTAATGATTAATACTGGACTGTGTGATGAATGTGAACAAAAGAGTGGCAATTACAATTTCATTAATCACTTAATAATTGAGGCCCATGGCTCAATAGTGACTTCAGACTTTCACATCCAAAAGAATTAAGGAGGGATTTCTATTAATCACTGTGTCCTTCCTGCTGACAAGGCCTGTTTCTAACAATAGATAGAATCTTTTCAAGATGTGCTACAATTAGAGTGGGTATTATAAAGGAGTTCATCATCTGGGCCAACATTCTTGTCCCAGGAGGCTGTGAGGAGCCTCTCTCTCACACCTTTAATTTGACTTTAAGTGGTTTGTTTAAAAGTCACGTTTTTCCGTTTGTTTATAAACGTTCAAAACCTTTTAGAAACACATGCGACTTCTAGGCTGTATTCAGTACCGGCTCATTTGCTACAACTTGATCCTTCTGAGGAGATTGAAATGGAAGATAATACAATTAAAATTTAGAGAAAAATCTATTTTTTTAATTGCTAAAACATTGCAATGTCTCATGTTCCAGCTGCATTTTTTGGAGAACTGCATGCGTATCACATATTTCTTAGACGTTGAAATGAGGAGAAAAAAAGCAAAGAAGCTTCTGGCCTTGCTGATTTGAAGAACAGAATAGAAAAAAAATGAAATAAAATTACCTGCATGCAGACAAAGGATAAAGGGAGGGTAAATGGAGCTAAAGAGATAAATGAAGTCATCAGCATGTTTTATGCTAAACTACATCCTGAAGATAAACACCCCGATGCACGGAGAATTAATAGGATTTTCCAAAATCTACATATTGAATACACAAAGGGATAAACTAAAGTCTTTTACATGAGACTGGGGTAATTGGAGCATTTAAACTCAGGGAAACACCTGCTAGAAATGGGCTCCCAGGGAGTTGTCTACCTTTTGTAAAGAAATGCTGGCCTCTGTCATATGCAAAGTGTACAGAGCTGCCTTTGATATTTGTAGGCTACCTGAGTCGCTCAGGGATGTCCTCATTTTTGTAATACTGAAACTTGGCAGGGATGCGGGAATCTGTGGAAATTATCAGCCTACATGTGTAATTAATGCTAATAGTAAAATCGGTGCCAAAGTTTTATGTAAAATCCTCAAAGCCATTCTACAAAAATAAACAGTGGACTTCTGAACATTTTGTCTTTCAAAAGCAGCACTGTGGATTTTGACACCTAACTCCCTCTGAAAGTCAGTGGGAGTAAGGTGGCCAGCACTTATGTGTACCTTTGAAAACCTATTCCACTGTCAAGTTAAATGGCTTCAGAGCCTCCCTCATCAATATTAACATAAAGGTGATAAAATTACCAGACAGTGGTCATGCAATGGCTAGCACACTGACATGGAAAAAGCTTTTCATAATACTGGACTGAAAGACCACTTTATAAGACTGCATGCCATTTCCTAAGCGAGTTCTATACGTAGATCAAAATTCTACAAATATATAGAATTAGTCATTAGGTATTAGGTATTAGGTACGCTCCCCAAACCCCAGGGCAGTGCATACTTGCCATCGGCAACCTGAGCCTCTGGAGCGTTGGGCAGCCCCAACTACCCCAGGATCCAATCCCAGCAGTTTTCCCTTCATGGAAGAGGAGCAGCCTGCCTGGCCTGGGCCAACTAGCAGTATTAGAGGGCCTCAGGATGGACTATAGCCAGGCAGCATGTGAGGTTGTTTGGGTAGACACAATCTTCTCCTGCCTATTCGAAGCACCACCCATGATCTCAAACTGTGGGGTAAATTTGCCACTAAGGAATTACAGATTAGTATAAGTGCAGGAGAGATAAAATTCTGTATAACATTGCACTCCTAAGCACACATTTCCCCCCAAACATTTCAAAATTGGGTGGAGATGTGATTGTAGGGAGGGTCAAAACAGAGCAAAAGGAGGGGATAAGAATGTCTGAGTGGCTTGATTTTCTGTTAGCTGTTGGTATTGAATCATATTGTTGCATGTTAATTTTGTCCTTGCCATTACTTAAACACAAAACATCAGTTTTGTTGTATGTTTAAGCAATGGTAAGGACATTTTGAACACGATAGATGGTATTTTAGCATTTATATGAATCTGAATACATTAATTTGAGAGCTTTAGATTTTAAATAACATACATTAGTATATGGTTTTATTAGTGGTGCTGTATGTATACATATTTTAAGTAACTTTCATCTTTCCTTCTTGTCTGTTAATGTCAAAGGCAGCAGGGGTACGTGTGAGTGCAATACTTTTCTCTGCACTGTTAAATATTCCTGTTGAGCAGCAATGCCGAAAAAAACATATAATCTGTGTACATATGCTTCTGTTAATTGCCAAGGAATATTTTAGCTTCAGAAAAAGGCTATTTGCATTCTTGTTGTTCACTTATGTTACCATTTTATTGCAAATGTCTGCAGGTTCTGAGAGATACAACACAGCTTTTAGAGTGTGCATTTCAAAGTTGCCAGCATGAAATAGGACCACCCTAAGATGAACTGTAATTTTAAATGATATGGTTAACAACTGAAAAAGTCTTTTTCAAAATACAATGAATAAGAAACAAAAGTGCATTTTATGCAGTGTTAGGGAAACAATTAAGCTTGAGAAAAAAACGCTCATGCTGACGCCAAATGTATTCAGAAAACAGAAATGAATTTTTGAATTGCCTACTTATGCTTACAAAACAAGTTGGCAAACCCAAGCTTCTGACAATGTTGAGCACTAGGTTTATTCAGTACTTTGGAAGAGCTGTTTATTTGTTTATTTAATTTTATGCATCTATTGCTGTTGAGTAGCTTCTAGTGTCGTGAAACTACCTGCAGAAATTGGGCACTCCAGCCAGCTCTGAGATTGTAGGTAATCAATTTCACAGTGTTTGCTGCTACTATCTGCTTTCCCATCTTCTCTTCTGTTTGGCTTAAACTTATTTTATGGCAGCCTTGCCTCCTCTTTGTCATCCTGTCTTTGACTGTTCACCACCTCTGTGTGCTTTATTAAACCAGTCTTCTGGGTGGCAATTTAGGCACTCCTCAGTAGAAAGGTGATGGAATCCCCTTCAGGTGAAATTAAAGCGAATGTGGTAGTATACACATATGAGGTCAGTTCTGAAACAAACAATAACTTGCTGGTACTACTTTGATATACTCTCTGCTATAGAATGCTGCAAACTTTGAATAGCTTGCTTTAATTGTTTATTAGTGACTCTGCCTATTCTACCAGTTGGTTTAAATCTGCAGACCTTTGAAAAATCTGTTTCTGCACATCTTTGATTGGGATTATATTAATTCTTACTCTTTCTTAGAGATCAAAACAAAAAAGCAGTCAAGTAGCACTTTAAAGACTAACAAAATAATTTATTAGGTGAGCTTTCGTGGGACAGACCCACTTCTTCAGATTATAGCCTTACCAGAACAGACTCAATATTTAAGGCACAGAGAACCAAAAATAGTAACCAAGGTGGACAAACCAGAAAAAAAAAATTATCAAGGTGAGCAAATCAAAGAGTAGAGGGACAGAAGGGTGCAAAAATTAGATTAAGCCAAGTATCCCGCAAAAGCACACCTAATAAATTATTTTGTTCATATTTAAAGTGCTATTTGACTGCTTTTTTGTTTTGATAGTATATAGACTAGCACGGCTTTCTCTCTGTTTCTTAGAGATGTGTGTGTGTATAGATAGTGATTTGTGTATGTAGAAAGAAAGAAAGAGAAATATTTTGGTACATTATGCATACATTTGGCATCAGCATGACAATTTTTTTTTCCTGTTTAATTGTGTCCCTAATGCAGCCAGTCCTCAGAACCATGTGGAGCAAACTGCCTGGGGCTCCAGACATCGCTGCTACCACTGTAATTGTGGGCGGTCAGCAGCCGTGGTTCTTTTGAATCGCAGGACCCAAGGGTAGTTCTCTTCTTTGCCCATCGTGGACCTGATGACTTTCATAGACATGCCCCTTAAACTCAAGGATCATTACAGGAGATTGGTATTCTGACATTCTGACATGTAGGTCATCTCAATGGGCAGAAGGGCAGGGCAGTGAAGAGTAGCATGAATTTCTTCAGCCTTCTTCTTTCTAGCTTTCAGAAGGTATAAAATAATGTTCCTCTTCTCCTCAGACAAATGCCAGGCCTTATCTCTTCCGGTATTACAAGCTGTGAACAGTAAGAAGCATGTGTTCCGTAGAGACCCTGTGTCCTTTTTATTCCCCAGATACATAACACGGCTCAGAAATGATCAAAGCTGAATGCATTACCTAATATAGCCCTCTAATACTTGCAAGATTCACTTTTGTATTAGATCAGACTATACTTACAATAGCAGTGCCAGTGAAAGGAGTTTGAAAAAAAAACTAAATGATGGTCTTTCTTGCCTTGCTAACATCTTGAGCAGTGATATAGGATAGGACAAAAGGGAGGGAGAAGACCCTGTTATTTCCACACTAATAGATGCATGCAAGCAGCCGAGTGAGTTTGTGCATTTTAAAAATTATATGACGTGCAATGTTTGGTAGGTGACTAAAGCAGCAGTTCTTAGATATGCACAGCATTTCCTTGTGAGAGAATTCTTATGTGTACTATAAACAGTAGTGCACATGATAGGGGATAGCTTTAAGAAGATTTTATTGGCGTATATTTGTATGGGTTAGGCTGCGATGAGGTGGGGCATGGATGGCTCCGGTTCCAGTGCTGTCTGAAGTAAAGGAGCACAGCATGGCAAAGATCAATGAAATTTCTCACTGAAATCATGGAAGGATCCAGGGCGTCACAAGGAGTGTCAGGGTGCCTCACTTGCATCTGACTGTTGCAGTTTGGGATCCTGCTGACAGATAATAAATACAGTGTAGCAAAGAGGTGTCATTAGGATGACACATTTCACCCAACTTGTAAACAGCTGTGATTCATTAGTGCCAAGAATATACAAGAAATGTTGATATATAATGAAGTCTAAGGTGCTGCAATCATAGCAGAGCAAGAACAAAAAAGATCTGACAAGGAGGGAAGAAGGCCTTATAATATCAGTTGAAATTAACGCTTATTTGGAGTAAATGAAAAAGCCTCTACAACACACAGAAAAATGTAATAGAAATTATAAGCAGTAAGAGAAATAGCTTTTAAATGTGGCCTGTAACAAATAGTTTCATTTATGTTTGATTCTGAACTAGTTCTGCATCTTCTGCAATTATCTATTGTGAAAGATACAGAATGGCCTTTTCACATGAAAGTATGCATTAAGAGGAAATATTTACAACACATACTCTATTTACAATCTTGTATGTGCACTGTGAGAGACCTGCAGAAACTCATTTTCTTTGTCATTCATGTTAGGCCTTAGATTATGTAGGCTCATTTCAATAGACCATAACTGTAACCAACAATAATTACCGTGTCTATGAGATATTTTATCTGTAATTCTCACAATATGTAAAAAAGAAGAATAAATATCAGTTTTCCCATTTTACACATGAGGTAACTGAGGCTCCCTAGAGTGTTTTTCCCTCCCATTTTTTAGCATCATGTACTTTATGGCCTACCCAGACCTATGATCTCTGGATATATGCATTTTTTTTCTTTTTTTTTCCTTGCATTTTTCATCTCTGGCTTTTGAGTTCAGTGTAAGCTTTGGCTGCATTTCAGAGGGTAATGATGTTCTATTATGTTGCTTCCCTTTTGGCAAATGATATATTTGTCTATGTGCCTTTAAATTCTGTGCCCCCTGTGTATGATACCAGATCTCCAGTGTTGTACATATGCTGTTTTGTGAAAGGATTCTTAGCAATAGATATTCCATCTTTTATTTTTTCTGTTCAGCGTCTCAGTTTAATGTTGAAATTCTGACTTACTTTCCTTGGTGTTTGTTTTTCATTATCTATGGGTGCTATCCCTGGAATAACTTGGCTTTAAACTATTTTAGAGAGAATATAGTGATTTCAATAAAAGTAATTCTTGTGTCAAGGCACAGGCATGTCATGAGTTATAAATTAGATTATACTGCTAAACCTTTGCCACAGTTTTGCTTGCTGGTCTGTGCAATTCCTTGCTGGTGAGTAAAGTAGTTTCTCAGCCATTGTTTAAAAAAAAATGAGGCACATAATTCCTGTATTGAAAGTGAAGGAACTCGTCATTATTGTTTCTTCTTTATTTTATTCTCTTTTTAACTGTGTCTTTTCTTAAAAACACAAGTGAAAATCTTTCTAAATCAAATACTGCCCGTTACCATATTTTTTGAAATGTAAATACAGTGGGAGGAAGACTCTATTTCAATGCAGATATGGCAAAAAGGAATGGTGGTAGAAATTTTTTGCCGATAGACCTTCAGAAGAGAGGCTGTGGTTAGGCAATGGGGTTTAGCCAGGTGCTGTTGCACTTCAGCTTTTCTTGCCAGTGAAATGATTAATAGGGCTATGTCTACACAGCAGAATATCAGCTATTCTGGAAGAGCTATTCCAAAGTAGCTATTCTGAAATAATGCTGCTGCACACAGACATGTGTTTCAAAACACCTATTTAGGAGTAGGCGCTATTCCTCCTGCAATGAGATTTACCGATTTCAAAATAATGCACCCACTGTTTCAAACTTATTTCAAAATAGTGTGTGCATAATGTAGACACCAGCAAAGTTATTTTAAAATAACAGATGTTATCTCAAAATAACTTGGCTGTAACCTAATGGGGCTGTGCAGTGTAGTGAAAGCTGGAATTTCTCCTGGACTGTTCAGACTTATTCTAGGGACCAAGCATAGAATAGGAGATGGCACAAAGTTGTTGCCTGACCTTCCCATGCTTCATCCATTCTTGTGCTGAGTGGAGGTAGAGAGGAATGGAGAAGTGGCTGTCTATTAAGAAATGATGGCTTCTTAGTTATCATTTTGGTCTGTCATAAGAAAGTATTTTTTCACCCTGGACATCAATCATCATCACACACCTTTACTTACACAAACAATTATTCCAAGTCATACATCACAGCTGACAGTATATGTCTGTTGCATATTAAAAAAATACTTAGTTTGAAACACATCAATGAAGTATTTTTGCATTAAGCTGATAATGCTTTCAAGCCTCTGTGGGAATTGCTGCATTCTTTTTTCTTTCCTTAGCTGCTGGTCAGCTTAAATCAAAATAGCAGTTTGAAAATTATTAGATATACATTATGATGAAGTAAACAGTCTAGGTAACTGTTTGATGTTTTGCACCTTAAAAAAATGACTTCATGATACCAGTAAAATGTGTGATTTGTTAATTCATGTATAGGACTGAGATCCAGAACTGTATGTGCCTTTTGATGGCTCTGCTTCACATTGTAACTTCAGTCAAGTTGCTAAACTAGCCAACTCTTTCCTAGCCTCCTGACATGCATAATTCTGCTAACTTCACTTGGGATTGTTCACATGGATTGGGAAAGCAGCCTGTGGCCCAATATCTTCTTACCTTGATGTATCAACTTTGAAATTCTTAGTATTATTTATTCGTAATAATGCCCTCTGGGGGGCAAAGTTTTAAAGGTATTTAGATGCTTAAAGGAGGCATAGATAGGGGCCTAGTAGGATTTTCAGCGGTGCTCAGGTAGCCACTTCTAACTGAAATCATTCACTGTAAAGTGCCCAGATGCTTTTGAAAACCCTACTAGTCACTTCTGTCTTCAGCTTTATGCAACTGTAACCCTTTTAAAAATTTGGCCTTAGGTGCTTTGCAAAGCTCCCAGGACCTCACAATCTAAAGACAAACAAGTGAAAAGAGGCAGGGAAAAGGGAGTAAGAACAGCAATACTTTACAAATCACATACACTCGCTCAATGTCTATGTATGTAAGATACACTGCAGCACTGGGTATTTGAAAAACAGATTTAAATGTGGACGGGGTAAGGCTTTACCAGTGAGCTCACAAAATGCTAGCTAACAGTGAGCTGTGGCCATGCGTACACACTGTATCTTTTCTGACTTGACCAGTATCCAGTAAATTCGTGTTACATCTTCATAACTATCCAAGGGCTGTGTCTACACTACAAAAATAACCTGGACATTGAGCATCTACACACACCCTACTTCGAAGTTAGACTTTGAAGTAGGCCACTACTCCATACCTGGAAATGGAGTAAGGATTCCGAAGTAAGGGAAAATGTGTGTGGACTTTCTGCTAGCTACTTTGAAGTAGTGCCTAACTTCGAAGTTACTTCCTAGTGGAGACGCACCCAAAGAGAATTAGACATGAATTATCTTGGTTTATAGTTGTCTGGCTTGTCAAGAGAGTCAAGTCCTTTGTGTATTCTGAATGGCTGTTTTAAGCTAACATCCAGCCGTCAAGTGTTGTTTCCCAGGTAGCTGACACAATTTAATGGTCACTGTCAATGTTGAAAATAGTTTATTGATTACTAGTATTCCCAGTGATCTAAACTGCAGTTCCATAACATGTGGTTATCTGTCTGGCACTCAGTACTTCTGGGTTATACCTGAGAGGTCACTATAAAATGAGATTGTTCTCTCAAAAAACCATTCAAAGATGTGGAGGTGAATATTCCTGGACATCCAGGACCAGTGATAGACTTTGCTGGGCCCTGGGCAGTGTGTCGGGGGAGGCTCAGCTCTGGACCCTCTGAGGGGGCAGGGACTCAGATGAAAGTCCTAGGGTTAGGGGCCACCAGCCTTCAGCGCCTCCTGCGCTACTCCATGCATAAGGGGGTGAAACTATTTGAGAGGTCCCACCACAGTGCAGATGAGGAGAGGCGGAGAAGAAAAGAACAGCAGAATCTGCCCCTTCTGTGATAAGTCCTACGGCTCCAGAATCAGGGCTGATCTGTCATTAAAAGACTCACAAATAGGAGGGTGACATGAAGATGTTCTACTCATTATCAGGTGACTGCCAAGACTCTGTACAGGTCTGCTGAAAATTTAAAGGGCCCAGATATCAGGCCCTTTGAAATATCTGGGCCCCAGGGCAACTACACTCTTCCCCTTCTCCCGTCAGTGGCTGCGTGGATAGCACACAAATCTATTGACGTTAGGTCATTATTTCCAAATGGGACCCTATCTATGTTCTGATTACCAGAGCTCTCTGGTTACAGACTCAAAACCCTATACTAGCAGGTAAACAGTGAGTGATAGAAGTAGTTGAAATCTTTTCCATCCTTCTTGCATATGATTTGTAAGGTGTGGCCTCTTACTCTACAAACACCTGTCCAGGCCTTGTTATTTCAAGGACTACAGCCTCCCCTTCTTCGCTCTTCACAAACACGGTCTTTCACCACTTGCAGTGACTCAAAATGCAGTTGTAAATGTAATTTCTTCAAGTCCTCACTTCACCCATGTCATTCCTCTGTTTATGTCCCTCCCTTGGTTCCCCTTTTGGATATATATACACACACACACACACCTCATAGACCAGTCTCCTGCCCTCTTGGCAGGACCAACATTTAATATTGATCTCTTTGCCCCAGATCCCTAAATGGCCCCCTCAGGGTTGTGATTGAGCTCACAACCCTGAATTTAGCAAATCAATGCTTAAACCATTGGCTTCACTCACAAACTCCTTGTGAGCAGCAACGAAGGGTCCTGTGGCACCTTATAGACTAACAGAAAAGTTTAGAGCATGAGCTTTCGTGAGTTAACTCACTTCACAAAAGCTCATGCTCTAAACTTTTCTGTTAGTCTATAAGGTGCCAAAGGACCCTTCGTTGCTGCTACAGATCCAGACTAACACGGCTACCCCTCTGATACTAAACTCCTTGTGCTCACTTCCAAGGCCCTTCACAGTCTTTACCCATATCACCAAATTTCTCTCCTACATTATTGGCAATGTTGACTCCGTCCTCTGTTCTGTCAGTGGTATCAACCTGCACCATCCACTTGTTACATTTTCAAACAAGCACATGATAAACTGAACAGTAATAAGTCACTTGGACCAGATGGTATTCACCCAAGCGTTCTGAAGGAACTCAAATGTGAAGCTGCAGAACTTCGGTGATTTGTAGTGTATCCTGTAAATTGGTTTCTGTACCAAATAACTGGAGGATAGCAAATATGACACATTTTTAAAAGGGCTCCAGAAGTGATCCCAACAGTTACAGGTCAATAAACTCAACTGCAATATTTGCAAATTGGATGAAACTGAAGTAATGGACCGAACTGTCAGACAAATGATGAACATAAATTCTTGGGGAAGAAACAAGGTGGTTTCTGAAAAGGGAAATCATGCCTCAGCAATCTAACAGAATTCTTTGAGGAGATCTGTAAGTATGTGGACAACGGATATCCAATGGATGTAGTATACATATTTTCAGAAAGCCTTCGACAAAGGCTTATAAGTAAAATAAGTTGTGTGACAAGGCTAGCCTCACTCCTGGGCTCCAGGCCTCTGTTTAGTCTACTAACCCCATAGCCAGGATACCACTGCCCTTCTTGAGACAAGGGGTGGAGGGAGGTTGGGATAGTAGTCTGGGGGGAACCCGGGCCACACCAACTCGTTCTGGGTTCTGGCCCAGGAACCCTCTGTGGCTGCTAGTGGTGGGGAAGGGCTCCCCCATCATGAACACCGCAGCTCTTCCCTGGGCCACTTCCCCAGATGATTCCTGTCCCCCCGCCCAGTACCTCCTCCAGGTAGTGGCAGTGGCAGCAGCAGCAGCAGCAGCAGCAGCAGCAACAGCACGTGCACCCTCCTGGATTGTCTCCTTCTGTGTGATCAGTCTGCTTGGCCTTACACCAAATCTCAGGACCTCCTAGACAGGGGCCTTAGCCCCTTGCAGCTGAGCACTCCTCTCCTCCTCTGGTGCCTGTAGAAAAACTCCTTTTGCTTCTCTCCTCTATCACCTCCTCTATCACTCTCCTCTCTCCCCCGCCCCGTGCCTAGTGGGTAAAGTGTTCTTTTAAAACAGGCTTAAGTGGGACCAGCTGGCCCCAGTTGGCCCAGGGCAGCTTCCTCCCGAATTGCTCACACTCTGCTTGTTTGCCTGCCCTGCTTTTCCCTCTTGTTCTCACCTCCTCCCAGCCTTACCTTGTCACAGTTGTCACAGGATAACAGGGCAGATCCTCTCATGGACTGGTAGCTGGTTAAAAGAGAGGGAATGATTTTATATGAATAAAATATTAGTTTTCAAAATGGAGAGGGTAAATAGTGATGTCGCCCAGGTGTCTGTACTGGGATCAATGCTATCCCACATGTTCATTAATTATCTGGAAGAAGGAGTAAATAGTGAGATGCCGAACTTTGCAGATGATACAAAACTACTCAAGAGACTTAAGTCCCAGGCAGACAGCAGAGAGCTACAAAGGGATCTCACAAAACTGTGTGAATGGCAACAAGATAGTAGATTACATTTATGTTCATTACTTAATAATCATTAAGAAGGGTATCAACTATAAAATGGAAAGTATCATATAACCTCTGTGTAAATCTGTAGTTTGCACGTGTCTTGAATAATGCATGAAGATTTGTTTTGTCCTATCTCAATCTCTCTCACTCTCGCTCTTGCTCTGTGTGTGTGTGTGTGTGTGTATCTGTCTATCTATCTATCTATATATACATACAATTTGTAAATCTGTGCCTCATTTGCATTGTCAAATGCCCTCATTTGCATTACACTGCTGGCGGCAGCACACCGTGTAGATGTGGCCTGCATGTATGTGTGTGTGTGTGTGTGTGTGTGTGTGTGTGTGTGTGTATAGATATAGACACACACACACACACACACATATGCAGGCCACATCTACACGGTGTGCTGGTAAAGCAAATGAGGGCACTCAAAAATGCAAATGAGGCACTGATTTACAAACTGTATACCCCATGTTCATACTCTTGCATAAGCGCTGTCGCAGCAGAGGTTTCTGTCACCAGAAAACCAGCTGTGTAGATGGGGTTCTGTTGACCAACCCCACCCCCTTATCAACAGCCCCTTATCCCTCATTTTTGTCAGGGAGAAGCATGCCATGTCGATGTGGACACACATACACGCTATATATATGAATGAAATGGAAATCATTGAAAAAGGCAACACAATTGATTCAGTCTATGGAATACCTTTAATATAAGGAGAGATTATTAGGATTATGAACTTTCAAAATGGAAAAGAGACAAATAAGGGGGTACATGATAGATAACTATGTATCATATAATGTACACCAATGAAAACAAGGCAGCTTCAGAAGCTATACTAGGAAAAGAACAAGCAAAAAAATTACTTAGACTATTTAGATGTCTTTAGGTCACTGGGACGTGATTAAATGCATCCTAGCATACTCAAGAAGCTGACTGAGGAGATATCTGAGCCATTAGAAAAGTCATGAACCATGGCAGAGATTCCAAAAGACTGGAAAAGAACAAATATATCTGAAAAAAGGAAAATAAGGACTAGAAAATTACAGATCAGTCAGTTTATCTTCTGTACTATAAAAGATCATGCAGCAAATAATTAAGGAATCCATTTCCAAACATCAAGAAGATAATAAGGTCATCAGTAACAGTCAGCATTCATTTGTAAAGAGTTTATCATGTCAAAATAACCTGATAGTCCTTTTTAAGAGGGAAAAATAAGCCTTGCGGATAAGGGGAAATCAGTAGATGTGATATATCTAGATTTCAGAAAGGCATTTGATATAGCCTCAGATGATCTTCTCATTAACAAACTAAGGAAATACAACCTAAATGGAGCTAATGTAAGATGGAAGTAATTATCAGTAAGTCACAGTTTTGCTGGAAGGACATGACAAATGGGGTTCCACGGGGATCAGTTTTGGGATTAGTTCTGTTCAATATCTTCATAAGTGGTTTAGATAAAGGCATAGAGAACACACTTGTAAAGTTTGTGGCTGAGAATTAGTTGGGAGGGGTTGCAAGAGTTTTAGAGGATAGGCTTATAATTAAACTTCTCTAGACAAACTGTAGAAAGTCTCTGAGGTAGATAGGATTAAATTCATCAAGGACAAGTGTAAAGTACTCCATGTAGGAAGGAACAATCAGTTGCACACATACAAAATGGAAAATGACTACCTTGGAAGGAGTACTGCACAAAGGGTGTAGGGGTCATAGCGGTCCACAAGCTAAATAAGAATCAATGGTATGCTATTGTAAAAAAGCCAAACATCAGTCTGGGATGTATTAACAGGAATGTAGTAAGCAAAACATGAGAAATAATTCTTTTGCTCTCCTCTGAATTGATTAGGCTTCAACTGGAATACTGTGTCTAGTTATGGACACCATGTTTAAGGAAAGATATGGACAAATTGGAGAAGGTCCAATGAAGAGCAACAAAAATGACTAAACATCAAAAAGATGTTACCTTCTGAGGGAAGACTGAAAGATTTGGGATTGCTTATTTTGAAAGTGAAAAGACTGAGGAGGGCATGATAACCTGTTTTCAAGTACCTAAAAGGTTGTTACAAGGAGGAGAGTTTTTTTTTCTCATTAACCTCTAATGATAATGCAAGAAGCAATGGGCTGAAATTGCACCAATGGTTGCATTATAAAAAACTTCCTAACTTTCAGATTAGTTAAAAACTAGAATACATTGCCTAGTGAGTTTTTGGAATCTCCATCACTGGAGATTTTTACCTGCCAGGCGTGGTCTACATGGTGTTTGGTTCTCCCATGAGTGCACAGGAGTATATTTGATGAGCTCTCATGGTTCTTTCCAGTTCTATGATTCTATGAAAACCATGACTTGTGTGAAGAAAGTAAATAAGGAAGTGTTATTTACTGCATTTCATAATCAAATGCAATTGGTAGGCAGTAGTTTTAAAACAAACAAAAGGAGGTATGCGTCACACAACACACTGTATATCTCTGGATCTCTTTGCTAGAAGATATTGTGAGGGTCAAGACTACAAAAGGGATCTGATCATGCCATAAGGCTAATAAGAGAGAGCCGGTTGTTTAGCTGAGGCATATTGTGGAAGAAGTGAAGCCAACAGACTTTGCTGTCAGGTAAGGAGCACTGTGTCCTATGTCTCTGGTAAATTTGGCTGGTTGATGATAATTCGATAGCCAACGTTCGTGTTATTGGTTCTTAGAAAATCAGTTGTAAGTGGTTACACACTCAGAAGTTAAAAATCATTTTATATTTTGGGTGAGTTTAATGGATTGTGTCTGACCATAAATATTAGCCCTTCCTAACATAAAGGGCTTGCCTACACTATTACCCTCTTGCGAAGGAAGGATGGTGAGTAGGGTGTTGGGAGTTTACTAATGAAGCGCTGCACTGCATACGCAACACTTCATTGAGCAAATTCCCGCCCCCCCCACCCCCCGTGGCAACTTTGAAGTTTTAAACTTTGAAGTACCAGCTCTTGTCTAGCCGTGCCTAACCCGCCAGTTCTTTGAAGTGTCGGGGCAACTTCGAAGTCCCTTTACTCCTTCGAAGTCCCTTTTACTCCAAAATTTTGAGGAGCAAAGGGACTTAGAACTTGAACCAGCACTTCAAAGTGCCAGCGGGTGAGCTGAGGCTAGACGCAATCCGGTACTTCGAATTTTAAAACTTTGAAGTTGCTGCGGGGGGGGGGGGGGCGGGGGGGAACTTGCTAAATGAAGTGCTGCGTATGCAGCGCAGCACTTCATTAGTAAACTCCCAAAACTCTACTTACCATCCTTCCTTCGAAGGAGGGTGGTAGTGTAGACACAACCAAAGTGTATTTCAGTTAGAATCCGTATCGGTTTTCTTATTGCCAATATATCTGTAGCCTGTCTTTTGACTTTGGTTCTAGATTTCTTTTAAGAAGGGCCTGCCTTCTGTGCCAACTTTAATGGAAATTTTGTGATAAGATTGGAGGTCATAGATAAAGATGTTAAAATTATTTTATGTTGTCGTGTTTCTGCCCTGTTTAAAACCAAAGTTTTAAAGGTTAAGGCTACGTCTACACTGAAACGAAACTTCAAAATGGCTATGCAAATGGCCATTTAGAAGATTACTAATGAAGCGCTGAAATGCATATTCAGCGACTCATTAGCATGCCACCGGCAGCAGCTCTTCAAAATTGCCACGTTTCGCTGCTGTGCAGCTCATTCAGACCGGAGTCCTTTTCAAAAGGACCCCACCAGCTTTGAAATCCCCTTATTCCTATCAGCAGAAATGGAATCCCAGCAGATAGAAACAAGGGGATTTTAATGTTGGTGGAGTCCTTTTGAAAAGGACCCCCATCTGGATGAGCCATGTGGCTGCGAAACATGGCAATTTCAAAGAGCTGAGGCCGGCAACATGCTAATGATATGCTGAATATGCATTTCAGCACCTCATTGGTAATCTTCGAAATGGCCATTTGCATGGCCATTTCAAAGTTTTGTTTCAGTGTAGACACAGCCTAAGAAAAGAAAGCTCAACATCTACATGCCCTTTAATCTCTGAGAATACCTTGTAAATTCAGGTTCTGTCTTAATCACACTGTTTCCACTGATACTCTGAGTAATATTCTGCTAAAGCCAATGGAAAAATAGAAATTTCAGACATGTTTACAGTGTGTCTTTTATTGTGGTTTGGTCCAAGTTGCATCCTTAAGTTAGCATCAGTGTGGTATATTAATGGAAATATTTTAGTGTTATGAATAATAAATATTTTATAATCTTTGCCTGCAATGATGAAGATTTGGTGGCAGTAAATTCCAGTAGAGAAATGGCAGACACCCCTCTGGGATCCCATTTCATCAAGGCACTTGTGCCTGAATTAAATCATCTAAACATTCTCAATGGGACTCTGTGGATGTTTTCACATGATTAAACATGAACTTTGATGGTTTGCTGAATTTGGATCCAAGCCATGGTCCTTGATTTCTGTAGAGCGTGACCTCTGGTGTCACTGAGGTATTCAGTTGTTTGTTATTGCTAAATTCTTATTCCCCCTCACCTCTGAATTATCATGGAGAAGGATGTATAAAATGGTAAACTGAGAGGTGTTAATGAGGAAGATAATACATCTGTTTTGTATAAAGCTTTTTCAGCATCTCTTTTTAACACTCAATTTTTCACATTTTTTATATATAGGAATTATTCCTGTTTATATCAAGAATGCTCAATTAGTGCTTTTTATAACTAAAATCTTAAACATTCTCAGTGTTGACACTTTAACCTGTAGTTTAAAAAATGTGAGGCAGCCATTTCATCTTGACAAACGCTTTCATATGAGAAAAAGAACTGAATAACTTGTGGTCACTATAGATTTCATAGAACTATAAGAGTATTGACCGAAGTGTCAGGGTCATATTGTAACACAAGAAATTTACGTTTGCCTCCGTTCATTGCTCTTTTAGTTTCAGCTAGGTTAAAGCATTGTTTTGGTTTGTTTTGTTTTGGTTTGGTTTTTCACTTTTCAGTTGTTGTGTAGCATTGCTGTATATTGTTAAGTATCTGTCATATCTGACATTGTAAGGGACTTCCTTCACTAAAGAATGGAATGAGATCCTGTGTCTGCTTTGGGTATAGGAGTGCTTTGAACCTCAAGCAGTTAGTGTTGGGTAGTGCTTTGAAATACTTAGCTGAAAAGTGATACCGATGTGCAAAGCATTATTATAAGAATTATGAATGCACAGAGTACATTGTAGCTGTTCCTTAATGTGTCCCCAAATTAGTGTTTGGGCCTTTGTAATTTAAATAGTATTTTGTATAGTTCAGACAAGCTTACTCAGAAATTGATAACCCACAAAGGGAAGACATAGAAAGACATAAAAAATTGCATAAAATTGGCAGATTTCATAAGGGATTTAATTTGAGCATTTGTACAAGGAACAGCCCGTTACAGTAACTGCTTTAGTTGAAACCATGCAGTTCATACTTCACAGAGCGTGTGTAGCTAAGAGAACACATTGAGCTGGCTATAAGCTGATGTTTACAGTTTAGTATTATGTGAACTATAAATATGATTCTCTCTCAGACAGTATTTGCATGATACTAAAACAAACTTAATACAAACTTTTTAGGCCTACATGCATATTCTAACATATTTTATACAAGTAACATATGTGTATGAACACTCATATTTCATAACATTATGTCATATGATCAATTCCTATTGAAATGGCAGTGAAAGGGTGGGTCGGATAATGCTGTGAGGGATGTGTGAATGTTCTCTCTTTCCCTTTCCTGCCTAATAGTGCAGCGGACAGTGTATGCTAAAGTATTTATGAATAAAGTATCCATTGTTGAAATCTAGGAACAGGAACTTAATCCTAACTGGACCATAATATCCGTGTTTCAGACAGAATGTCTGTTAGCCTGATCAGTGCGAATCATCATGCTTCAGTCTAAGCAGATGTCACATTTTATATCCTCATAATTTATTAGTTTATGTGGAAAAAGTAATGATTTAATATGTGGTGTGTTGTATTATTTTATTGTAATACAGTACAGTTTTGTCTTGCCACTTAACCTCAATAAAATCAGTTAGGGGGCATATAAAAGGAACACTGCAGTAAATCAAGCACCTCACAGAAACTTTCTGAAAGGTTGAGTGGCATTTACAGTTTGCACAGGTGCATGCATGTCTGCATCTATCTAGTAGGTAGTCCCTCATGTCCAACGGTGACGTCTTGAGCTTTCACAGGCTCATCGGTTGTGGACTCGCATGTGGCTGAGGAGTCCCAGCTTTGAACAGCATGGGCGTTCACAGTGGGGGCAAGGGAATTGTCCTGGCTCTGTTGGTGCAGCTGCTGCTGTTGCTTTCTTACTCTCACGAGCATCAATGAGGTGTGTGCATCGCTGCTCTTCAAAATTGTCATACGCATGGCGTATGAGAGCATGCCAGCCTGTTCAGACTTTTGCATGCTGCTCTAGTTGATCTGGTCTTAAACCAGCATGAGCAATGTTGGCCTTTACGCAGTCTTCATACCTCTTGCGAGGCCTACCTGATTCCTTTTGCCCTGGGAGAGTTCACCGTAGAGGAGCTGCTTAGGGATTCTCAACTCCTCCATTCATATGATGTGTCCCGTTCAGCGAAGCTCGGCTTTCAGAATCATGGCTTTGATGCTCGTGGTTCCTGCTCTGTCCAGGACTTCCAGGTTTGTAACTCTGTCCTGCCATCGAATGTGCAGTATTGACCTCAGGCTGTGTGTGTGGAAGCACCCCAGCAGTTTTATATGTTTTCTGTACAAGGTCCAGGTTTCACAGCCATACAGGAGACTGGTCAGGACTACAGCCTTGTACACTTTCAGTTTAGTGGATTGTCGGCTATTGTGCTGATTCAACACTCGCGTTCTCAGATGTCTGATGCTGTTGATCAATGTTTTTTTAATAGAAACCACTATAAATTGAACCATATATTAAAAAAACACAATGAAATCTGGTTGGTCTAGTGATTTTTAATAAAAAGGGGGAAGGAAGCTATGATTAAGTTACCGAAGATATGTAACCCAATGGTAAACTGAAGGAAAGTTAACGTTAAGGGCCCACATGTTGCTGACAGAGGCATGTGATTCTTACCATTGCTTTTCCATCCATTTGTTTCCAAGAGTGGGTTTTGGTCATGAGACTGTATTAGTTTCCTTCTACTTTAACTCACCATGGCTACGTCTACACGTGAAGCCAACATCGAAATAGGCTATTTTGATGAATAACGTCTACACATCCTCCAGGGCTGGCAACGTCGATGTTCAACTTCGACGTTGCGCGGCACCACATCGAAATAGGCGCTGCGAGGGTACGTCTACACGCCAAAGTAGCACACATCGAAATAAGGGTGCCAGGCACAGCTGCAGACAGAGTCACAGGGCAGACTCAACAGCAAGCCGCTCCCTTAAAGGGCCCCTCCCAGACACAGTTGCACTAAACAACACAAGAGCCACAGAGCCGACAACTGGTTGCAGACCCTGTGCATGCAGCATGGATCCCCAGCTGCCGCAGCAGCAGCCAGAAGCCCTGGGCTAAGGGCTGCTGCCCACGGTGACCATAGAGCCCCACAGGGGCTGGAGAGAGAGCATCTCTCAACCCCCCAGCTGATGGCCGCCATGGAGGACCCGGCAATTTCGACGTTGCGGGACGCGGATCGTCTACACGTGCCCTACTTCGACGTTGAACGTCGAAGTAGGGCGCTATTCCGATCCCCTCATGAGGTTAGCGACTTCGACGTCTCACCGCCTAACGTCGAAGTTAACTTCGAAATAGCGCCCGACGCGTGTAGCCGCGACGGGCACTATTTCGAAGTTAGTGCCGCTACTTCGAAGTAGCGTGCACGTGTAGACACAGCTCATGTGGCATATATGTATTTCACAGATCTGCATGTAATGTTAGATATCCTGAGCTCTGCAGTGCCTCAAAATACAGTTTAGATATTTGTGTACTTGTTTATCCCCACAAAACAAACCAGCAGTCATGTAGCACTTTCAGGACTAACAAAATAATTCATTAGGTGATGAGCTTTCATGGAGCAGGCCCACTTCTTCAGATCTATCTATCTTTCTATCTAGATTTTATGTATGCATATGTATAGATATATGGATTTTTAAAAGCATTTTATTATGCAATTACAGTATGTTAAAACTCCTACTAATTGTGAGACCAAAGAAGGAAATGCTATATTTGTGCTGAGAGTGTATACCAAGCTTTCAAACTAATTATTTTTGTGTAGTTTTGCTTTGCTTAGAAAAATGAGTAAATATGTAAGAGGAAGCCCAATTTTTCAAGATTTTGTTTGCTCATATTTTCTCCTATGTGTTTTGTATACCTTATTCACACTGTGGGGAGAAAGGGGTAAGGAAGATTCTGAGGTGTGGAAGGGATGCAGAAAGGATGGTTGTACCTCTCACAAGTCTCTGCATTAGTCCTTGAGTTTCTGAACTACTGAACTGCAGATCCTTAGTACGAGTGGCATCTCAAGCTATTTCCTGTCCTTGTCTCTACTTTTGTCAGAGCCAATTAGGAGTATCGTGGTGCTGCATGCTTTCTCGCTTCTTGCTCATAACAACAGAGAGTAAGCCCTGCTAGTCTATACACTATCAAAACAAAAAGCAGTCAAGTAGCACTTTAAAGACTAGCAAAATAGTTTATTAGGTGAGCTTTCGTGGGACAGACTCACTTCTTCAGACCATATGCAGACCGGAACAGACTCAATATTTAAGACACAGAGAACCAAAAACACGAAGCAAGGAGGACAAATCAAAAAAAGATAATCAAGGTGAGCAAATCAGAGAGTGGAGGGGTGGGGGGGAAGATCAAGAATTAGATTGAGTCAAGTATGCAGACGAGCCCCTATAGTGACTCAGAAAGTTCCCATCACGATTTTAACCATGTGTTAATGTTCTGAATTTGAATACAAATGTCAGTTTGTCCACTTCTCTTTCTAAAACGGAGAGATAATTTCTCTTCAGTAACACACATACCTTGAGGTCACTGACAGAATGCCCCATTCCATTAAAATGTTGACTAACTGGTTTGTGGATCTGGAGTGTTTTGATGTCTGTTTTGTGCCCGTTGACCCTTTGTCTAAGGGAGTTAGAAGTCTGTCCAATATACAAAGCATCTGGGCATTGTTGGCACATGATGGCATATATGATGTTAGTAGATGAGCATGAGAAAGTGCCCATGATTCTGTGAGTAACCTGGTTAGGTCCAGTGATGGTATTTCCAGACAAGATATGTGGACAAAGCTGGCAGCAGGCTTTGTTGCAGGGAAAGGTTCCAGGACTGGTATTCCTGGGGTATAGACTGTGGCTGTTAGTGAGGATCCTCATGAGGTTGGGAGGTTGTCTGTAGGAGAGAACAGGCGTGTCACCCAGGGCCTTCTGGAGTGTGGCATCCCGATTAAGGTTAGGTTGTAGGTCTTTAATAATTCGTTGCAGTGGTCTGAGTTGGGGGCTGTAGGTGAAGACCAGTGGTGTTCTGCTCTTGGCTTTTTTGGGCCGATCTTGCAGTAGCTGGTCTCTGGGTATTCGTCTGGCCCTGTCGATTTGTTTTTTTACTTATCCTGGTGGGTAATTCAGGTTTATGAATATTTGGTAAAGTTCTTGTAGTTTTTGGTGTCTGTCAGTTGGATCAGAGCAAATGTGATTGTACCTAAGAGCTTGACTGTAAACAATGGATCTAGTCACGTGTGCAGGATGGAAACTAGAAGGGTGTAGATAAGTATAGCAATCAGTAGGTTTTCGGTACAGTGTGGTACTGGTCAGGCCATCCTTGATTAGTAAGTACTGTGGTGTCCAGGAAATGTATCTCTTGCATGTTGTAATCGAGGCATAAGTTGATGGTGGGGTGTAGATTGTTAAAGTCTCTGTGGAATTCTTCTAGAGCCTCTGTACCATGAGTCCAAATCATAAAGATGTCATCAATGTATCTTAAGTAGAGGAGTGGTAATAGGGGATGAGAGCTGAGGAATCGTTGTTCCAGGTCAGCCATAAATATATTAGCATATTGTGGGGCCATGCAGGTGCCCATAGCAGTTCCACTAATCTGGAGGTATAAATTGCACCCAAAATGGAAATGATTGTGTGTGAGAACAAAGTTACAGAGGTCAGACACCAGATTGGCTGTGGTGGCATCAGGGATGGTGTTCCTGATTGCTTGTAATCCGTCTTTATGTGGAAAATTAGTGTACAGAGCCTCTACATCCATTGTGGCAAGGATGGTGTTATCAGGAACTTTTCTGATGTTTTGTAATTTCCTCAGGAAGTCAGTGGTATGTCGGATATAGCTGGGAGCGTTGGTGGCATAGGGTTTGAGGAGGGAGTCCACATAACTGGATAGTCCGGTGGTAAGGGTGCCAATACCTGAAATGATAGGGCGTCCAGGGTTTCCAGGTTTGTGGATTTTAGGAAGTAAATATAATAATCCAGGCTGCGGCTCAGATGGTGCATCTGAGTTAATGAGGTCCCGAGTAGCAGCAGGGAGTTCCTTCAGTAGTTGTAATTGCCTTTGGAATTCCAAAGTGGGATCAGCGGAGAGAGGTCTGTAAACTGTGGTGTTGGAGAGTTGTCTGGCTGCCTCCTGTTCATAGTCTGACTTATTCAGTATGACAACAGCACCCCCTTTGTCAGCTGGTTTGATTATGATGTCTTGGTTATTTTTGAGATATTTGAGTTATTATATTTGCTCATAACAGTGCACTTGGGTAATAGACTAGGAAAATAGGAACTTATATGAGAAGTGTAATAGACACACTCTGAACAATACAAATGTTGACAGACAGACAATATTCTCAGTTAGAGTCTGGAATGATAAGGTACTCAGAAAGAATTAAAAAGAGCAGCATAAATATATATATATATATATTGGCATGAAACATGATCACAGAATGAGATGTGATGAGATGGCCTCACCCACAGTTCAGCTCCCAGGGCAGACTGGCCAGCAATTTAAAGAGGGGATTAGGAAAGAGTGCTACTGGGAGTCCAAGTTATGCATATAATTCCAAACAAAAGATTTCAAATGCTGCCCCTTGTCACAAAATTTAGTCATGTTGAGATTCTCAGCCTCTTGTTGGGAATAAGCAAACTGAAATATAAAACAGCAAAACAGCATCAGACTGCTTTTTCAGAGAGGGATATATATACAACAATATATATATATATATTGTTTTGCAAGCCATGAGCATTTTTTCTTATGGCAAACTAGTTTCACTTGTGAGTAACATCTCTTCAGAAATGCTGTAATTAATGCTGTAGGTCTTATACAATTAAACTAGTGCTGGCAGTAATCACTTGCCGGAAGGTCTGGATTTGGTAGACATGCACAAGAGGTCAGGTTTAAAAGGAAGTTGGTATACAAAATAACAGAGTAGTAGTCTCAACTTGCAGTAAATCCAGAGCTGAAAACTGGCTTCTTAGCATTATATTATCTGTCCTTAGAGCCTGAAGCCCCAAGGAACTGGCTTCATTAATCTGTGGGACTACTTAAGTGTGAGGAACATCAATTTTTCTCTGTATTTTTGTAAAGGTATCAGAACTTGTGCCTGAGATGAAGAAGAACAAAAATGGGGCATTACAAAATCAGCAGGGGAGGAGTACAGCAAATAAGTAACAGCAATGGAATGAAAATACGGCTTGTGTTGCAAAGGGTATTGATATATCAGATATAATAGAGTTAAGTCTTGCATCTGGGGTTCAAAGTTTTGAATTCAGATGGGCTCTGACTTGGCTCTGATATGTATCTGTGTTCAGGATCTAATCCATAATGTCACATATATGCTGTTTTTATGAGAGAATTCTTTAGTTTGTTACCCTGGTTTCCTACTGTGATCATCTCCCAAGAGAAACATAGTTCAATATATTTTAAAAGAAAAAAACGATTGATTATGAAATAATAATGGGGATCTGGTCAGAATTTTAGGTGGATTGGCTGTTTTCGTCCTAGACACTTCCAAAATATGATGTAATGCAGGGCACTACTTTACAAATTTCATTAAGAGTTTTAAACTAAAATAAAATCCAGAAAACACATTAACAAAGCATTGCTTTAACTAATGATACCAAATGAAAGTAAAATTAAAACACCAACTATCAAATCAAAATCAACAAATAAACCTCAAGATAGTCATATCTTTAGATTGGGATTAAATCTTTAAATTAGAACCAAAAATAATGAATCCTCACAAACTTTAAGGAGTCTCAAAATGCAGCTGTACAACTGGGTATGGATGTAAACTAAAGAACTAAACCAAAGTCAAATCTGTATTTTGAATCTGTTTATGTAGTTTAATACAGGTTGAAACTCTATAACCTGGAACTCTCTTAGCTGGCAACATCTGTAATCCAGCATGATTTTAGTTAGCCAAATGACCACTTATCATGGGTGTGGCCAAATTTCCCATTGTCCCATAAAATTCTGGGCTGTCATTTAGGTGTCATTTACCCCAAAATGTCTTCTGAAAGCCAAGAAAGCAGTGGAAGTGTTGCTAATGGGTTAGACAATATTGACCTTGTGTGATTCACTGATTGTTTCACTTGGCACTGGTCAGGTCCCAAGGGTGCTGGATTAGAGAGGTTTAACCTGTACGAAAACAAAAATATTATCTGTTGTCCACAGCAGAACCTAAAAGTCAGCTACAAAGCTTCCTCCTTGGATCTGAATTCTTGTTTTGTGGCTAGATCACCAGCCCCTCTCCCATTCACAGCAGAAATATAATGCACACACTTGAATAGGAAATTCTTAATAAGCAGAAGTGTAACAACTGCTATTTGCTAAAAATTATAAAATGCCATCTTAGGTTTACTTGGACATTTCAACAGTACCATATGTTAATGGGTTGTTTAAATTGAGGGACATTTCTACGTGGCCTCTTCTTCCTGTGGGCTTTCCGGGAGCTATCACATGCAGCCATAGGGCATGTCTACACTATGAAGATATTCTGGAATAGTTTATTCCAGAGTTTTATTCCAAAATAAGCTATTCCAGAATATTGCATCCACATTAGAGGGAAGCCCAGAAATAAGAAAAACTTACTCTGAAATAGTATGTCCACAGACAACAGAACTTATTTCAGATTAGAGCCCCTGGAATTGCAATTTTAATTGCAACTAGTGTTCTATGTCTACACAGCAGTGTTATCTCAAAATAGCTATTCTGGAACAGTTTATTTCCAAATAACCACTTTTCTCTGTTGTTACGGCTACACTGTAGCCATAACTTAAAATAACGTACACAATTTGTGCAATGGGTGATGTGTTTCGATTTAACTTATTTTGAACTCAGTGCCCTGCACCAAAGTTTGAAATACTTGGCCATTTAGAAATTTATCATCATCATCATCAACAACAACCATGGGTTTAGCTCCTGCTGGTGTCTGGTGGCCCATCACTATTTGTTTCCATCTTTCCCTGTCCAGTGCGGAATGGCTTAGTTTCTGTAGACTAGTTCTGCACCAATCTACTATATCATCTACCCTTTCTGTGTAGAGTCTGCCTCTCTTATTCAAGCTGTGCATTATGCCAAATACCAGGGTCTTGACTTTTAACTTATCCTTCATTGTGCAGATATGCCTGAAGGCTATAGCTTCCATTGTATAACCTTTTGCAGTAGGTTCTCTTTTGGCTGTATCTTCCTGTATAATTCCTTGTTGGTGACCTTCTGCATCCATTCTAGTCTCAGGATATTTCTATAACAACTCCTCTTGAATGCCAATATCCTTCTCTTTGAATCTTTCATTATCAGCTATGTCTCACATCTATACAACATGCTGCTGAATACACATTTTCAAGACATGCAGCTTTTTTCCTAAGCTAATCACTTTGCTTCTCCAGATCTTATGCATCCCCTTCAAACTTGCTCTTGATTTTGCTATTCTAGTCTCTATTTCCTTCTTACAGTCCAGATCATACATAATGTTGCTCCCCAGATACATGAACTTCTATACATTCTCTAGTTCAATCCTGTCAATGCTGATCTTCCTTCCTTTTTCCTTATCTCCAAAAACCAGTCGTCTTCATTTTATCAATGTTCATAATCAATCTGCGCTGCTTCCCTTCCTCATTTAGCACCTGAACCATTCTCACTAGCTTCGCTTCGTCTTCCTCAATGATTATTTCATCCACGAACCTCAAGTTGTTCATTCTCATTCCATACATCAGTATCTCTTATATTTCTTCCTTTATATTGCCCATCACTCTCTCGAGGTGTGTGATGAAGATACTCAGCGATATCGGAGCTCCTTGTCTCATGCCTCTACTTATTCTAAACCAGTTTCCCAACTATCCCCATGTTTTCTGCACTGCCTTTGCATTGTCGTTGATATCCTTCAACAACAGTATCCATCTGCTTTCCACTCCATACAACTCCAACACCGCCCAAGTCACTTTCTGATCTGTATTGTCAAATGCCTTCTGAAAATTGATGAAGCAATTGTAAATGTTCTTGTTCTTATAGGCTACGTCTACACGTGAAGCCAACATCGAAATAGCTTATTTCGATGTAGCAACGGCTATTTCGATGAATAATGTCTACACGTCCTCCAGGGCTGGCAACGTCGACGTTCAACTTCGACGTTGCGCGGCACCACATCGAAATAGGCGCTGCGAGGGTACGTCTACACGCCAAAGTAGCACACATCGAAATAAGGGTGCCAGGCACAGCTGCAGACAGGGTCACAGGGCGGACTCAACAGCAAGCCGCTCCCTTAAAGGGCCCCTCCCAGACACAGTTGCACTAAACAACACAAGATACACAGAGCCGACAACTGGTTGCAGACCCTGTGCCTGCAGCATGGATCCCCAGCTGCCGCAGCAGCAGCCAGAAGCCCTGGGCTAAGGGCTGCTGCCCACGGTGACCACAGAGCCCCGCAGGGGCTGGAGAGAGAGCATCTCTCAACCCCCCAGCTGATGGCCGCCATGGAGGACCCAGCAATTTCGATGTTGCGGGACGCAGATCGTCTACACGGTCCCTACTTCGACGTTGAACGTCGAAGTAGGGCGCTATTCCGATCCCCTCATGAGGTTAGCGACTTCGACGTCTCGCTGCCTAATGTCGAAGTTAACTTCGAAATAGCGCCCGACGCGTGTAGCCGCAACGGGCGCTATTTCGAAGTTAGTGCCGCTACTTCGAAGTAGCGTGCACGTGTAGACACAGCTGTATTCAGCTTTCTCCACTATCAATCTTAGCATCCATATCTGCTCTATGGTACTTCTGTCTTTCCTGAATCCTGTTTGTTCATCCACTAGATGTTCTTCTATCTGTAATCTCAGTCTCTCTGTCAGTAACATCATCAGCACCTTGCCTAGATGATTCATTTGTTCTTGCACTCCAATTTGTTTCCTTTCTTGTGTATTGTCACTAGCACAGATTTTATCTATTCCTTAGGTTCCTTCCCTTTTTCCCATGCTATATTACATATTTGTTTTATTTCTTGAATCATATGTACTTCATATTTGATCATTTCTACTGTAATCTTATCATTTCCAGGGCTGCTATTATTCTTTAGTCCTTTCACTGCTCCTTCTACTTCCTCCTTCAAAATGTTGGTGCCACTTTTGATGTGCAACACTGATTTCTCTTTAAGTTCTTTGATCGGTGTCTCTGTGACAGCAGGGTTCAACTGTGTTTTGTACAGATCAGTACAATATCTTGTCCATTGCTGCACAACCTTCTCCTTGTTCATGAGCACCTTGACATTCTCATCTTTGATTGCCATCTGCTTTGGCTGCCACTTCCTATGAATATTCTTGATCATCTTATACACCTCCCTGGCCTTACGCTTGCTGTAACATCTCTCTAGCCGTGTCTACATGTGCACGCTACTTCGAAGTAGCGGCACTAACTTCGAAATAGTGCCCGTCACGGCTACACGTGGTGAGCGCTATTTCGAAGTTGAAATTGACGTTAGGCGGCGAGACATCGAAGCCGCTAACCCCATGAGGGGATGGGAATAGCGCCCTACTTCGATGTTCAACATCGAAGTAGGGCACGTGTAGACGATCCACGTCCTGCAACATCGAAATAGTGGGGTCCGCCATGGCAGCCATCAGCTGAGGGGTTGAGAGACGCTCTCTCTCCAGCCCCTGCAGGGCTGTATGGTCACCATGTGCAGCAGCCCTTAGCCCAGGGCTTCTGGCTGCTGCTGCGGCAGCTGGGGATCCATGCTGCAGGCACAGGGTCTGCAACCAGTTGTCAGCTCTGTGGATCTTGTGTTGTATAGTGCAACTGTGTCTGGGAGGGGCCCTTTAAGGGAGCTGCTTGCTGTTGAATCCGCCCTGTGACCCTGTCTGCAGCTGTTCCTGGCACCCTTATTTCGATGTGTGCTACTTTGGAGTGTAGACGTTCCCTCGCAGCGCCTATTTCGATGTGGTGCTGCCCAACGTCGAAGTTGAACGTCGACGTTGCCAGCCCTGGAGGATGTGTAGACGTTATTCACTGAAATAGACTATTTCAATGTCGCTACATCAAAATAAGCTATTTCGATGTAGCGTGCACGTGTAGACGTAGCCTCTATGTCCTCACACTACTCCTCTAACTATTTTGCCTTATCCACTCTGGACACTTTCCCTACCTTGTTGCCTTCCACTTTATATTGCTGTCCTGCCCTCTCAGAAACATCTCTTCCGATCATCAGGGCTCTCTTCTTTTGGATCAACTTCAGTGTCTCCTGAATAATCCATCACTTATTGATCTTATCTTCTTCTGGATCCAGCTGCTCAATTGCCTCTTCTGTTGCCATGGCTATCCCTTTGACTCTCTTATCTAGGTCTTTCTTTGTGGCTGTATTCCTCATCTTCTTTTTGAGCACTGCTCTGTACACATTCACTATTTTTAACTCGCCTAGCCTCACCATATTTCTTCATTTCTTGACCTGTGTTTTGAACTTACTTTCTCTTGAGTTTCATCTTGATGTTTGCAATCACTAGACTGTGGTCCGAGTTCATATCTGCACCTTGGAAAGTTCAGCACTGCTGTGCTGATGTTACCCATCTTCTTCTTATCAAAATTTTATCCATCATGTTCTTGGACTTCCCATTATTCAATCGTCATGCCCACTTCCTACAGACCTTTTGTTGGAATCTCATTTTGCAGATCTTGTGCTCTATAGCAAACTCTAGTAGTTTCTCACCTTGTTCGTTTCTTTATCTGTATCCAAACCTTCCCATGACTCCCTCCCAACATTTGTTATCTATTTCGATCTTTGCATTTAAATCTCCTCTAATGATGAACACATCTGCCTTCAGTATCTCCTCCAGTGTCATTGTCAAGTCTTTATAGAATAGCTTGATATATTCCTCCGTGCTGTCCAACATGGGTGCATGCACCCGAACAACCGAAATGTTGAATGGCTTTGCTTCGAATCTTGCAACCGTCATTCTTGCACTCACCAGTTTGTATCCTAGCAATGCTGCTTTAGCTCCTTTGCTAAGAAGGAATTGGACTCCTGCCTCATGCTTCATTTCATTCACTGAGCAAATGACTTTGCAACCACACATTTCTCCCAATGCCGTCCCACACATCTCCACCTGTTTGAGTATTTCACATTGGTATCTTGCCATCTCCTTTCTAAGCAGCTCTAATGTTCCAGTCACCCACAGCATTCAGACATTCTACATTCTGATTGATAGTATATGTGTTAGTTGCAATTTTGTTTCAGTAGCCAACATCGATCCAACCCTGATCGTTTGATTGGTATCACGGACCTTGTTGATCTGGGCAGTGTCCAAGCTGGCATCTTAAATGAGTTTGTCTTACTGGCATCAGATTTCATTCATATTGTTGTTTTACAATCAGTGCATGGACACTCATCTGACCAACCCTCCTCCTTTATCCAAGCTTGGGACTGGCATGGAACCCCTAGAAGCTTCATGCCAGAGTTTTAAAAGTTTCTGCTTACCCCTTATATGATAAGGGGTACTGGAACCAGAATACCATGTGCATAATAGCACTGCTATTTTGAGCACTGTGTTTAGCCACAGAGATGCTATTTTGGGATACATTTGTATCCCAAAACAGCAGCTATAGGGTAGCCATATCCTATCTGTACATCCCCTAATCTGGTATATCTATTTTGGAATAGGTACTATTCGTTGTAAAATGAGATTTAGAGAAATCAAATAAGCTATCTGCTATTTTGAAATTATTTTGAAATAGTGATTTTGCTATGTAGATGCAAAGTAATGTCAGAATAGCAGCCATTATTCTGAAATAACTTTGCTGTGTAGACACACCAATATATTCAAATTCACACCCTACAAAGAAACCCTAAACACAACATAACCAGTCACGCAGGCTATGTCTACACTAGGTCTAGAACTTGGAAAGGAGCATGATAATGCACCTAATCAAAAGACACTAATGAGGTGCTGCCATGAATATGCAGTGCCTCATTAGCATAATGGTGGCCATGGCACTTTGAAAGTGCTGCTTTCGATTGCATGCAGCTCATCTACACAGGGTCCTTTTCGAAAGGACCCCACAGACTTTGAAATCCCCTTATTCCTATAACCAGAGAAGAGTGGATTCCTAAGCTGTGTCTAGATTGCGGAGAACTGTTGGCAAAGGATACAAAAATTGTGCAACACATTTGCATATCTTTTGCTGACAGTTCTGTCAGGAGGGGATTTTCAGACATTTGGCCTGTCCACAGGGGGCCAAATGTTGGAAAACCCTCCTCTTTTGAGACATCCCTTCTTCCTCATGGAACGAGGTGTACAGGGATGTGGACAGAAATGCTCCTGACCAGAAGATTTCTTCTGAAATCTCTTTGTCGACAGAAGTCTGCTGTCTAGACGAAGCTCCAGTGGCATGAGTAGGGGAGGCTTGACAGGAGCAGAGGTACCTGGAGTAACTTCCCCTGGTCTGCAAATCCCCTGGTTCTGGATCAGTCATTCTGAGAGTGCAGGACAAGGGAGGGTCAACCTATATTAGTTCAGTGCTGTAAGAGGTTTAAGACAATACTTAACAACATTTTTGTGCACTTCCACGGTTCTGGAATCAATTTTCAAGTCTGATTTTATTGTGATTATTTATTTCAAGTGTTTTTTTACCACTAGTCTCTTTCCCACTGTGCAAAAACAACATACTGCTGACAACATCTTGTGAATGTTCCTATAATGCAGTTATATGATGATAAATTCTAGCAATAAAAAGACTACTTTGGTGTCAATTAACAGTTTAGCTATGACAGAAAAAAATCGTAAATGATGGCTGTAGAGAGATGAGCTGGACTAAGCAGAGAAATACTCAAAAGAAGCATGTTCACAAGATGAAATAATGTCATCTGGGACACTGGTTTTTAACACCCATCTTCTCTTAAGATGGTAACCTGTAGCTGTGCTAAGATGATTGTGCAGTACTGATGATCCAACTTCTTTGCAACAGCTCAATTTCTTCTGCAAATAATTAAAGTGTTGAGACAAAATCCATTTGTTGAAGCTGTATTAGAAATATTTAGAAGTTACACTAACATTTAGCCAAATCCTGTCCCTACCTTTTAACTTTACTTCTTGTTGCAGACATTGTCAGTCTGACCCCATAATGGGCTTGTCTACACTACTTCCCTACTTCAAAGGAAGGATGGTAAGCAAGGTATCAGGAGAAAATTAATGAAGTGCTGCACTGCATATGCAGCACTTTATTAAGCTAAATCCCTCCCCCCGTGGCAACTCTGAAGTGTTAAACTTCGAAGTGCTGGCTTGCATGTAGCTACGGTTAACCCACTGGTACTTCAAAGTGCCTGGGCAACTTCAAAGTCCCTTTACTCCTCAAGTACATGCAAGCTGGCACTTTGAAATTTAACATATGCAGCGCAGCACTTGGTTAATAATCTCCCGACACCCTGCTTACCATTGTCCCTTCAAAGTAGGGAGATAGTGTAGACACAGCCAATGGGTAATATAATCTAATGTACGGAACAGGAAGTAGTGGCATCTTTGATATCATTACATCTGAATTGTTGCTACCCATCAACGAGTGTGCTGTATCTGTTGTCAAGTTATCATTCGGGTACATTTTCTAACACAACCATTCTTTATAATCTGTCATCTGGCTTCCCTAGCTGTTTGCACATATCTGAAATCAATGCCATTTAGAATGTTAAAAATCTTTTAACTCTCTCGTTAGCAAAAAAAAAAAAGTGTGAGTGATTAACAAGTGGAAGAGAATTTAATAATACTTATTGATAAATGGGAGGAAAGGACACACACAGAAAATTGGAATTCACACTAATGTCATGATCCAGAAGAAAAGCATCCTGGAGTGTTAAGAAAATGAGCAGCTGAATAGATCCAATACGATTATAGTTATTTTTGAAAATGTGTGTGCAGCTGCAGAGAAACTGGAATATTGGATGAAAGCAAATGTACTAGAGAGAGAAAATAAAAATAGAGAGAACACTTTTTTAGAAAAGATCTTACTAATTCATGTCACTAGAGCACTACTGGGGAGGGAGTGCTTGACTGGGGCCAAGGACTCCAAAGTCCTGTTTCAAATCCTGCTATTAGCTTTTTATGTGACCATTGGGAAGGCTGTTTCATTTGAACATTGCAAGATAAACTAAAATCATGAGGATACCACCCTTCCTTCATGTACTTTTTATTTTGCACATCTAGTACAGGTCACATATTGATACTGCCAGTGGCGCATTTCCAGTTGTCTCTTTTCTGTTAGACATGAATTGGTATTTCATTACATTAAAATACAGACCATGATACCGATGGAAGAAATATTTAGAAGACTATGCAGTTAGGAGGATAGAAGAATGAGGTATCATTAGGATTTGTAGTTGATATTGTTGATATTGTTTCCATATATAATTTATTTTGGTACCTTCCATATTGACAATATCTACAGTTACTAACAAATGAAAGTTACGCTGGAAAATTTTGCAAAAAATCCATAACTCAACCATTCTTAACATTTGCCTTTTTGCAATTAGTGCAGAACACTCTTGTCCACATGACAATTATTGTCTGGCTATGCCATAGGGAGGACAGGAGACATTTCACATGGGTTTAATTGGGCCACAACTTTATTATTAAATGTCTGGAACTACCTGATGGATAAAAGTGTATGGTGCCGGTAACCCCATGTTCTTTCCATATTTATGTGGAGGCTTCCATCAGCTCCACCTCTTTCCTCCTTCGGGTCCTCCTAGCCACTCCAAGGCCACCATCTACCTTCCTCATATGAGGGTTAAGGGTTAGCTATAAGAAAGGAGGGAGTGTGGGTCCTTGCTCTACCATTCATAGGAGTCCCCACTCCCCACTCCACACTCTGTTCCTTTTTAAGTCTTTTTCCAAGGTGTTTATCTAGTCACTATATACTTTCCCTATGGAATATCTTCACTGGATATCTGTCATAAGGAGGCACCAGCTTGGTTGGCTCTCCCATCTACCTTTTGCTGTCTTTATGATTCACTGTATAAATAATATATAAAACCTAGATCTTATTCCTGGTAGATTCTCTGACTCACAGCCATACCACAATATTTGAAAACTCTGTAAGCATAATGCTAGGAGTGGATAGAGTTATTCTTGTGTCATTAATTATCTTAATTGTCTCAGCATAAAAAACGGATGATTTGCTGATGCACTATCTGTTCCAAATGAAGTGATTTTTTGTAATGTCAATTTTTATGTTGTTTAGTCCTGTACTTTGAAGTTAAGGGTGGATAAATTCAAAGAGTCTAAGGTCATCAGGGACCTTTCTGATCTTCCCAGAACATCCTGGGTGTGTCTACACTTTCATTCCTCTTTTGAAAGAGGTGTGCAAATGAGGCAAATCGAACATACAAATGAGGTATAAATCTGCATATTCAGCATCTCATATGCGTATTCCAATTTCGAAAGAGCTTCTTTCAAAAGAGCTTCTTTCAAAAAAAGAAAGCCTTTATTTAGTGGGAAGAAGGATTCTTTTGAAGATGGGGTTTACTTTTGAAAGAGCGGTGTCTACACTGGGTTTCTTCTTTCAAAAGAGGCTCTTTCGAAATTAGAATATGCAAATGAGTTGCTGAATATGCAAATTTATACTTCATTTGCACTTTTGATTTGCCTCATTTGCATGCCTCTTTCGAAAGAGGAATGCAAGTGTAGACACACCCCCAAGTATGTCCCATCTTGAGTTCAAAATTGCCTGGGTTCAACTATGACTGTTGCTAACTTGTTCCAATGATTAATTACTCACTGTTTAAAATGTGCACCTTATTTCCAGTCTGAATTTGTCTATTCAAGTCACTCTTTAACCCTCTCTTTGTGATGCTAAATAGGTTGAGCTCCTTCATTCCATCACTCCAACGCATTTTCTGATCCTTTAGGCATTCTTGTTGCTCTTTTCCGAACCTGCCCCAGTTCCTCAGTATCCTGGAGTTGGGAAAAATTTACACATAGTAATACAGTAGTGGTCACACCAATTCCAAATCCAGAGTTTCTAAAGAAAAGCTATCTAGCATATTTTCCAAGTTTCATTCCCAGAATCAGCTGAAGACATCAGACTGAGGTAGGCATTTGCTATGGAGAACTTTAGCCTGACATATTACGATTTGGCAAAGCTAAAATCAACTAAAACGGGATCTTTTCCTGAACAGTATCAAATGGCCTTAATAAGAGGCTGTACACCAGCCTCACCTGTAATTAGCTTTAATGGAGAGAGATGGACCCACACCAAAACTTCAGACACAGACAACCTAGAACCTACACATTATTTGAAATGTGAAACTGGAGTCAGATACAAAGTGGCCCAGAACCAGGACTCAAACTTCATAAAGGGCCCAACCAAAATTCTAGATCAAAATAAACTTGCACATAGGTGTGTTTGTAACCTAGTTCCAAATCCAAATGTTGTTGTTTAAATTGACCTCTGCTTTAAATTTGATAACAAGTACATTTTTAATATGTGTCTGTCTGGAAAAGTGGTTATTTTAATTGTTTGTTGGATTTTGTTGTTTTTGGTGTAGTTCAGAAGAAAAATGTAATCTAAAGGGATATAAATCTTAAGCAATTTAGGCTTTAGAGTGCTGATTAATTTTGTATTCAGGTTACATTGTTTCCAAAAAGGTTAATAAATCCGTTGAACTAATGGACTTATGTTAAGTACTGAAAGTGTTGTTTTCTTGCAGCAAGCATGCTGCAGCAAAGAATAGTGAATATCATACCAATAAGCAGATATGGTGCACTATTTTTCACAAGCTATGCCACTATCTGTCAGATATTACACAAATCATTGGAGGGCTAATTATAAGTGTGCGGTAGGTATGGGGTAAAAAGGCAGAAGATTTTGTTGGGAGTAGTCATATAAGAACTCTGAAATTCTGTTTTCACTGCTCACCCTTTTCTTTGTGTGAGGTATACGAGAGGCAATGGGGTTCCAAGTTTCAAATGTGTGGCCTTTTCTTTGTTAAAGTTGTCCTAGAAATCTCTGTGTGGGGAGGACTCTGCTCAACACAGCCTTTTTCATCCTAACATCTCCTCGTAAATTGCCCGTAGGCCATGAGCAAATGGCCAGCCTTGTAAAAGAGTATGTTCACCAAAGTGCTAAACTAAAGGTGGCAGGAGCTGAACTGACTGGGATTCTCAGAGGAGCACATTACTTATTTTTCCATATTTGCCTGAGGTGAATTTACAAAGTAGCTTCTATCAAGCAAGACAAGCAGGTAACCTGACCGATAGCTGTAGTAACTGTGAATGTAAAAGTCACTACCTGCCTGTGGCCACTCTTCTTTGAAACAGCTGTCACGAGTCCAGTCATTGTGTTCATGTCAAACATGAATGTATGTGGGGCCCTGTGAGTGTTTGAGGGAACATATGTTAGACTGTACACTTTCTTGTTTGCCTGCAAGAGTCAAAGTGAACCTGCTTTATATTCCATTGTACCTAACTACACATTTAATCTCTTCAGTACATCAAAGTTAATCTTCTGAAATTTCTCCGGTGAACTCAAGTCTGCTGCTCTTTACTCACATTCAGTAGTATCTTACCCTGTGAATTCAAAGGGCTACTCATGAAGTAGGGTGCTATTAAGTGTGAATGAAACTGACATAATTTTGGCTTTAGTTACTCAACTCTAATATAAGAGGAACAATCTTGAAGCTCTTATGTGCATGTATCTCTGAAAGTCTGAGAGAATTTTGCGTGGATAAGAATGAAAAGATGGTATCTAATAAAAGAAACATTATGAAAGAGGGGCTATTTAGGTTTTTTTACTTAACTATTTTTTTCCTAAATAGGTCATTCCTATTAGTAAAGTGCTCTATGGTATTTATTTTGTCAAACAGCTATTGACGGTCCCCGAAATGAGTGGAAGGGCTCTTATAGAGATCTTATATAGGCAAGCTTGTGGTCCATGTGGCTGTATTTTTCCCCATTTTCATTTCACTAAATAAACAATCACATTAATGTACCATGAACAAAGGAATTAAGTGATGTGTAAATGAGGTACAGACGTAAGACCTCCCTCCTATAGCCCTGCAGTTTCCCATTGACATATTTGTTCAGGGTGCTGTACCTTGAGGTGCTCTTTGATGCATGGTGTGCCTATAGAAGTCCTTGCCAGAGGATGCTATGAAGTCCAAGGTGAGAACAGGGTTTAGAAAAGCTAGGTAAGTTCATGGAGGACAGGTCCACCAATGATGATTTGCCAGGATGAGCAAGAACATTGTCCCTAGCATTTGTTTGTCATAAACTGGGAGCGGGTGACAGGGGATGGATTGCATTGTATAAAGCCTCCACTCAGTCCAGTACAATGCAGACATAAGTTTTTTCTAACTTTCAGTCACCACTAGTTTTAAGTCCCCTAACTTTCTGTATGTTTTGTAACAGCACAATTTTTTAACAGATTTAGCTTTGTTCTACATAGCTATATTTTGTTTCATGAGCTTTGTTTTGTAGCAGCTGCTAGGTGTATATTAAGTATTATAAGTTAGTAAGAAATTGTATATAGGTACTTTAAGTCTGTGAAAAATCCTGGCTGTTCCTTTGTATAAAAAAATGCTTTGTCTGAGATGAGCTTTCCTTTGCATTAGTGAAGAAAGTGTGAATGCAGCTATTTGCCCAATGGAATAAGTCCCTGACGCCAGCCTGTGTGGACGACAAGCTACCTGCAGGACCTGGATGGCCAGTGAATAATAGGAGCTGATACCTGCAAAAGAATCCAGCCACAAAAGAGAAAGAGGCCCCATGAGGAGAAGATCAAAGTCCCTTCTGCTGTTAGCTGATGTCTCGTGGTCATACAGCATCCCAGGGCAGTGAGACAGGACAAGAGGACTGAAACATATAAAAAGATGGGTGCAAAACTAAAACCCTACATCTACACCACAGCTCCCTTCCAAAAGAAGAGCTACTGAAAGATATCCCGCAAAAGATTGTCTTTTGAAAGAGCACGTCTACACGCGCACAGAGCAGATTGAGCTTTGGGTCTGCTCTTTCAAAAGAGAGTGCCCACACAGTTACAACTGCTTGTTTGAAAGAATGGAGCAAGAAATGCTGTGGATGTCATTGCATGGCTGATAAGCCCTTCCAGGGGCTGCAGCCAGCTGCTCCCTTAAAGGGCCACTCCCAAACATCGCACACTGCACATACTGAGGCCTGCCGAGCTCTCCCAAGCAAAGTATAGCCTGTGCAGGCACCAGACACCCAGTGCAATGCCCACTGGAGCCCCAGCAGCTACTCGCACTCCTAGACCTGTCCATCCTCGACAGCACGGTCAGCCTGCTGGCCATGATGGTTGTGGCTGCCCTCCATCTCCTCCGGTAGGTAAGCTTCCCCACCAGGTCCATGGAGCTCCCCAATACATGGGATCCCACCGGCACCCCCACCTGAGTGCTCCAGCACCTCTGGAAACACCCCAGCAACTTCAACTGCTCAAACGGACCTTTCTGGAGCTCTGCCACTGGTTTACCCCCACCCTCAGACACTGCCACTGGCTTGCCCCTGCCCTCAGGCATGTAGCCTGCTCTCCCACCCAAGAAGCAGGTTGCCATCACCTTATGGAAGTTGGCCATCCTGGATAGCTACTGGTCCATAGTGCACCAGTTTGGTGTGGGCAAGGCCACTATCAGGGCTGTCTTCAAGGAGGTTAGACATGCTTGGTTCCAACATGTGCTACAGGAGGGGGTGCGGGCTGCCAGGAAAGGGGGAGCATTGGTGGCTGGGGGACAAAGGGGCAGGAAGGGGACCATCGTGGTGCTGGGCATGGTCCAGCCATGCTTACCCCCTCTCCATGCATTCAGCTGTCAGTACTGTCCAAGGGGGCAGGTGCTGAGCATTGCCGGTGGCTGTCCCAGCATACTGGGGGCTGTGACCACTCGGGATGTGGTTGGCCTGGGGCTTCTGGGCATGTGAGTGGCCCACTGGCAGCTATGGTACCTCCACCCCATGAGCCAGGGTGTGCACTGTGCCAGGCACTTACCGTAGGGTCCCTCACTGAGGTCCAGCAATGCCCAGCTGGCTGTCGCCTGACTGGACAACCATTATGGCAGGTTGATGACTCCCTCCTCGCTAGACCAAATGGTGGGTGACTTCAGCTGCATGGTTTGACTTTGGGGTCCCAGCTCCTCCTCAGTCTTGGGGTGTGGCTCATGTGCCTCAGTGTCAAAGATGGCTTGTGTTGGTGAGCTGTCCTGGATCTCCAGGAGGCTCTGGAGCTCCCGGTAATAGGGGCAGGTTGCGGGACCTGCCCCAACGAGCTGTCTTTGTCCCAGGTTCAGGTGTAGCCCTCCCAGAGCTCCTTGATCTTGCTTCTCACCAGCTCCTGTGTGTGAGTAGGGTGTCCCCTGGCATCCAGGCCTGCAGCAAGGTGGGCAAAGGCAGCCTCATTTCAATGCTTGCCACCTGTTTCCCTCAGCACCTCCTCCTCCTCCTGCCACAGGTCGAGGAGGTCTCAGAGCTCTGGCTCTGTCCAGGACAGAGCTCTTTTCTTGGTCAGCTGGCTGGGCTCCTGAGAGACCTTGGAGGGATCTGAGAGGAGGACGTGGGGCTCTTGTGGGGGATGGCTGCTGGCCATTGCTGGTTGTCACACTTCGGGCGTGTCCATGAGGGTGTGCAGCTTGTGGCTCGTGCCTTTCCTGCCAGCATGCTCTCAGCTTCCTGCCATGGGGTTTCTGGGTCCATGTGGCTTTAAAGGTGGCTGAATGCAGGTAGCATTGAGCTCCACAGCTGCTGGCCAGGGGGCCTCTCCGTGCCCCAGCAAGCCGGCACCATGGCAGACTCCTTTTTTGAGAAAGCAGCCGATGGAGCGTCTACACATTTTCGTTTGAAAGATTATTTCAAAGAGGGCACTTTTCCTATCACAGGATCTATTTCCTTTCGAAAGAGCATGTTGTGTGTGTGGATGTGCTGTGTGCTCTTTTAAAAGAGGAACAGATTTTCCAAATATACTGGCTAGTGTAGAGGTGGCTTGAAAGAGTTCTTACAATCACTACTCTGCAGGAGTTAGTCTTGGCTGGCTGGGGAGGCTGGGGGAGGCCCAGGGCCCTGGGCCCTTTTTCCTCTCCCCAGGACTGTTGTACTGACTGCTCCTGAATATTACGCTGACAAGAAAGCAAGCTGACAATGTGGTCATATGATCAGCCCCCTGCCCTGGATTCATGACTACAGCTAGACACACTGGCCCCACTATGCCTTGGCTTACTCTGCTGACTCTATGCAACTCTTCATCTGTGTGAGTTCACCTGTGTAAGTGTATGAGCTCAGGATATGTGTGTGTGTGGGTGTGTGCTTGAAAGCTAGTTCCCTTTTCCATTTAATGCAATAGTTACATATAATAAAATACAGATGCATATAACCCTGGGGTGATTTTGAGTGTAAAATAAGGTAACAGATCAATTGATGATTGTCTGATTTGTTCGCTCCCTCTTTGACACCTGGCACTGGCTACTGTCAGAAAACGTATACTGGGCTAGATGAATCTTTGGTCTGAGCCAGTATAGCCATTCTTGGCTACGTCTACACGTGCCCCAAACTTCGAAAAGGCCACGCAAATGGCCATTTCGAAGTTTACTAATGAAGCGCTGAAATGCATATTCAGCGCTTCATTAGCATGCGGGCGGCAGCCACACTTCGAAATTGACGCGGCTTGCCGCCGCGCATCTCGTCCAGACGGGGCTCCTTTTCGAAAGGACCCAGCCTACTTCGAAGTCCCCTTATTCCCATGAGCTCACTTTAGGATAGTCACGTTAGGGATAGCAAGATTGGAGAACATGCTTGAACATGAGCTCATGGGAACAAGGGGACTTCGAAGTAGGCTGGGTCCTTTCGAAAAGGAGCCCCGTCTGGACGAGACGCGCGGCGGCAAGCCGCGTCAATTTCGAAGCGCGGCTGCCGCCCGCATGCTAATGAAGCACTGAATATGCATTTCAGCGCTTCATTAGTAAACTTCGAAATGGCCATTTGCGTGGCCTTTTCGAAGTTTGGGGCACGTGTAGACACGGCCCTTATGTTTTTATTTCATCAGATTCATACACTACTTTGCTTATTATTTTAGCTTAAGGGGACAGCAGCTCACCAATCACTTGGATTCAGAGTTTTGTAGCTTCCTTGGGTACATGCTCAGTCTGCTCAACCAGCTTTGAGTAGCCAGGCAAGGGCGATTGCTTGCAAAAGCAGTACTGTTGCAATACAGCCTTATGTCTGCAGTAATCCTTGCTCATAAATAGGGTGTGATTAGTATGTAGAGAACACCAGCTACTGTTTTTACTTAATTGCTGGAGTGTCAGACGGGTATTTCTTGTTTTACAAATCTAAATAAATAAATATGCAAGAACCTCCTGAAATCCCACACTCCATAAAGCTACCGTCCTTTCTGGCAGAGAATTCAAGAATTTCAAAGAGAGATTCCGTCACTACAAGAGGAGATATCTAACTAATATATCAAAATGATCTTGGGCAACCATTTGAGTGCATGTAACTGGATTGAGTGGTCGTCAGGTCCTGGTATATCTTTGATGTTTGCCTGATCTTTTTTAAAACATACATCTCTTAAAATGGTGAAAGGTTGCATATTTAATTCTAATGCTCAATTAAACATTTCTAGATTGTTTGTGCCTCTTACAGAGCCAACTGTCATTTTTTTTCACATATTGTTCTTCAGTAAATTTTGTAGTAAAATAATCACCAGCTTCCTCTTATGCAGATATCATCCTAAGCAGCTCTTCCTTCTTCATAACGTATTAGTTAAATGGAACTCAATGAATTCCATGCCTCACTTTTATATTTTCTTCATAATTAGTTTTGCTATTTACTCACTAAAATATTGATGGACATAATCTCTGAATTGAAGTCTTCTATTTATTAAATAACAATTTTAATAAGACTTCTCTGTTTTCCTTAAGTGCTTTCATTATTGTTAATGTCTTTTGAAAACACGTTTTGAAAAATTTACATAGAATGAAATGACTTTGTAAAAAATGGTTGACGAGATAAAGTCAAAACACCCACATGGAAAAATGGCATATTCTTTCCCAACAGACCAGTTCCCTATGTAAATTCAAAATCATATCTAGATTATTCTTTTTCTAAAGGAGACAAATATAAAGTTTCACTCCAGTTACTAAGGTCTGGGCAGCATAAATAAGGTGAGTAAGTGGGTACTTTTCTGGTTTGAATGTCCTCAACAGATTTGTTTGTCATCTTATTCCCAGTTGCAGGAACTGTATTACTGGTGATGTTGCATGAACTACAAAGAGCATAGATTGACTTTCAGATCCTAGGGTGAATTTGTATTAGAGTTTTTTTTTTTTAAATGATGTATAAACTGAGGACATTTCAGGCAGACAAGTATATGGTCTTAATATATTTTATTTTGATGTAATCAGAGTATGCCTGTTAAATAATTCATTTCTGCAGTAATAGCAAAATGTACTTCTCATCCCACTCTAGCAAGTAAATTTACACATCCATAATGCAAAGGATCCCTTTGTGGCGAAGGGAATGCAAGTTGGGAAGCTGGCTTTGGAACGAGGTCCCTTGACAGGGAATCTTGGGTTTAAGACTGGAAAGATCTACTGGGTGCATTAAACATGTATGCATAAGCTAGTCACTTTAGGATAGCAAGATTGGAGAACATGCTTGAAGCACTCCCCAGCCTTCCACCTGTTCCACTCATGCAGGCCCATATTTCCACTTGAGTGCCCACAAACCCCCTGGGTCAGCCTCCTTTGAAACAGCCTGGACATTGTTGTCTTATAATATGTTAATAAAATGCCCAAGAAAAGAATGGATTTTAACTGTCTAGTCGACTGTTTGTTAGAGCAGGAGTAAAAGGCACCTGTTCTCACTGGCCTACGTGATTATCTATGTGATTAAAGATTTCAGGCAGAATTTCACCCCCAATTCCCAGAGATATGCTGGCATCATTAGTGGTGTGTAAAGAATGATAATTGAGCAATATGTTATATTGGCTGAGGAAAATGTCTTGTGAAAGCAACCATATTAATGTTCAGCTACATTTAGACAGAACACGGGAACACAGTGGAATCTGAGAACTGGTTTTTAGCCTTCTGAGAGTTTCTGCTAACAATACAAAAAAAAGCACCCCAAAACAAATGGAAGAGTTACAAAACTACTGACGCCATTTCTTTAAAGTTTCTGAAATTTACCAGGCGAAACACCGTGCTCACTGATATCAGCAAAAACCAGTCAAAGTCAATAAAGTTACTTGTGTAAAAGAATTTGGCTCACTATTCCCCCTTTTTTCTCTGTTTTTACTATAGTGTAAACTATCCACAAGTTCTGTTTTCAGATTCATTTACTGCACATTCAGCTTTTCCATTATCACAGATGTAGGCAGTTTTCCATATTTTTCCCTCCCCCACCTGCAATTTTTTGCATAGAACACTGGTAATCTTTGGATGCTTCCGATCTCTGATAGACTATCTGGAATCCCTCTCTGGTAATGTCTGTGACTAGCTCAATGATTATGCTATTCTCAGACTAAACACCCTCAGATACAGAGCTCTGGTTTGTCTCTCTTTCAAATAACTGTTGGAGAATTAATCTTTCTGCAGCCCTTTTTCCTGCACACGGGGGAGATTCAGAGCTTTAGCTGTGAGTTGTATGGCCATGACCCAGGTTCGCCTGCTTGCACCTAGTTGGTCTGCATCCACCATAAAGGTCAGCTGGTGGTTTGATTCTTCCCACCCCTGTTTCTTTCTATATTTAAGGTTGTTATTGTTTTTTTTTTAACTTCTGCCTGTGCACAGTGGAAATTTGTTTCTTGAACACTTGAGCCCACCCTCTTTACTGCAGTGTTTCTCTGCCAGCTCCCATGTCCATGTACATTCATGGCAGAACATGCCAAAAGAAATCAGGCAAAAATCTGTGCAATGCCTCATTTTTTTTGCAAGTCAGCCGTCCTGGACGCAACTGCTTTTGAGCTGTGCTCAGGCTATACTCATCTGTTGACATACAGAGATCTAGAAGTCTTCCTATTTGTGTCCTTTCATCCAAAATGACAGGGGCTCAGAGTCTCAAATGCTGCATTCCTAGGTGGTTTGGACTGAATGCTACAAAAGCCTACATCACATCAGAGATTTATATTCTGGGAAGGATCAAGGAACCCTGACAAGGATCAAGGATCAATGTGCAGTAAATGAGCAACTATGCTCACTTTAGGATTATGCAAAACAACCACGTAATTGAGCAAGCATCTTCATTAAGATCTCCACAGGCTCTGCAGCCCACCATTCATGGAATCTGAGCCACCAGCCCTGGAGGATTCACTGCTCCTTCAAGTCCTGACACTGGCCAGGGTCTCCACACCCTCCTTCAGCTGTGGCCAGGTTGTGAACTCTCCCGGACCAGATGGACTGGATGTCATTTTTGGCAATGGCATCTGGTCCGCCCAGTCTAGGAGAGTTGGCAACTCTAGGAGTGACCCCAGCCAGGATGATGAGGGACACAAACAAGTTGGGGAGGGTGCAGGTCAGCACACCAACCTTAAAAACACTTCCACCACCATTGTCATGAGCCAAAGGTCAGACATTAAGTTAGATCATTACTGTATGGCTGTTTTCTGTATCAAGTATAATTCATGATTTCTTTGTCTCTGGAGTGATTGTTACACAATTTTTGCAGATTTGGAATAGATCAAATGGCCGCAGAACGGGTGAGACCATAGCACACAGCACAAAAGCTTTGATCCATCTCTGTGAGTTGCAGAGTGGAGGGGAGCAACCCAGAACTGCGGACGATACTTGTGGCAGAAAGGAAATTATTGGTAACACATTATCTGGTTAGAATGAATGAGATTAGATCATCAAAGGATAGAGAAGTAACTCAAAGGCTACATCTACACTCCAGAGATCTGTTGAACGAAGCCCTTCCAGAAGATATCTTCTGAAAGAATCTCTTTTGAAAGAGTGCATCCATGCATAAATAAGCAGATCAAAAGAGCGATCAGGTCCTTTGAAAGAGAGCCCCGTGAGGACTGCTCTTTTGAAAGAAGGGCCTGCAGGCTTTCTACACAGGTTTTCTTTCGAAAGAACCTTTCAGAAAGGAGCAATCTTCCTGAAACGGGAAAGGAAGAACAATTTTGAAAGGAGCACCACATTCTTTCGATTTACTTACAAAAGAACACTTTGGCCGTTTCTACACAGGCCACTTCCATTGGAAGTGACAAGCTAATACACGGGGCAAAATATGCTAATGAGGCATGGATGCAAATTCCCCGTGCCTCATTAGCATAACTTCATGTGATTTGGAGTCCGGAAGAGCGTTCTTCTGAACTCTAAAATGCCATGTAGAAGTGTGGCCCCAGGGGGGCTTCCAGGAGGAAGTCCTCCTTCCGGAGGCCCCTTCTTCCCAAAAATTTTTGGGAAGGAGGGGCCTCTGGAAGGAGGACTTCCTTCCGGAAGCCTCCCCGGGGGCCGTGCTTCTACACGGCATTTTGGAGTCCAGAAGAACGCTCTTCTGGACTTCAAATCACTTGAAGTTATGCTAATGAGGCACGGGGAATTTGTGTCCACAACTTATTAGCATATTTTGCTCCATGTATTAGCATGCTTCGGAAGTGGCCTGTGTAGAAACAGCCTTTGTGTGTAGATGCTCCATGGGATCTTTCGAAAGAGCCCCCTTCTTTCAAAACCCCCTTCTTTCAAAAAATCTTTTGAAAGAACTTGCTAGTGTAGATGCAGCCAAAGTGCTTGGGTTCTGTTCCCAGGACTGTCAGGAACTTAGTGTATGATCTTGATCAATCACTTAGCCATTGGTGCTTCAATTTCCCCATCTCTAAAAAGGAACCAATAGCCCCATCCTGATCTCACAATAAATGTTTGTGAAGTACTTTCACGTATGCTGACGAATGGTGCTATATAAATGCAAGATACAGTTGTTAAATGGGTTATACCTGATAGGTGAGATGTGAGTAACTGGAATATCAAAATTCCACCATAATGTACTGCAAAATCAGTTTGCATTTCACCTGCTTGTAACTATTTCCTGTTTTCAGGAGAATAGCGAATACAATAAGTGTTGCTGTCTGGAGTATACCTGTGACACCAACAGGTGACAGGTGATACTGAACAAAATCTGAGCCAGTGTCAGACAGCAAGAGGACACTGTCACTCTTCTCATTTCATTGCAATAATTTACTAAATACTTTTCACCTGTGACAGTCACAAGTAACACCCAGAGCAGAATAATTTGTCTTTATTTAACTGATTCCCCTTAATCCCTTAGCTGTCAGTTTTCAGCAGGCATTATGTTTAGTTACCTTCAATACTTTCTAACATGCACATTCTGTGACTGCATGGCATGTTGCTAGATTTTTTTTCAAAGGTATATGTACATTATTCACTGGAATGAATATTTCCAATTAAATGTTTTTCTATGGAGCATTTTTGCAGGCACAGATTTGCATCCACAAATAATTGCAACCTTCTAAATTATAGAAGCGATGATTGGTGATGGCTGACTTTCTGTTTGTGCCTGCCAATCATGTAATTTAAGTACAGTAAAAGCTCTATTATCTGGCACTCATGGAGGACTGGGGGTGCCAGATAATCAAATCTGCTGGATACTGGAGTGGGAATTTTGAGGGTGGAATTCTGTAGTCTAGTCATTAAACAGGACAGTCAGGTTAGTCCCCAGCAGACCATAACTGCTATGTTTACCTGCACCTCCACAAGAGTTGGATAATTACAGCTCTTGTTGGCTGTGAATCTCTCCCATTGGCTGCGAATGGCTGTCTGTGTCCAAAGAAAATTGCAATCGCCCCATACCTGTGCAGATGTAGGGATATCTGTCTATCTAGCTATCTGTCTGTTTGGTGGCTGGGTTAAACACAGCTCCAGCCACACTGAACAGTTCGGTAAGTCAGAATTTACCTTTGAATCCTTAATTCTTGTTTCTTACTATATATAAAAATATGTCTGATTTGTTAAACACTGGATATTATATAGTCCCAAGCAGTACATTTTGTTGTTAACAAAAGTAATCCAGTTGGATAAATAGGATAATCCTGTAATTGTTATAGGTCTCCAAACTCCTATACTGCAGGAATTCAGCAGCAGGCTAATCCTGCAGTATTTAAAGAATAAATTAAGGGTATTACAGGATCAAGATAAAACTAAAGGGTGTCAATAGGAACTTCTTTATCTGGTATGAAAAGAATAGCATTCTAAGTGCCTCTCCATTGACTTCATGATGTGGGCTTTTTCCCTCGTGAATTTATTCAGGAAATAACCAGACACCCACATGTATGTCTTTGGAATTTTCTCTCTCTCTCTTCCAGTAGAGTATCCCAGTGAGTTACATTTAAATTCACTTTAAAAAGACCTGATTTTACCCACAGGAACCAGGAAATATTTAATCATTGGGCCTATTACATAGGTGGGTTTTTTTAAAATAATAATCATATTTTTTCATTAAGAATAAAACAAAAGGTCATTCTCTTGAGCATTTGATTTTTGTTTCTTTTTTTCAGTTAGCTTGTTCTGCATAATAGTTTGGTATTGCGACAAAGCTCCTTCTCACTCTTCCTGGGTCCTGTGCTTTTAGGTGAATTGCTAGCCTCAGAAGCTCACAGCAGCACACAGTGTAGGCACTTGCTCTAGAGCATGGCTTCACAAACTGGGGGGCATGCCTCCCAGGGGGAGCATGAAGAAATTCCGGTGGGGGGGCGCAAAGCAACCCAGCCCCGCCCCCCAGGTCATTTCTTGCCCACCCAAAGAAAGAGTTGGACCTTGCTTCTGGCTCTCAGCCCCTGCCATTTCACATGGGCAACACGGCACAGCCACTATAAAAAACAAGCAGCTGGAGAAGGCCCACATGGAGCTAGCTGCCTCCTGCAAAGGTGCCTGAGTGTGGGTTGCAGGAGGAGAAGGATGTGTTTAGATGAGGGGCTGGTGGTTCCTGGCTTTGGGGGAGGGGAGGTGACTGACAGGTAGCTGGGCTGTCTGGCCTGCAGTTAAAAAAAATGAGGTGTGGGGGGCTTGAGAGTTTCTCAAAAATCAAAAGGAGGCATGATGCTGAAAAGTTTGGGAACCACTGCTCTAGAGCACCAGATGGCAGTTTGTTGAGCTACTCTCATCATTGGCCAGCCTGGGAGAAAGTAGGGAATCCAAATTCCGTAGTCTGTGTGGCCTCTCTAAGTGGTACAGAGCAGGACAACACCCTTTCAGAAAACCGGTCCTGTTACTGTGCTGTAATGGAGAAGGTGGTGGGTAGAGCCCAGACCTGGGCTCTCTGTCTGGGTGCCAACCCAGGAATCTGTAAAAGCAGCTGTCTGCAAGTGTCTCCAATATTAACAGGGTGGCAGCTATGAATCCCTGGGTCACTTCTCCAGGGCCTCCCCAGCACCTTCCCTACCACAGGTGGTTCTTTCGGGTATTTGCTTGTACTTGCTCTTCTCAGATGCTTCACCTCACCTTCTCTCCTCAGCTTCTTGTGCACACAGTAGGGGACACTGAGCTTTCAGAAGAGGAGTCCTTTTTAACCTGTCTCAACTGGTTCATAATTAGTCCCAGGTGTTCTGATAAGTTTGATTTACTTGCCTCTGGAAACATCCTAATTGGCTGCATGTACTTTAACTGGCTTGCTTATCCTGCTTGATTCCGGAAAATTCCTGTTAATTCTTGATTAGCCTCTGGTAGATTACCCTGAGAATTAGGGCCTGTTTAATCCGAGGCTGACATAGTTCCTTTCTTCTACTGTCCTGTAGCACCAAGCACTGAGATTGGCCTGCAACTGTGGGGCCCGTTTTCATTCTTGTATCAATTTATGCATTAGAGCAGAGTTCTGGGCAGTGGGTGCTCTCTCTGCTCAGTGTCCCCTACAAGTTCCCTTCATTTAGCCCTTCAACCTTCATGTCTCCCCCTATTTTCTTTTTATCTCTCCCGTTCGGAAGGGGCATGCAAATATGGCCGATTGGAAATGCAAATGAGACAGAGATTTAAATATCTTGCACCTCATTTGCACATTCATGTGGTATCTCGATTCCAAAAGAACTCATTCCAAAAGCCAAAACAGCCATGTAGTTGGGGTTCATTCAAAAGGAGACCTTACTTTCAAAAGCATCCCTCTTCCTGAAAGAAAATAGGAAGAAGTGTACTTTCAAAAGCAGGGTTTCCTTTTGATGACTGTTTTGGCTTTCAAAATCAGTTCTTCTGGAATCAAGATCCCACGTGAACATGCAAATGAAGTGTGAGATATTTAAATCCATGCCTCATTTGCATTTCCAGTCTTCTGCAGTTGTATTCCCCTTCCAAAAGGGTGGAGTAGTGTAGCCACAACCACTATGTTTATTGTGTGTTTTATTTCAGTAATCTTTTTCTTTTCATGTTCTTTTCCTTTTTCAGTATTTTGAAACATTAATTACAGTTAGTTAAACAGTTGAGAAATTCCTTTTTCTTCTAAAGTTAATGATACAAAATTGTGTGTGTTGGCTAACTGCCAAAGTAACCCGGTTAACGTAAATGAATGCACAGTGACTTTGGTTTTCACAAAAAAGATTAATAGCAATTTGACATCAACCATAGTGAATGCCAGTGAAAATCAAGTAGAGTCAGAGGCTAAAATGAAGAAGGAACATGTTAAAATTGATTAGACAAGTTAGATGTCTTCAATTCACCATGACCTGATGAAATGAATCTTAGAATGCTTATGAAGCTGACTGAGGCGATATCTGAGACATTTATGATTATCTTTGAAAAGTCATGGAAGGTGGGAGAGGTTCCTGAGGACTGGAAAAGAGTTAGTGCCCATCTTTAATAATGGAAATGAGGATCTACCCTGAGAATTACAACCCAGTCAGCTTAGAGTCACTACCTGCAAAATAATGGAGACAATAATTAAGTAATCAGCTTGCAAACACCTAAAATATGAAAAGGTAATAAGTAAGTCAGCATGGATTTGTCAAGAATAAATCATGTTAAATAATGATAACAGTGGAAATCATTAAGCAATCAATTTTCAAACACCTAGAAAATAATAAAGTGATAAGTACTCATAGACTTTTCAAGAATAAATTATGTCAATGAACCTAAAAGCGTTCTTTGATATGGTAACAAGCCTTGTGCATGGGGAAGTGGTAGATGTACTATCTATTGGTTTTATAAGGCTTTTGATATTATCCCCCTGCTTTTCATAAACAAGTAACATACAAGTAAGAGAGGTATTATCAAGCGGGTGCCTAACTGATTGGAAAACCATTCCCATGAGCCATACTTATTAATGGCTCACAGTCTTGCTGGAAGGACATATTGAGTGGGGTCATGCAGAGAATATGTCTGAGTCTAGTTCTGTTCAATGATTTCATCAGTAGTTTAGAAAATGACATATAAAGTGTGTGGATAATACAGAAGTAGAATGGGTTACCAGTGCTTTGAAGGATAGGATTAAAATTAAAAATGAGCTGGAGACACTGAAGAAATTATCTGAACAGGTTGAAATTCAGTAAGTAGAAATTCAAACTAATCTACTTAGGAAGGAACAAACTTTTGCATACATAAAATACGTGAAACAATTACATGTGAAATAATAATGTGAAATAAGGAGTAGTGCAGAAAGGAGTCTGTGGCTCATAATATACTATGAATCAACAAGTAATATATTAATCAAGCTAAAGATGAATTAACAGTGTAACTCTATTGCAAAAAACCAAACCATTAGAATGGGATTTATTAGCAGGAGTGTTGTAAGCAAGACATATGAAAAAATTCTTCTGCTCTTCTCTGTGCTGATTAGGCCTCCGCAGAATATTGTGTTTAGTTCTGGACTTCACATTTCAGAAAAGATTTGGCAACATTGGAGAAGGTCCAGAAAAGAACAACAAAAACTGATTAGAAAGAAAAGCCTACCTCTGAGGAAAGTTTAGAAAATTGTATTTCTTTAGTTTGGAGAAGACTGGATGGTGGATATTACAATTTTCTGCTACATAAAAGATGGCTACCTTGATCAGAAAGAACAAAAAATGTTCTTTTTCACTTCTGAGGATAATACAAGAAGCAATAGGTTTAAATGCAGCAACAGTAGTTTAGCGTTGGATCTTAAGAAAACTTCTCAGCACTGAAATGAATTGTCTAGGGTGGTTGTGGATTTCCCATCACTGGACATTTTTAAAAACATCGTAGACACACGCCTGTCGGGGTGATCTAGATTATAGTTAGTCCTCGCGTGAGTGATGGGATTGGTTTATATGACTGTCAAGATTCCTTCTGGTCCTATGATTCTGATTATAATATGCAGCAGACACAGCCTGGTTACTGAACTCATGTTCCTTTTATAACAGTTACTTGTGAATGTGATGTTGCTGATATGTAAATGTCTAACGTTCAAGAAAGAGTTGCTCAGATCTGTTCCATACTCTAATAAAGGTGATCTGCAGGAAATCCAGAGTATATTGTATATCATTTTTATTGATGATAGGGTGCCATTAACATTATGTCTGCACAAAGTTGCCTGGGCATTGAATTGATTTAAAGCCTTATGTTCAAAATTAGTCATAAAGATCACAGTAGCTATTGCAGAAATTGGAAATCCCATTCCAGCACAGAGTTCTGAGGGATTTCTGGCTGATAATCAGACAGGTTGAATTGAAACAGAAGCTTTGGAAACCCAAACATGATTGCCTGGTACGTCAAGATACACGTAGTTTATATTCTGCAGGCACTAAAGGAAAAGCTGAACTATAGTAAAGAGAACCTGGTGCAGTCTACCAAACAAGCAGAAATTGTATACCATACAAGCAAAGGACAAAATTAATTGGGAGACTCTGTGCATATTTTCTTCCCTTGAGAAACAAGCATTAAAGGATACAGTCATCTGGGAGAGTGGAAAAATGTCAGAAAAGATTAGTTGGCTTCATCATTCAAAACACACCCATGTCCCTCAGACTGAGCTACACCACTTGTTTTAATTCCAAAGATTCCTGCCTTCTACAGAAATTTGTTTTTCCAGTTTTTATTATTTAAATTATTAATATTAGCAATAAAGAATTAGGAAACTCAGATGGTAAAAGCAATAATTTATTCTGAAGGTGTCCATTTGACAGTATCTAAATTACTTGTGTGAATAATTTTAGTAATGCTTGCTTTACAACTTCATCCATGGGGAATGCATCATCAGGCCTGGGAAGGTGGAGCATGGGCACTTACATAAATTATCATAATCAGTTGCCTTGCCCTTGGAATTCCTTTTGCCAGACCTCTCTAACATGTGATGGGGAAAGATGAGGTCCCTCTTCTCCTCCATGGCTTCACTGGGAGAATATTTGATAGAATACATATAGGCAACATTACTGAGAACACCCTCATCCAGGGTACTATACCCTGTTTTCTGGTGCTGTTCCTTTTTTGTTTTTAATTTTACTCGGGTTTTGTATTCATTTTTGCATTTAACCACTATTGTCCATAGGGAGTCTTTCTCCTGGGCTCAGCTCCTTTCTGTGTTTGTGAATAATGTTTGCTTTCATAGAAGGGACCCACTCACACAAAATATTCAGTGTTGTGACAAGGAACCTGTCATTTAAACAGTACCTGTTTTAGGAGTTTGAGTGTATTTTCGTACTGTCCTCTAAGGCTTTAGTGCTGTTTGGCCCCTTGATCCTCTTTCAGTGCATGCTATGGGAGAGAAGAAGGTATGGGGATTTGTGACTTTGAGATACACCACAGTTGCTATCTGTCTCAGTGTTCCCGCGATGAACACATGAGATACTGTATCTGCAAACAGGAGTACATCATTCATAGGGGATAGACGTCTAGTAAAGCTGTGTTTCACTGGCTTTGTTCAGAAGCATGATGGATGGATTATGATTAGCTTTCCTTTGCGATAGACAGAGGGTTTTTAGAAGTATTCAAATGGCAAATTCAGTTTGTTTATTGTTCTTTATTATTGTTCTATAAAAAGTGTTTGGATGGAATGATGAACTCTAGCTTTTTGCAACAATTGTGTGATTCTCAGTCTCCTAGAATAGGCTGTCTGCAGAAAGAGGAATAGTACACCAGATATAGCATATAAGTATTGCTGAATTATTTATGCAAATAGTGTATGTTTTATTTAGTTAGACACTTTTCTTTGGTGCTTGTCACATTCTTTCTGGGTGTCTTACGCAAATAGATTTACGCTCGCAAATACAAATGCTGGGGAATAGCAATACTTTTGTTTTACAGATAGACAAATTGGGGAAGAAAGAATCTAAAAGACTTTTCCAAGGAGCCCCCTAAGGTCTGTGGCAGAAGTGGGAATAGAGCTTAAATCACCTGGGCTACGTCTACACGTGCACCCAACATCGAAATAGCTTATTTCGATGTTGCGACATCGAAATAGTCTATTTCGATGAATAACGTCTACACGTCCTCCAGGGCCGGCAACGTCGATGTTCAACTTCGACGTTGCTCAGCCCAACATCGAAATAGGCCCAGCGAGGGAACGTCTACACTTCAAAGTAGCACACATCGAAATAGGGATGCCAGGCACAGCTGCAGACAGGGTCACAGGGCGGACTCAACAGCCAGCCGCTCCCTTAAAGGGCCCCTCCCAGACACAGTTGCACTAAACAACACAAGATACACAGAGCTGACAACTGGTTGCAGACCCTGTGCCTGCAGCATAGATCCCCAGCTGCCGCAGAAGCAGCCAGAAGCCCTGGGCTAAGGGCTGCTGCCCACAGTGACCATAGAGCCCCGCAGGGGCTGGAGAGAGAGCATCTTTCAACCCCCCAGCTGATGGCCGCCATGGAGGACCCAGCAATTTCGACGTTGCGGGACGCGGATCGTCTACACTGTCCCTACTTCGACGTTGAACGTCGAAGTAGGGCGCTATTCCTATCTCCTCATGAGGTTAGCGGCTTCGACGTCTCGCCGCCTAACGTCGAAGTTAACTTCAAAATAGCGCCCGACGCGTGTAGACATGACGGGCGCTATTTCGAAGTTGGTGCCGCTACTTCGAAGTAGCGTGCACGTGTAGACGCAGCCCTGATGACCTGTGAGAGCTGTAACTGTGAAGACATCTTTCTCCTGTGTGTGTATGTGTTTGACCCTAGATAATGGTGAAGAGATGGCTGTATTCTGGACAGTGCTATCAACAGATGTAGGTTCTACTATCAGCTCTGCTAGGGACTTGTTCTGTGCATGCATATATATGAAACTATTAGGCCTTACCTTAAATACTGAAAGGAAAAAAAAAAGCATGTTTGGGCTCAAAAATGGTGAACACTGAGTCCCTTTGATAAATGGCCTGTTGAAGGAATCTGATGCGTGCATGAGGCATTAACTGTACAGTACATCAAACTCTCTTATATGAGCCCAACAAACTCATTAAGGGAATATATTATTGTTCACAAAGCAGTTATAAGTCTCTGTTAGTAAGGTTTCTTATTTTGATGGCAGAGAATGATATGAGCATCCCTGCTGGTAACTTTAATGGCAAAGCACTAGAAGTGCACTCCCACTGGAGTCCTTCTTAGAGTATACTAACAGTGTGTCACAGGCTAGCAAAAGTGGTCTCTATACTCCCCCGGGCAGTACACATTGGATCCCTCCACGCGTTCCCAATCCCACTGAGGAATACCTTTGTATTGCCGGGCAGTAATCAGGAAAGCAAAAGCACAATTGGAACTGCAGCTGACAAGGGATGTGAAGAGTAACAAGAAAGGCTTCTACATGCATGTGAACAATAAACAGGTTATCAGAGAAGGTGTGGGGCCATTATTGGATGAGGGAGGTAACCTAGTGACAGATGATGCAGGAAAAGCTGAAGTACTCAATGCTTTTTTTGCCTCAGTCTCCATGGACAAAGTCAACTTCCCCATGACGGTCCTAGACAATGCAGTATGGGAAGGTGGAGGGCAGCCATCTGTGGGGAAGGAACAAGTTCTGAGCTATCCAGAAAAACTAGATGTGCAGAAGCCCATGGGTGTGGATTTAATGCCCCCCAGGGTACTGAGAGAATTGGCAGAGGTCATTGCCAAACCTTTGGCCATTATCCTTGAAGACTCTTGGAGATTGGGGGAGATCCCAGATGACTGGAAGAAGGCAAACATAGTGCCCATCTTTGAAAAAGGAAAGAAGGACATTCCAGGGAACTATAGACCCATCAGCCTTACCTCAGTCCCTGGGAAAATAATGGAGAGAATCCTCAAGGAATCCATTCTGAAGCACTTGGAAGAGGGGAAAGTGATCAAAAGTAGCCAACATGGATTCACCAGGAGCAAGTCTTGCTTGACCAATCTGATTAGCTTCTATGACGAGGTAACAAGCTCTGTGGATATGCGGAAGTCAGTGGATGTGATATACCTTGACTTCAGCAAGGCTTTTGTTACAGTCTCCCACAACATTCCTGTCCATAAGTTAAAGAAATATGGATTGGATCCTTGGACTATAAAATGGATAGAAAGCTGGCTTGATGGTCCGGCCCAACGGGTAGTGGTCAGTGGCTCAATATCTGGATGGCGGTCTGTTTCAAGCGGAGTGCCACAAGGCTCGGTTCTTGGGCTGGTGTTATTCAACATCTTTATTAATAACCTGGATGAGGGACTGGATTGCACCCTCAGCAAGTTAGCGGATGACACAAAACTAGAGGGAGAGGTAGATACGTTGGAGGGTAGAGAGAGAATCCAGAGGGACCTGGATAAATTGGAGGACTGGGCCAAAAGAAATCTGATGTGGTTCAATAAGGAGAAGTGTAGAGTCCTGCACCTGGGACAGAAAAATCCCAAACATTGTTACAGGCTGGGGACTGACTGGCTCAGCAGCAGTATGATGGAAAGGGACCTAGGGGTTATGGTGGATGAAAAGCTGGATGTGAATAAACAGTGTGCCCTTGTAGCCAAGAAGGCTAACGGCATCCTAGGGTGCATTAGGAGGAGCATTTTGAGCAGATCTAGAGAAGTAGTTATTGCTCTTTATTTGGCACTGGTGAGGCCACATCTGGAATATTGTGTCCAGTTTTGGGCCCCCCAGTATACAAAGGACGTGGATTTGCTGGAGCAGGTTCAGCAAAGAGCAACAAACATGATTAAGGGTCGAGAGCACAAGACCTATGAGAATAGGCTGAGGAATTTGGGATTGTTTAGTTTACAGAAGAGAAGACTTAGAGGTAATTTAATAGCAGCCTTCAACTTCCTGAAGGGGAGCTCTAAAAAGGATGGTGAGAAACTGTTCTCAGTGGTGTCAGATGGCAGAACAAGGAGTAATGGTCCAAAGTTGAAGAGGGAAAGGTGTAGGTTAGATATTAGGAAAAACTACTTCACCAGGCGGGTGGTGAAGCATTGGAATGCGTTGCCTGGAGACGTGGTGGATTCTCCATCCCTTGAGGTTTTTAAGTCCCAGCTGGACAAGGTCCTGGCTGGGATGACTTAGTGAGGGTTGATTCTGCTTGAAGCAGGGGGCTGGAGTAGATGACCTCCGGAGGTCCCTTCCAGCCCTGTGATTCTGTGATTCTGTATCTTATGCCTTACATGGAACTAGACCATTTAGGGGAAAAAAAACAAAAAACGAACAAGCAAACAAAAAAGCCTAACTCTTTTGGGGCTCGCTGGATACAGTAAATTAGCATAACCTGGAAATAATAGCTTTGTCATTGCTGTCATGTTTATTAGTGATGGTTTCTGTATGGGTTGCTTCTGATGACAGCAGTACCACTGGTAGCACCTTAAAAATAAAAAAAACCAACTCATCTCACTCACCTCTTTTTTCAGTTTTCTAATTCAAAGGGCATCAACTGACCAAGGCTACGTCTACACATGAACGCTACATCGAAATAGGCTATTTCGATGAATAACATCTACACGTCCTCCAGGTCTGGCAACGTCGCCGTTCAACATCGACGTTGCGCAGCACCACATCGAAATAGGCGCTGCAAGGGAACATCTACACGCCACAGTAGCACACATCGAAATAAGGGTGCCAGGCACAGCTGCAGACAGGGTCACAGGGCAGACTCAACAGCAAGCCGCTCCCTTAAAGGGCCCCTCCCAGACACAGTTGCACTAAACAACACAAGATCCACAGAGCCGACAACTGGTTGCAGACCCTGGGCATGCAGCATGGATCCCCAGCTGCAGCAGCAGCAGCCAGAAGCCCTGGGCTAAGGGCTGCTGCCCACGGTGACCATAGAGCCCCGCAGGGGCTGGAGAGAGAGCGTCTCTCAACCCCTCAGCTGATGGCCGCCATGGCGGACCTCGCAATTTCGATGTTGCGGGACGCACAACGACTACACAGTCCCTACTTCGACGTTCAACGTCGAAGTAGGGCGCTATTCTTATCCCCTCATGGGGTTAGCAGCTTCGACATCTCGCCGCTTAACGTCGATGTTAACATCGAAATAGCGCCCAACACGTGTAGCCGTGACGGGCGCTATTTCGAAGTTAGCGCCGCTACCTCGAAGTAGCGTGCACGTGTAGACACGGCTCTACTGGCATATTCCTGGTACAAATGTTTTTAAGCTGACGATCAATTACGACAAGCAGTTTTTTATTCCTTGACTTTTGCTTATGCATTTAAGAAGAAATAAAATGCTCGTCTCTGCCTCATTGTTAAACAAAACCTGTAGCAAGTGATTCTTAATACAAGACGTTTCTTCTCTTGCTTTGTATTCTTATTTGGTGACATTTTGTGAAAATATGCAAGTAAGTGGCAGACTGAAGTGCTACAGAATGATGATAAACATGAGGGCTGTGTCTACACGTGCCCCAAACTTCGAAATGGCCATGCAAATGGCCATTTCGAAGTTTACTAATGAAGCGCTGACATGCATATTCAGCGCTTCATTAGCATGCGGGCGGCAGCGGCGCTTCGAAATTGACGAGCCTTGCCGCCGCGCGGCGCGGCCAGACGGGGCTCCTTTTCGAAAGGACGCCACCTTCTTCGAAGTCCCCTTATTCCCATGAGCTCACAGGAATAAGGGGACTTCGAAGTAGGTGGCGTGCTTTCGAAAAGGAGCCCCGTCTGGACGCGCCGCGCGGCGGCAAGGCTCGTCAATTTCGAAGCGCCGCTGCCGCCCGCATGCTAATGAAGCGCTGAATATGCATGTCAGCGCTTCATTAGTAAACTTCGAAATGGCCATTTGCATGGCCATTTCGAAGTTTGGGGCACGTGTAGACGTAGCCGAGATGAATGAAACCTATCACTCAGTTTTCACAGGCACATAGAAGAATTCAGAGATGCAAGTGTCAAAGGATACTGCGTTTCTAACAGCAGCTTACTACAGGTAATTCAATTGTCTGACTGAGTTTAATCAATATGCATTACCTTCAAGGTTAGTGGCAGAGGATAGTGGTGACCAAAGAACACATAGCATGAAAGAACCTGTAACAGTCTGAACTAGCTGTTTAGCTTATTAGTGGCTGAAGTGGATTTATCAGTTCCATCCAGACAAATGAATTGGTATTTCATAGGCTGTGTCTACACGGGCACTTATCTTCGAAATAGCCATATTTTGAAGATTACTAATGAGGCACTGAATTGAATATTTAGCGCCTTATTAACATTAGGACACTTCCAGCCGTGGCGCTTCGAAAGCACCACTTTCCAAAGCATGTGGCTTGGCGTGGCTACCCGGGGGTCCTTTTCGAAAGGAACCGCACCTTTCGAAATCCACTTATTCCAATCAGTGATCAGGATAAGGGGATTTTGAAAGGTGTGGGGTCCTTTCGAAAAGGACCCCTGTGTAGCTGCACGGAGCTGTGCGCTTTCGAAAGTGGTGCTTTTGAAGCGCCACGGCCGGAAGCATCCTAATGCTAATGAGGCGCTGAATATTCAATTCAGTGCCTCATTAGTAATGTTTGAAATGGCAATTAGCATGGCTATTTCGAAGATTTGTGCCCATGTAGACCCACCCATAGTAATACTGCAGTGGTTTAGGGTTTTTTATAGATGTTCTCCTCACTAGTATAAGGCACCATATGCACCCTGACTTACAAGGAGTTATTGTGTGAAATCAACTGCATATGTTTTGAAGAGCCAGTATGCTCCCAGACTCTGTGGTTGTGACAATTTGTAAGCTTGTGGCTTGTTTTAAAATATTGGTGGTACACACAAGAATGTATTTCAAGGTAGTGCTTAGCTATTCAAAATTCAATATGTGCATACACAGGGTGCACCTACACTAGGAACTAGCTTCCAAGTTAACTTTAAAGTTAGGAGCTGTATCAAAGTAGCCTGCAGAGAGTCTACACATGACCTTCCCTCATCCAGCAAAGCACTTCGTCTGGGATCAGTCAGGTCCTAAGGATGCTGGATGAGCGAGGTACAACCTATAGTGGCATTCATGATCCCCTTTATTACGCAATTTGTGTTGTCCTTCCATGCAGGCACATGGGTCAGAACTGCCTGGTAACCCATTGAATGAGACTTTATGTGATGTTAGAATATGGTCACGTGAATCCCTTTGCAGGATGACGTCCTTAATTGTTTTAGTTTTAAATAAGTTCTGTCATGTTCATCATATACTGTGAAGGTCTGCAACATGATCATTTTCCTTGTCTTTCCTATTCTATTCCTCTCGCCTGGTTAAAAGGTGCAGCATTTAATAACTCTGCAAGGTTCTGTAAGTCACAGTTGTCTGAATAATTTGGTTAGAATCGCACTGACGGACTGAATAATGTTTCCTTTTCCCCTTCCCCCAGCCACAGAGCTCTATAGAATGATAGGAGAATGCAGTATCTTCAATATGTTTATGCAAACTGAACAAAACTGAACAATAGTATTATTTCATTGATTGTAGTGCGGCTGCTATTAATGACATTGGAAGCTGACTTTAGTCCTTTTTTATTTGCTTTTTTTATGTAAGGAAAGCAGGTTTAGAGATTATGCTACTGAATTTATTTTGGTTAGTGATTTAGGCACAAATACTGTTACGGATTGATTGGAGCAGAAAATGAGTGTGTTTTGTGAATGTTATATATTGACTATTTTTCATTGCTAAAGAGCTTGAGATTGGTGTTCTAACAGAAATAAGAAATAAAATATATTAATTTTAAATGTAGGAATTGAGATTTTTCACTAGGACTTTGGACTCTTTCCTGCTGCCACAGATGTAGTTTTACATTTCATTTGGCTTATTTACTGGAAATAATTTCTCATCAAACTAGGTTGATTTGTAATGAGAGAGTAGCAGCTGAAATTGTAGCCACATTGTGTCAGTTGTTACCCAGACATAGGGGAGAATCTCTGCCTTGAAGAGATTTCTATATAGATAGACAAGAGGAGGTGAGAAAAGACAAGAGAAGGTGAGGCTGACAGAAGCAAGAAAAAGTGAAGTGACTTGTCCAAGATCATCCAACTAAAAGAGAACGCTTTTCATAAACCTTCTGCTTTTATCTTGCTGTGTTATGTTAGTGCTCTGTTAGGGTGAGAAAGGTCAGACTTTATAAGTGGTTCGGAAACAAATACAAATATAATCTATTATTAGATAGAGATAAAAATAGACTGTTTTGTGCATCTCAGTAGTTTTTCATTTCAGTGCAGCACAGTGTCATTTTAGGACTGCAACTCTCCAGTTTGCCATATTTTTTCCATGTATTACACACCTCGGCGAAGATTCATTCCCCTAGCATTTCCTCATCTTACTCACCTAAAACCCAACTTCTCTTAACCAATAAAATAGTATGGGAAAAGGAGCATGAAATGGAAAGGTCATAGTCATAGATGCCCTAATGTGTCCTGTTCTGCAGACTCTGGACCATTCTATATAACTTAGGTCAGGCTGAACACTTACGCCCCTGCTCAGCTTTAAGCATGTAAGATGGTAAGGCTTCTAATATGTTAAAAGGTAATTGCTTCAGATGTGCTTGGCTGAAATGGAGCAGGAGAGGTTTGTTATGCTGCTGAAACTTCTACTTTGTTTGTAACATCTACTGCCATAATAGCTCTCCATCAAAACAAGGGCTGAAAAACACTGGTTTATTTAGTGAAGGGGGGGTGTTTGTAAAGGTGTGGGTATTGTACGTTATCATTGGTAGATTGTACCTTAGCAATTGCTGACAAGTTTGGGCTGCAGATTCTCTAAAATAATCTAGATTAAATTAATGAAATCTATAGTGAAATTTAGAAGATCAGCAATGAACTCTAGCTTGAGGAAATTATTCTTACTAATCACTAACAAGAGATCTGCTTTTACCTTTTCCATTAATCTGACTATTTTTCAAGACAAAACTACTTGTAGTGAATGGAACCCATGTTTACCCTGTTCTGTCACAACAAATCTTTTACCCTGGTTTGGAAGGAAATAAAATAATCTGAGGATATGTGACGTGGTAGCAAAGGCTTTGTAAAGAGCCCAGTGCTAACCTCCTTAGCCTGGATTCAGGCTCCTCTTTGATCGCTGATTCAACCCAGTTGTGTGAAAGGGCTAGTGCTGTTACATGGTATCAATCCACATTTTTTGGGAAGCACAGTTTGTCCTCCTGTACTATTCTACGGAGGCTGACAGGTCATTCTGCTCCCCCTCAAGACTTTTTGTGTGACTGCAGGGCTGATTTCCACAATAGCGTATGGAAGGTAAGTCCTTGTATGTGTCCTGGATCCCAAATTCATATAGAATTTGAATGTGCAGGATACTCCTGTACAGCACTGGGAGAGGAAGCTTTTAGCTGCTGGCTTTATAGAAGATATGGGTAAAGGCACCTCAGAATCTTACCTGATGGTTCCCTGTGCTTGGGAAATTGAGTTGCATGATGTCTAGTGTGCAGCATCTTAGAACATGGGGAGTCTTGGCTACCAGCTTAATAGAATCATAGAAGAGTAGGACTGGAAGGGACCTCGAGAGGCCATCGAGTCCAGCCCCCTGCCCTCATGGCAGGACCAAGCACTTTCTAGACCATCCCTGAAAGCCATCTATCTAACCTCTTCTTAAATATCTCCAGTGATGGAGATTCTACCACCTCCCTTGGCAATTCGTTCCACTGTTTGATCACCCTGACAGTTAGGAACTTTTTCCTAATGTCCAACCTGAACCTCCCCTGCTGCAATTTCAGTCCATTGCCTCTTGTTCTATCCTCAGAGGCAAGGAAGAACAAGTTCCCTCCCTCTGCCTTATGACACCCTTTCAGATACCTGAAAACTGCAATCATGTCCCCCCTCAATCTTCTCTTTTCCAAACTAAACAATCCCAGTTCTTTCAGCCTTTCTTCATAGGTCATGTTCTCTAGACCTTTGATCATTCTCGTTGCTCTCCTCTGGACCCTCTCCAATTTCTCCACATCCTTCCTGAACTGCGGTGCCCAGAACTGGACACAATACTCCAGCTGAGGCCTAACCAGCACAGAGTAGAGCGGGAGAATGACTTCTCGTGTCTTGTTCACAACACACCTGTTAATGCATCCTAGAATCATGTTTGCCTCTTTTGCAACAGCATCACACTGTTGACTCATATTTAGCTTGTGGTCCACTATAACCCCTAGATCCCTTTCTGCTGTACTCATTCCTAGGCAGTCCTTTCCCATTCTGTATGTGTGACACTGATTGTTCCTTCCTAAGTGGAGCACTTTGGATTTGTCCTTATTAAACCTCATCCTGTTTACCTCAGCCCATTTCTCCAGTTTATCCAGATCCTTTTGAATTATGACCCTATCCTCCAAAGAAGTTGCAACCCCTCCCAGCTTGGTATCATCTGCAAACTTAATAAGTGTACTTTCTATGTCAATATCTAAATTGTTAATGAAGATATTGAACAGAACCGGTCCTAAAACAGAGCCCTGCAGAACCCCACTTGTTATACTTTTCCAGCAGGATTGAAAACCATTAATAACTACTCTCTGGGTACGGTTATCCAGCCAGTTGTTCACCCACCTTATAGTAGCCCCATCTAAGTTGTATTTGCGTAGTTTATTGATAAGTATATTATGTGAGACCGTGTCAAATGCTTTACTGAAGTCTAGGTATACCACATCCACCACTTCTCCCTTATCCACAAGACTCGTATTCTATCAAAGAAAGCTATCAGACTGGTTTGACATGATCTGTTTTTAACAAAACCATGCTGGCTGTTCCCTAGCACCTAACCACCTTCCAATTGCTTTCAGATTATTTCTTTAATTACCTGCTCCATTATCTTTCCTGGCACAGAAGTTAAGCTGACTGGCCTGTAGTTTCCTGGGTTGTTCTTGTTCCCCTTTTTATAAATGGGTACTATATTTGCCCTTTTCCAGTCTTCTGGAATCTCTCCCATCTCCCACGATTTACCAAAAATGATTGCTAAAGGCTCAGATACCTCTACTATCAGCTCCTTGAGGATTCTAGGATGCATTTCATCAGGCCCTGGTGATTTGCAGACATCTAATTTCTCTAAGTAAATTTTAATTTGTTCTTTTCATATTTCAACTTCTAAACCTACCCCTACAGAAGTTGCCCGTAGGAATTTTGCACGTTTCCAGTTACCTTCCCAACAATATGTCAGGGGTCAGCAACCCTCAGCATGTGCCAAGAGTGGCATGCAAGCTGATTTTCACTGGCATGAAAGTTGGGAGCTCAGCCCCACCCATTCTACACATGCAGTAGGGAGTTTGATCAAAGCCATGACACCTGTGAATTAACAAAAGACCAGCTGAGGCCACCAACCAACACCTAAATGGTAAAGTTCTGCATCTTAATTTATTTATTAGTAAAGTTGTTGTAAATAGGACTATTAGTGAGTTTAAAAAGTAACAATGTCTGTTGGATCATACATAGAAGTCAAAAGGTCTAATATCAGCACTTCACCTTGGAAAGGTTATTGACCCCCTGATCTGTGACTTTACTAACTGCCTTTACTCCTTGGTAAATGGAGGACAACACACTTTCTCGTAAAGACTCAGAATGATGTGAAAGACAATAGCTCCTTCCCAAAAGAGACTTATAGAAAGGAAGGTAGGGAACTTCTGCAAAGAAATCTTTAATGGTAACAAAGAGGAAGCCGTGCTAGTCTATACACTATCAAAACAAAAAGCAGTCAAATAGCACTTTAAAGCCTAGCAAAATGGTTTATTAGGTGAGCTTTTGTGGGAAAAACCCACTTCTTCAGACCATAGCCAGACCAGAACAGACTCAATATTTAAGGCACAGAGAACCAAAAACAGTAAGCAAGGAGGACAAATCAGAAAAAGATAATCAAGGTGAGCAAATCAGAGAGTGGAGGGGTGGGGGGGAAGGTCAAGAATTAGATTGAGCCTAGTATGCAGACAAGCCCCTATAGTGACTCAGAAAGTTCCCATCACGATTTAAACCATGTGTTAATGTGCCAAATTTGAATATAAAAGCCAGCTCAGATGTTTCTCTTTCCAAAACGGTGCGATAATTCCTTTTCAGTAACACACATACCTTTAGGTCATTGACAGAATGCCCCATCCATTAAAATGTTGACTAACTGGTTTGTGGATCTGGAGTGTTTTGATGTCTGTTTTGTGCCCATTGACCCTTTGTCTAAGGGAGTTAGAAGTCTGTCCAATATACAAAACATCTGGGCATTGTTGGCACCTGATGGCATACATGATGTTAGTAGAGGAACATGAGAAAGTGCCCGTGATTCTGTGAGTAACCTGCTTAGGTCCAGTGATGGTATTTCCAGAGAAGATATGTGGACAAAGCTGGCAGCGGGCTTTGTTGCAGGGAAAGGTTCCAGGACTGGTATTCCTGGGGTATAGACTGTGGCTGTTAGTGAGGATCCTCATGAGGTTGGGAGGTTGTCTGTAGGAGAGAACAGGCGTGTCACCCAGGGCCTTGTGGAGTGTGGCATCCTGATTAAGGTTAGGTTGTAGGTCTTTAATAATTCGTTGCAGTGGTCTGAGTTGGGGGCTGTAGGTGATGACCAGTGGTGTTCTGCTCTTGACTTTTTTGGGCCGATCTTGCAGTAGCTGGTCTCTGGGTATTCGTCTGGCCCTGTCGATTTGTTTTTTTACTTCTCCTGGTGGGTAATTCAGGTTTATGAATATTTGGTAAAGTTCTTGTAGTTTTTGGTGTCTGTCAGTTGGATCAGAGCAAATGCGATTGTACCTAAGAGCTTGACTGTAAACAACGGATCTAGACACGTGTGCAGGATGGAAACTAGAAGGGTGTAGGTAAGTATAGCGATCAGTAGGTTTTCGGTACACTGTGGTACTGATCAGACCATCCTTGATTAGTACTGTAGTGTCCGGGAAATGTATCTCCTGCATGTTGTAATCGAGGCATAAGTTGATGGTGGGGTGTAGATTGTTAAAGTCTCTGTGGAATTCTTCTAGAGCCTCTGTACCATGGGTCCAAATCATAAAGATGTCATCAATGTACCTTAAGTAGAGGAGTGGTAATAGGGGATGAGAGCTGAGGAATCGTTGTTCCAGGTCAGCCATAAATATATTAGCATATTGTGGGGCCATGCGGGTGCCCATAGCAGTTCCACTAATCTGGAGGTATAAATTGTCCCCAAAATGGAAATAATTGTGTGTGAGAACAACCAACTCAGACCACTGCAACGAATTATTAAAGACCTACAACCTATCCTTAATCAGGATGCCACACTCCAGAAGGCCCTGGGTGACATGCCTGTTCTCTCCTACAGACAACCTCCCAACCTCATGAGGATCCTCACTAACAGCCACAGTCTATACCCCAGGAATACCAGTCCTGGAACCTTTCCCTGCAACAAAGCCCGCTGCCAGCTTTGTCCACATATCTTCTCTGGAAATACCATCACTGGACCTAAGCAGGTTACTCACAGAATCACGGGCACTTTCTCATGTTCCTCTACTAACATCATGTATGCCATCAGGTGCCAACAATGCCCAGATGCTTTGTATATTGGACAGACTTCTAACTCCCTTAGACAAAGGGTCAACGGGCACAAAACAGACATCAAAACACTCCAGATGCACAAACCAGTTAGTCAACATTTTAATGGATGGGGCATTCTGTCAATGACCTAAAGGTATGTGTGTTACTGAAAAGGAATTATCGCACCGTTTTGGAAAGAGAAACATCTGAGCTGGCTTTTATATTCAAATTTGGCACATTAACACATGGTTTAAATCGTGATGGGAACTTTCTGAGTCACTATAGGGGCTTGTCTGCATACTAGGCTCAATCTAATTCTTGACCTTCCCCCCCACCCCTCCACTCTCTGATTTGCTCACCTTGATTATCTTTTTCTGATTTGTCCTCCTTGCTTACTGTTTTTGGTTCTCTGTGCCTTAAATATTGAGTCTGTTCTGGTCTGGCTATGGTCTGAAGAAGTGGGTTTTTCCCACAAAAGCTCACCTAATAAACCATTTTGCTAGTCTTTAAAGTGCTACTTGACTGCTTTTTGTTTTGAAAGAAATCTTTGTGACTGGTGAGAAGCCCTAGGAAAAGATTGCACTCATGTGAATGTGTGTTGGATTGGGGAAGTTCTCGCACCGCCCAAAGTTCTACGGGTTTGTTGTGATACATTGCAGAGTTTGTAGAATCCTGGTAATGGTGTATATTGGCAGATAGAGCAAGTTCAATGACAGTACTGCTTCTGGCATGAGTACTAAAGATGGTTGTTTTGGGGGAATTATACCTCAGAGAATGAGAGAATGCAAAAGAGATTTACAGTTGCTGGACAGCTAGCAAGTCCCAAAGCAGCTTTGTTATGCATGGAATGTAGAGACGGCCTAATTAAATTCTTGGTAGGCTTTGTTTTCTGTGCTGTCATAGGTTTCATTTTAGTTTTCTGTTTGGAACAATTTGTCGCTGCTTCCAGAAGCAGATTTTCAGCTCAGGATCTGTGAGTTCAAAGTCCAATGTCAAAACTACTGAGTCACTCGTTAACACACTTCCCAGGCAGCCTAAAGTACCTTCTTTTTAATATGGGACTTGTTTCATATTATTGCCCAACAAGATGGAGTTCATGGTTCAGAATACATTTTTCACTATTTACAGCTTTTGATGCAGTGCCTCAAGCTTGATTTTTCACTTCAAGATGATTCCATATCAAGTGCCATGAATCAAAGTATTTTCTAACACAATGAGGTTAGCACCTTTCCTACTGTGATGAATGGTTTTGCAGAGAATGCCAAAATAAACACTGCATAGCAACAAAATTTATCCCATATTTCTAATAAAATTTACCCACTTGTCCACTCTTCAGTTAGCTATAGAGCAGTGTTGGAAATTGTTTTTTCTTTGAGATGAATGTATGTCTGTATACATCATGGACTATTTAGATCTAATTGTTCCTAGGAGATGAGTTTCACTGAATATGTGCTGGAGGTAACTGTTCAAAAATATCTCAAACTGTTATTTCATTCTTGTGTCCTTGGCAACATAATCAAAATACCTAAGACATAGAAACTAAAAAGCCCAGAAGCCTTGATATGTTTGTTAATGAACGTTCATGTCACTCCTTATGTATCATTGTAATTCCCTGACTGCAAAATCATGTGCCACCCTAATAACACTATATTTTAGGAACACTGCCAGTCTGCTTCTAGCTTTTCTACTGGTGAACTAAGCTCTGTGAGTGGATTCTAACTGATTTTACAATGGGAATAAAGAGTATATTATGTTGAGGGTTTTTTCACACACACAATTCAGTGAAATTAATGAAAAATGAATCTGACATAAACATTTTTTGTGATATCAACAAATTATTTTTCTTTACGTTTTTGTTCTAGGCCGGGGTCAGCAACCTCTGTGAGGTGGAGTGCCGAAATTTGACTTTTTGACCTCTATGTCCAGTCTGAGTGCTGGTGATATTTTTTTGAAGTCACTAAGGCTATGTCCAGATGATGTCCTAACCTCAAAATAATTGCAAGTGCATAGCTTATTTTGAGTAGATTTCAAAATAAACTACTTCAGCATGTGATGCTCTCCAAATGGTGCCACATGCCGAAATAAAGCCCTAATTTGAGGCATCCTTGTACTCCTCATACGATGAGGTTTACAAGGATGCCAGAATAGCACTTCCATTATCTTGAAAACTGTTTTGAGAACAGGCTTGTTGCATAGACAAGGGCAACTATTTCAGGATTACGTTGGATCCCAAAATATCAGCCACCATCTAGACATTCCCTAGTAGTCCTACTGACAACAGCTTTGCTAATAAGTAAATTAAGATGCAGACCATTACTGTTTAGGTGGTGGTTGGTAGCATTAGTTGGTCTTTTGTTAATCCACAGATGTCATGGCTTTAAGCAAGCTCCCAGCTGCATGGGGGAGGAGAGACAGGGCTGAGCTCTCACCCTGTGGGCAGATGAGAATTGACTTGGGTGCCAACAGTGGTACACATGCCAAGGGTTGCTGAGCCCTGTTCTAGGCATTAACAGAAATGGCAGAGTTACAGCAACCAAGAATATGTGTTAGGAAATATATAAATGTCTTTGATAAAAACTTTGAGCTTCCTTCTCAAAGGCCTTCCAGCTAAAAGTACGTTATAAAAAAAGCATTATGCATTTATTTTCCCATATCCACTCTGATCCAGGAAAGCATTCTTGTCTCTGTGATATAGATGGAGAAATTGAGTCACATAGTATAACAGGAAGTGCTGGCGATGAATATAGACAATTTAGAGACTTGGAGAATACAGCGAGGGAAACCTTAAGACTATGTCTACACTAGCACATTACGTCGAAGTAGCCTATTTCGAAGTAAGAACATCGAAATAGGCTACTTCGACAATTATCGTCTACACGTCCTCCAGGGCTGGCAACGTCGACGTTCAACATCGAAGTAGCAATGGGGAACGTCGAAAGGAGCCGCCCTGGAAGGAAATGCAGAGCGTCCACACACACAAGCACCCTCTTTCGAAATAAGGGGCCAGGAAAGACTGCGGACCGGGTCACAGAGCACACTAGCATTTCTGGGGTAGCTGCAAGCCGCTCCTTTAAAGGGCCACTCCCAGACACACCTGGCCTGCCCAGCACAAGGTCTGCAGAGCAGTAGCCACTCTCTCACAGAGCAAGTCACAGCAGATATGGACACCCAACAGCAGCTGCAGCAGCAGCAGCAGGAAGCGGAGGCCCTCCAGGTAGTCATCCAGGGGGCAAGCACCCTGCTAGGTGCTGCCTGGGAGGCCACCCAGTGGCTCCTGCCAGAAGAGCCCACACTGGAGGCAGACAGGGATGCCCCTGACCACGAGGCTCCCCTCTTGCTCCCTCACTGGCTGCTCCCCTGCCCCTGGAACTACCCCACCAGCTCCGAGTGGTAGGAGCAGCTCGTCATGCAGGACTGGGACAACGATATGTGGCTCTGGAACTTCCGCATGCGCCGGCAGACCTTTCTTGAGCTCTGCCAGTGGCTCACCCCAGCACTGAGGCACCACGACACCCGGATGCGGCGCACCCTCCCCATCGAGAGGAGGGTCGCAATAGCCGTCTGGAAGCTGGCCACTCCAGACAGCTATCACTCTGTGGGACACCAGTTTGGAGTGGGAAAGGCCACGGTCGCGGCCGTTGTCATGGAGGTAAGGAGGCCCGGGCATGTACCCACTGGGGGGCGGGGAAGGCCGGGTGTGGGCTTGGGGAGGGAGGGAGAGAGGGGCCAGGTTTGGGGCTGGAAAGGGAGGGGTACTGGGGAGGGACGGGCTGGGGAAGTGGGGTACCTAGGGAGGTACCTGGGAGGGGGGCCTGGGGGAAGGGCCCTGGGGCACCCTGCACAGCCTCATGGGCACCTGTGTTCCCTCCCATCAGGTAGTCCGTGCGCTTAACACCATGTTGCTCCAGAGGGTCATCTGACTCGGGGACCTGGACGCAGCTGTCACCAGATTCGCCTCCATGGGGTTCCCGAACTGCTTCAGGGCCCTGGATGGGACCCACATCCCCATCCACGGCCCGGACCACAGTGGAGGAAGATACATCAACCGCAGGGGCTACGACTCCGTGGTCCCACAGGCCACGGTGGACAGTTGGGGCCGCTTCCAGGATGTGTACGTGGGCTGGCCTGGCTGCACACGACGCCCGTGTTTTTAGGAACTCAGGCCTGTGCTGCTCGCTGGAGGCGGGGACCTACATCCCCCAGAGGGAGATCCCTCTAGGGGACACCACCATCCCCCTCTGCCTCGTGGCGGACGCGGCCTACCCCCTCCAGCCCTGGATCATACGCCCGTACACCAACCACCTTAATGCCAGCCAGAAGCGGTTCAATGCCCACCTGAACCACGCCCACCAGGTGGTGGAGAGAACATTTGGCCGTCTGAAGGGCCGCTGGCAGTGCCTCCTTGCCTGACTGGACGTCAGCCTCCAGAACATCCCCCAGGTTGTGGGCTCATGCTGCACGCTCCACAACATCTTTGAGAGCAAGGGGGAGGCTTTCATCCAGGGGTGGGCGGTTGATGCCGGCACGAGCTTCCCCCAGCTGGCTGCCGCACCCAGCTGCTAGTCCCACCATGAGGCGGTATGGGTCCGCGAGGCCCTGCAGGCCCAATTCGATCAGGAAGACCCCTGAGCACCTCCCTGGCCTTCCCCAGAAGACCCCTCCCCACACACAGCCCGCAATGCCCGCACACCGCCCCCAACACCCGCATGCCACCCCCACAACAAACACACACCTCCAGCTTTTTGGAAAATAAAACTTTTTTTTTTTTTTTAACCGGATAACTTGTTTGATTCAACAAAGAAACTGCAACTAAGCTACACAAAGGGGGACAACTATATACAAAAAGCGGGAAAACTATACACAAAAAGGGGGACAACTATGTGCGTGGGCCAACAGCCCAGCTGTCCACCGGGCCCCCATCAGTCCGGGCTGGGGGTAGAGGGGCGCGAGCCCCAGCGGGTACAGCTCGCAACCCCCCCTCCCCATGTCTGTGGTCCCCGGCGTGGCCGGCTGGGGTCTGGGAGAACTGGCAGGTATGGCTGAGATGCTTCCACTGGGCGGTCTTCAGCCCCATTGGGCTCTGTGGAGCTTGCCGGTGGTGAGGCGGGTGGAGCAGCAGGTGGTGAGGTGGGTGGGGCGGCAGGTGGGGCAACAGGTGGCGAGGCAAGTGGAGCGGCAGGTGGGGCAGTGGGCAGCTAGGCGGGTGGAGCGGCGGGGAGGGCAGCCCGGGGGGCAGCGAGAGCTGGGCGACGGCCTCCCGGATCGACCTGGCTATGTCCCTGAAATCCCCCATAAAGTCCTCCCATGCCGCCCACCACGGGGTGGACTCCTCCCACTCGAAATGGAGTCTTTCCTTCGCCACCTCCATCTGCCGCTGGAGAGCTGCCAAGAGCTGAGGGTCTACCAGGGCCATCCCCAGAGTTCAGCAGTGGCAGGACCTTCCTGCTGGCCTTGGGGGTGTCTCCGGTCGCTGGCGGTGGCTGGCCTCTGGTAGGCTGTTGGGGACAACAGAGGGTGCTTGGCTGCCTGGGGCATCCAATGCTGCATCTGGAGAGAGGGAGAGAGGGAGGGGAAGGCTGTTAGTACAGTGCCCTGGCCCGTGGCCCATTCTCCCCGCCTCCTCTTGGGTGCTGGGTCTCCGTCCCCATCGGTGGGTTTGATGTCCCTGTTGGCTGTCACCATGGCATTGTCCCCCCATCCCCCAGGGTCAAGACTGAGTTCTGTCCATGGTTACGGGTGCTGACGGGTGCTGATGGCCGTGCCGCCATCCTGGGACTGTACTGTGGCTGGGCATTCGCAGGTTGGGGTCCGCTGGGCGTGTGTGAGGCTCCTGGTCATGTCTGGTGCCCCTGCCCTGTGGCCCATGGGTGTGTGCTCTGTGGGTACATACCTGACTGTCCATTGCCGCAGTCGGGGGAAGACTGGTGGGCAGATGCCCGGCTGGTGCTCTGGGAGGGGAGGTCAATGAGGAGTCCCCCCTCCTCACTGCTGGACCCCTCCTCCACTGTCCCGAGGGGGGGCTCCTCGGGTGGGCCCCGGGGTGTGGGGCTGGCCTCCGGGCCAGACTCCGGCTCCAGGGCCTGCTGGGGCTCGTTGGCCCTGGTGTCAAGGGTGGCCAGAGGGGAGGAGGTGTCCCGGGGCCCCAGGATGGCCCTGATCTCCATGTAATAGGTGCAAGTGGCAGGGGCAGCCCCAGACCGGCTGGCCGAGTCCTGGGCCTGGGCATATCCCTGCCTCAACTCCTTCACCTTACTCCGGACATGATCCAGAGTGCGGGCAGGGTGACCCCAGGTGGCCAGGCCCTCGGCCAGTCGGGTGAACATTTCTGCATTCCGCCACTTGCTTCCCATCATGTGGAGCACCTCCTCCTCGCCCCAGAGCCCCAGCAGGTCTCAGAGCTTGGCCTCCGACCAGGAGGGGCCCTGCGTCCTTTTGGCCCCCCGCCTGGCTGCTGGGGGTGCCTGGGTCCCCTCAGGGGGGAGCCCTGGGGGCACTCGGGGGGCTGGCTTGAGTCCATGGATGAAGGCAGCGGGGATCAGGGCCTCTGAGAAGTGTGCAGGGCTAGCTTCCTGCCACAGGAAATCTAGGTCCATGGTGCCTTTAAGGCTGCTGCGCGCGGGGACCATAGAGCCCCACAGCGGCTGGACAGAGTGTCTCTCAACCCCTCAGTTGATGGCCACCATGGAGGACCCTGCAATTTCGAAGTAGCAGGACGCGGATTGTCTACACACACCCTACTTCGATGTTGAACGTCGAAGTAGGGTGCTATTCCCATCTGAGGATGGGAATAGTGACTTCGACGTCTCACCACCTAACGTCGATTTCAACATCGAAATAGCACCCGGCGCATGTAGATGCGACAGGTACTATGTCAACATTGTGCTGGCTACTTCAAAGTAGCCGGCTAGTGTAGACTCACCCTAAATTTTGTAAAATTCTTTGTGTTTTTAAGACTTATAATATTGCTTATATTTCTAAAGTCATGTTTTCTCCTGCATCAAAAACTACAAAGCAAATGAGCATTTTAATCTTGGTGTGGTTTTGAAATGTGAGGATGAAGTCCAGGTCTATGATGGTACCAAATTGAGGTTACCTTCTTCGGAAATGCCTTTTGACTGAAAGCAAACATCAAGGTGTTATTGATAATGAGACCAGTTTTCTCCAGGTGATAGGTCACCTTCATCCAGAAGGTTTTTTTAGGCAATCTAAAATTAGTTGTGTATAAAAACTTTTCTTCTAACAGTAAAATATAGTTTTATGTTTACTTGTGTTATTTTTTGAAACCATAATTTTGCACATTCTTTTTTGGATTGCCTGTTTCTAACGTGTGATGAGTTCTCCTAAAAGGTATGCAACAAGAGACCTAATGCTCCATGGTCTAACATTAAAAAATGCTCTTCTTTCACTTCAGAGAGATACATTTCAGATGTATTTTGAAAACCTCAATGCGAGATGCTGAACTGCCTAAAAATAATTTGTGTAGCTAGTGAAGTTTCGTATCAAGAGAGTCATCATTATTAGACATTTCTTCTTTAGATTTTTGCTCAGCTCTTATCCAACAAGACCATTTCAGAAAATATTCTTGCTCTCTAGTTCGTTAGTGACAAGGTGAACCAAAATGTTTCAGTATTAATCTGTATCCTCACAAAACAAAAAGAACCATCCTGTAACACCTGAAAGACTAACAATATTATTTGTTAGGTGATGCACTTCCATGGGACAGACCAGTTATCAGGAATTCTCCAGATCTGAAGAAGTGGGTCTGCTTTTTTTTGTTTCAAAATGTTTTAGTTCTCCAGATTGTATGATCTCATGCAATAAGCTGACATGTTAGTAAGTTAATGAAAAGAAGCAACCTTTGTTTTTGATTCTCGGTGTATATGTAATCTTATACTAACTCTTTGGCTATGTCTGCACTGCGAGATAACAATCAATTTTAAATCATTTAGCCCGATTTTACCAAGTGCCCGTCTTCACTGTAAATTCTGTTAGCTCAATTTATGGTACGCTAAAATCGACATAACAATCTCATAATATTGTAGTAACATGATGATGGGTGTAGTATTCAGTTTGAATTTAAAATTCCTAATTAAGGGTAGTGAGGAAGCACCATGTCTTTAAATCGAATTCATTAGCCTCCAGATATGTCCTGTATGTGCCCCATAATGTCCCATAGTTCTCCACTCCGCCTCTTTCATCTCCACTATGCTCAGGTGTGTAGGAGTTATGCAACAGGCAGCACCTGCAAGCCTGGGGCTGTAAGGTTATGAGAAGGTGAAAAATCTTCTTTCTTTTTGTTTGCTAGTTGTGCAGCTGTAGGGTCTGTGGTTCTGTGTATACCCCTGCCAGCTGCCTTTTTTTCTGCGCTGCTTGGCGCCAGCTGCTGCCCCGCCCCCCCTGCACTGAGTAGCAGCTAGGCTGTGGGAGGGGGTTGTGCTTGTATGATAGGAAGGGAAATTTCTTTTCAGCCATTTAAATGTTGTCCTGCCCCCCACATTCCCTCCCTTCCCATCCCAAGAAGTGCCACGCATTCTGGAACTTTTGTTTGCTCGCAACACATGGCAGCTAATCTGTGGGTGGTGGTCATGCTTGGATGAAAAACTTCTTTTCAGCCACCTACATTTTGTCCTGACCCTCATTTCTCCTCCCTTCCCTCCCCTTGGAGGCACAACTCAGTCAAGAACTTTCCTGCGATTCAGCTGCATCATGTGACTTGGCCCCGAACCAATAAAAGGATGTGCTATGCAAGGTGCCAGGCAGCTTGTGTGTGGTGAGGGTCCTGTAACCAGCCAGGGGAAGTCTCCTTGGTCAGTCATGAGTTTTGGGCAACTGAAGAAAATACTTTGTCACTAGCATGGCTGTCCTCTCAGAGGAAAATTTTGGATGAGCTTTATCCAAAGGCCAAGAGGTTGGCTATAGCTGCCTGGGGGAAGTTTCCCTCAGTGGGCACGATTTTCGAGTGCTGGCTATAGCTGAGGGTCTTTTCGCCATCCCAAGTCATAGCTGTTTCAGTGGAGACAATGTAGTAGCTGTACAATTACCACCGTTCTCAAAGTAAGGCTTGTAGTGAGGAATATTCTTGTTCTTAGGGTCTTCTTTGGCAGGTCCAAACCTGGCTGTAGTGTGGAATCTTTTAGCTGCCCAGGGAAAGTCTCCCTCAGCGTTCATAATTTTCAGGTGCTGGCTGTAACTGGAGGTCTTTTACTTACCCGGGGAAGTCTCCCTTAGTGGACACAATTTTTGTGACTGGCTATAGTCGGGCGTCTTTTGGCCACATTGAGCCATAATTGTTTTAATGATTCATTGCAGTTTCAGTGTAACACCCATGTCTACTTAAACAAATGGGTCTTCTTTGCTAGGAGTTCTCAATCCAGATGAAGGTGGTGGGTCCTGCCCTGAGGCCAGGGGGGGCTGGCTGTAGTCTGGGGTCTTTTAGCTGCCCCGAGCCATACCTGTTTCAATGATTCATTACAATTTCAGTATAGTGCCCATGTCTACTTAAACAAATTCTTGTTCTAAGGGTTTTCTTTTCTTTTCCATCTTTGCCAGGCCCAAACCTAGATCCAAGCCTAGGCATATTGATAGTAGGGGCAGGTGGAGGGTCTCCCTGGGCAGTCATGATTTTCAGTTGCTGGCTGTAGTCTAGGGTCTTTTAGCTGCCAAGAACCATAACTGGTTCATTGATTTATTGCAGTTTCTGTGTAGCGCCCGTGTCTACTTAAGCAAATGGGTCTTCTTTGCAGGAGGTCTAACTCGAGATGCAGTTGGCGGGTCCTGCTCCAGAGTGCTGGCCAGCGTTCTAGGCATGGATGTAGCACTGCTGGACCTCCTTCACCTGGAATTCCTCCATGTTGCAGCTGGGGGTAACCTCATACCACCAGAGTGGTGGCCATCTGGCGTAGGCTTGTGCATTACAGCGCTTCACCTTGGGATCTTGGAGTATATCGTCCTCACCCCACGTGTCTGGCAGGGTCTGCACTTTTTGCCCATTCCAGGAGGGACCTTCTTCTTGGTTCTCTGGGCTGGCTCTTGGGCCTTTGAGACAAAATTATTCATATGAAGATCTTCTTTGTCAGGAGGTCTAAATACAGATCCGAGCCTGCAAAGATCCAGTGCTTTTGCATCCTGTTTTGAAAACCTGTCGGTTGGGAAACCCAAATCTTTTTGTAACCATTCCTAAGCACTTTACTACCCCTCCCCTCCCCTCAATTATAAAAAGCACATCTCTTATACAGGTAAGCCAGACCCCGCCTGGAAAAAGGGACCTTTGTTTTACATGGCAGGGGAATGAGAGAAATGAAATATAGGAAATGAAATGTGTGAAGATGTTGTCAGATACCCACATCCACCTGAGGGGCATTTTTTCCCATGCTGCACCAGTGAAAATAGCCAGAATGCTATAGGGCTCAGGGAACTGTGGGATAGGTTCCCACAATACACTGCTGCAGCAGTTGATTTAAGCTACTTGTGTATGGCAGCAATAAGTTGATTTTGTGGGGAGCATGTGGGAATGTAAGGATACTCAAAATCAAATTGATAAAACCCAGGAATAAATCTATTTTAATAAAATTTTGGCTCGTAGTGTGGACGCAGCCTTTGTCAACTTTAAGCGTGAAAGTAGTACTGAAGAGTTAATCATATTCATACTTTAATGATAACTGAAATAATTTTGTAGTGTCAGCCTAGTCCTGGAAATCATGTGTAAAGTTCCCATAATACTGAACATTTGTATGCATGGAAGAGGTCAGCAAATTGATCTTTATATCCATTGTTGCTGCTATTTAGTTGTATATATTACTGAAGTAGAATTGCCTCACCAAGTGAGAGCACAAGGATAACTGTACAATTTGCAGTACTCTATGTGAAGGAAGTTTTATTCATGCCACCTAGTTATTCTGAATAACCACATAGTATGCAAACCCCTCAGCTCTGCCTGATGGTGTAATTTAGTTAAAGCACTGGGAGTCCTATAACATGGATACTGCCCTCGATTGCCTAAAAATCTCCCCATCCACATGGTGCACCCATGCCCCCCATAATTCTCCTCAGTTCAGACACATGCCCAGTTCCCACACTCCTGCTTTTTGGCTTTGGATTTCATTTAGCTCAGCATAACAATATTGTATTCTAAGTGTTGTCATTTATGATGTGGTGAGTGTCGACAAACTAAATAACACTTTACTTTCTTAATGATTACTTTCCAAGTGTGCCTCTGTAATGCTGCAAGGTTGGCAAAAGCGCCCATCAAACTTACGTCAGTTTTGCCCATTAGGAAAAATTCCTTCCTGATCCTAAAACAGGCAATGAGTCAGAACTGCAACATCCTAAAAGTGCAGAGCTGAATCTTTAGTGCATTAAGTTTGCAAAATAATGTTTTTCTCAGTGTGTCAAAATGTCACTTTGAGATGAGAAGCTAAAAAAAAAGATAAGGATAAAAAGATGGGTCTGAAAGCAAGTAACTTAAATTTGTTTTTACTGGGCAAATTGTTGTTTACGGTAGTGCAGATATTAGTGGAATAATGGAGCAGCATAAGTGGTGGGTTAACAGTAAGGGTAAGTAGTGCTGAAAAAGGTCAGCCAAGGAGTCCAAGGAGTTAATTTGGTTTAAATGCAGTATCTACCCATGTAAATCAGCAATTACTAATCTTGAATTAAATATAGAGGCCGTGGCTACATTACCCCTCCCTTTTGGAAGGGACAAGTAAATTACTGCTGGTTGAAAATTCAAGTGAGGTGCTTATATGAATATTCAGTGCCTGATTTGCATAATTGTGGCCACTCAGCCCCTTGGAAGTGCTGATTTTGAACGAAAAATAGCTGGATAGCTGGGGTCCTTCGAAAGGGGGCCCTGAAGAAAGGAGCTTTTGAAATCAGAGCACCCTTTTTGTAGGATGCCCGGCTGCATAGCTATATTTAGTTTGAAATCAGCACTTTCAACAGACCAAATGGCTTCCATTATGCAAATGAGGTGCTGAATATTCATATAAAAGCCTCATTTGCATTTTCAACCAGAAGTATTTACATGCCTCTTCTGAAGGGGACAGGTAGTTTAGCCAGGGCCAGAGTCTGGACTTGTGATTTTTTTTTAATTTTGATTGAGTCAGAGTACAGTTTCACCTAGTGGTACATTTAATTTTGTCAGGTGAATCAGATTCTTAATTGCACTTTGAATTTTGATGTTTTTTATGACACGTAACATTATATTCTACTGTTAAAAGGTTACTGCTGCAGTAATTTCTAAATGGAATAAGTAACTTTGAGATGGAACATATTCTAGTAATCTCATAGCATGTCTTCTTTAGCATGTTATTTTATTGGAAGGAAAAAAGGAATGGATTATTACAAGACAACCACATGTACAAACTGTAATTGCTGTATATTTAAGAATACTAATAGTGTCATCCCAAATAATGGAAAGACATTTCAATCATTAAACCATATGAACTCCAGTATTTGTAGTGTGTTGGAAAAATTATGAATCATTCTTAATTTCATTTTGTGTCAAGCTTTATGATGAACCTTTGTCAATAGTAGATATGTTTATTGACATAATTCCATGGGCAGTTTGGTTTTACATAGAAACTTTCTGCAGAGAAACCAAAAATCATAGTGCACATTTGTGTAAAAATTACATGTTTATATAGGGGGAAAATGCACTGCGAATAGAGGCCAGAATGAAGCCTATATACTATTGACAACCTCAACTTAAAGTGAAATTTGAGTAGTGTGACAGACTATATAATGATCCGTTGTACAAGGATGAATTTCAAATTTACCCTCTGGTACCTTTTGCTCAAATACATTACAATATTTTACTAACTTTAACTATCGTTACAACATCACTTTATTTGTACTTATGCAAAAACAAACATTTTTTTGAAGGAGTGGCACCACAAGGGAAAATAGCCAGGGTTTGGGTTAACAAGTTCCCAGCTTTAATTACTGAAGGGTGAATGTGACAGATATGAGCATTTCCACTACTGTTCTGGACAAGTTGTATTGAATTAATTTAGATCCTGTTGAATAAGTTCAAGAATTTTAAGAGTTTATTATATCCCAAATACAAATGTTTATGTATTTTCATGGAATTGTATCAAACATTCTATGAAGGAGACTTTGGTCAGTGTTATGAGCATCAAGACACTAGTTGAAACAGTGTAATTTTTTTTAACATTGAGTGGGTTTCCCAGGCACTTGTGGGGGTGGGTATTTTCAAATGTAAATAATGTTATTATGCAAAAACTCAACCTCATGAAGTTTTACGCAGGAAATTTTGCCTGCTGATTATCTGTGACATGTGGTCAGATGAAAAACTCAAAGGGTGTGTCTACACAGAAAAGCTGTTTTGGAATAATGGCTGCTATGCCAAAATAACTTTGTGAGCATCTACACAATGCAACCACTATTTTGAAATAATTTCAAAATAGCAGATGGCTTATTCTGAATTTGGTAAACCTCATTCCGGCTGCATCACACTTGTGTTCCTCTTTTGAAAGTTTTTAGTCGTCTTTTGTTTCAGGAAGAAGGGTTATTTCGAAGATGGAGTTCATTTTTGCAAGAGCCCCCTCTACACTCTTTCTTTCTTTTGAAAAGTAATTATGCAAATGAAGCACACAATGTGTAAATCAGATCCTTATTTGCATTTTAGATTTCCCTCATTTGCATTGCTCTTTCGAAAGAGGAATACACATGTAGACGTAGCTTCCATGAGGAATAACACCTATTCCAAAATAGATATTTTGCACAGGGGCTGTGCAGACAGGGAATAGAATATTTCGGAATTAGCAATAGTGGGTATAATGGCTCTAAATCTGAAATAGACTCTTATGTCTGGACACTCTATTTTGAAATAGCTGAGTGCTATTTGTTACTCATTTTGGCTGCTTCTACACATGCCGCCTTCTTTCAGAAGGGGCATGTTAATGAGGCAGTTCAGAATATGCTAATGAGGTGCTGACATAAATGTGCAGCACTTCATTTGCATAATGGTGACTGCACGATATGAAAGTGCCACATTCGCAAAGCACGCCACCCACGTAGATGGGGGCCTTTTGAAAGGACCCCCTGACTTTGAAAGCCCTTCTTCTTACTTGGTTTTAGGAAGAAGGGGCTTTTGAAGTCGGGGGTCCTGTCGAAAGGCCCCCATGTACATGGGTGGCGTGTGTTTCAAAAGCAACACTTTTGAATCATGTGTGGCCGCTATTATGCTAATGATACACTCACTGCATGTTCATGTCAGCACCTCATTAGCATCTTCCAAACTGCCTGATTAACATACCCCTTCAAAAAGGAGGGGGTATATGTAGACATAGCTTTTGTGTGTAGATGCACTATTTTGAAATAATCTGTTTTAGACTACCTCTTCAGGAACAACTTATTCTGAAATAATGCTGCTGTGTAGACATAGCCAAACTGTACAAAGAAGTGACTCACAAATTCCAGACCCCACAAATCCCGTTGATGGGGTTTGAGAGACTACTGCAATTAGTATGGATTGCTGGACTTGGAGTCTCTGGTAAACTTATGAATACATGTAGGTTTATTTATTGTTCTTGTCTAGTTTATATGTAAAGCCTTTATCTTAAGAATAACCATGTTTGATTAGAAAAAGTTGTATGTGATGTGTGGGTGGTTATGCCATCTGTAGCATATGAGGCAAGATGCCTTGCTGGTGAATTCACTGCGTAGATAGGCAATTGTATAGCCTGGAAAAACCCTTTTATTGAGGGAGGGAGGGAGACACGAGTCTCTGTGCAAGGGAGATCCCATCCAGAGAACTGGAAGTATAACAGAAGGTACCTTTGTTGGGCTAGGGGATGGGGTGGCAGTGGTGAGGTGTGGGACATTTACTTTTCTAGGTGTTGATCCTTCTGCTGTGGCTATCAGAGGCAGAACTTCCATTAATATTAATGGCATAGGATTGCTCCCTAACTAGTTTAATATGTAGGCCAGTCCATTATCATCAGACATTCATTAGGATGCTTTCTCTTTCTCTTTGGTGCTCCATTTGTCATGCAAACTTTGGCTTGAGGTACAAACTTGCTTAAAAATTCTCCTGAAAGCAGCAGAAACATCTCTCCTCTCACATGTAAAATGAGAGCTTTGAAGTCCCACTGTTGAAGATTCAGCCATACTCTTTTATTCATCCAACTAAGCTTCTGTATATTGACAAATATTGCACTAGAAACCTGTAGAAATGACTCGGTCATTGTGGGGCTAGCTCTTTAATGGAGCCAATGTTAGCCTCTCCTGACTGTACAAAAGCATGGTCTCATGGCCAAACGACCAAGTGTGCAGATCCATACTTAAGACTTTTGATAATATAAATTTTACTATAAGGTATAACAAGGTCATCAATGAAGACAACATTGGTGATGAAAATCCATGATTTTTTTATGATCTTAGTACTTGAGCGTGAATAAGGAGAGAAACCATTTGAGAAGAGAATGTATCAGATATCCAATACTTGAATGTGAATAAGAGAAACCATTTGAGAAGGAAAAGTATCAGATATCCAATGTCCAGCTGCTCAAATCTTGGAGCAGTGAATACACAGTGTACTAGCCCACAGGTGGGATCTGGTCCACCAGGGTTAATCCCTGGTGGTTGCCACTACTGTATTTACTAGCACCTTCACAGCAATCACAGCAATCACAAGAACTAGCAAGAACTAGCAATCACAGTTCTTGTTGGTGATCAAGTCCAATGGGAGCAGTGGGAAACAATGTCCTGGTTCATGCGTTTTCTGGCCAGGGACTAGTCCTATTGGATTTCCACTTTTTTATTACCCACCCCTGAGTTAATGTGTTTATCACCTTTTTGCTACTGAAGTGCTTAGCCGGTTGCCCTACTAGGCACTTTACCCTTGTTGTAAGTACTCCTCAGAATGGCCAATGTTCTGAAAAAAAAATCTCTGCATTGAGGTAACTCTGTTCCTTTACAAATCAATAGAGAAATTCACAAATACTTTTGTGGAGGAAAGACTATGCTTCATTTTCCTGTATGTATAAAAGACATATCGGCTATGTTTACACCAGCCTCCTTCTTCGAAGGGGACATGGTAATCAGCCTCAGCAGAAAATACTAATGAATTTCTGCGATGAATATGCAGTACCTCATTAGGCTAATTCTCCCTGTGGCAACTTTGAAGCACCAGCATGCCATGTAGCCACAGGTACTTTGAAGTACCCATGCAACTTGGAAGTATATTCATCACAGCACTTGATTAGTATTCTCCACTCAGGCTGATTACTATGCCCTCTGCGAAGAAGGAGGCTAGTGTTGGCACAGCCGTCTTGTAGCTTTGATTTGTGAGGGCTAATTGAGTGATGCAGTAAAATGCTTTTCCATACAAAGATGAAAGGTGCTACACACTAGCACAATCTAAAGTTTGTTGGCTGGCCACTGGGTTTTGAAACAGACCCTGAAGAGAAAATACTGTTTTTGTCCTATCCCTTTCTCCACATACGGCTCTGCATGTGTGCATTGAAATCTGGCATGACCTGAAGAGATGCACTTCTGAGAAGACTCTTCCGTCCTAACCAAAGAGTGAATGTGTTCGTTGTTCTATCCCGAAGGTAGAACACCCTCCGTTTTACTGCTTTGTTTGGAGGAGGTTTTTGTGAATTTTCTGGAATTCACTTTTCATCGTTTTTTTTTTCTTTTTACTAAAATGTTTTATTTTTCAATTACGGAAAGGTACATATCCTAAATGCATTATGTAGTATCATTACTACCATAATTACTTCATTATATGACTTCATTAAACTTAATTTTGTTATCTCACATAATTATGCATTTCCAATGATGTTTATTCACACAGTCACGATGATTATTTAATTTAGCGTAATTTCAGTAAGGATATTATGAATGAGTGCATGAGTTTTCTGTAGGATGCAGCAGAGATTGCCTCCTTTGCTGTTCTCATATAGTAGCTGAAAGCAGCAAATCCAGGTGTGTGTGTGTGTGTGTGTGTAGTAAAAACACTCTTCTTACCACAAGCCAATGGGGCAGAGAGAATGCTTACAGTTCCCCAGCATTGCTTATTTTAGCTAGTTGTACAGAGCCCCAAGAATGAAATAAAAACCAGAATAGTTTTTCTCCTGTGCTGTACAGTTGGAGGTGTCTGCTGTTGACATGGTAAAATAAGCTGACAGCCTGACAACTGACTAATCGTGCTTATTAATGTCTCTGTTTGTGTTTGTACCATCTCCTTACCTAAATTTGCATCTCTGGCCACTGCTTGGTATGTTAAATTTCTGGCCAATCAGACTGTTGTGATGCTTAATGATAAGTGTCTGTTTCTTTGTGAAATGAGAAGGAAAAGTTATAATGATTCATACCAAGTAGTGTATGTTCAAAAAGCAATATGTCTCCTTCTTGTAGGAGATAAGATGAATATCTAAAAGCACTGTGAGATGTGGAGTTGGTTGCTATGGTAGATAACAAACTCTTGAGACAGAAAGTATAATTTTTCAAATGAAGATGACTTAGTAATAGAATTATAATAAGAAAGTAAACAAAACCCAGTCTTCTGCATGTATCACTTTCAACTTTTTCTATAACCAGTAATAGCTCAATTTTTTCATATTAATGTTCACATAAACCTTATACTAATAGCTGGTTGAATCATGTTACTCTTGCACATGGCCATGTTCGTATCCTTAGGCAATGATTTGGAGATGCAGGTGTGGTTTTGTACAACATTTTATCATTAATTTGCACAGGCATTATATTTACAATGCATCTGTAATCCAAAGCCAGATATGAATATCTGGGAGTTCATGACAGGTGCAATGTGGGAAGATGATCTCAAGATCAGCAAGCATACCCAGAATGAAGTATGAGGGAACTGTGGGATAGCTTCCCACAATGCACTACTGCACTACTGCAACAGTCGATGTTAGCCAATTTGAGTGTGGCAGCAATGACTTGACTTTGTGAGGAGCACGTGGGAAGTGAGGATAGTCAAATTCGAACTTATAAATTCCAGAATTAAAAAAATGATATAAATAAATTTGAATTTATCTCATAGTGTAGATGCGGCCTCAGTGAGGAACGCAATCATGCAAATGTCAGATCAGCTGCACTTTCCCTAGTCATTAGGAAACACTGATCCTCTTTAAAGCATAGTACCTCCATGAATCCCTGCCAAACGAATTAGCTGCTTCCCCACAGCCAACACAACCATCAGTGAAGAGCCACAATCTGGCCCTAATAGTGCTCACATAATGCTAAGGAAGCTGAAGTCTGGACTAGGCTTCAGGGGACCTGGGCTCAGCTCCCAGCAGTGTCAGTGGGCAACGTTCAGGTGGTCATTTCATTGTTTTGTGCCTCTGTTGCTCATTTGTAGAGAACTTGCGTGGGTGTGTTCATAAATTATTCTGAGGTGCTCAGAAATTTGGTGATGAGCCCCATCTGTGCACATAGGTATTGAGAAATCACATCTGTTCAACAGAAGTAAGTTGTTACTACCTAATCTGAATAATACCTAGCTCTTATGCAGGGCTGAAGGTCATGCACGGGCACTTCTGTATTGCCTCCTGCTGTGGGGTGGGACTCATGTCAAGGGGTGCAATACGACAGTATCCGTGAGAAATTTCAGCGTAGGGTGTAGTGCAGGGGGCTGAGGGCAGGGGGTTGGGTATGTGTGTGTATGTTGGTGGCTCAGGACAGCGGAAGCAGGAATCACACCAAGTGGCAATTGGGAAAGAGTGTGGGAAGGCGTGTGGACAGGGTGCCCTCTAGGGAGGGTGGGCGCTGAATTACCCCCCTCCAATTCCCACTGATGCTGTTGCTTGCTCTCCCCCATCTGTCACAATTAGGTAGTGAGAGGAATACACGCAGTATGGTTCACTTGTTCCTCTGCCCCCTGCCCTCACCAGCCAGGAGGGAGCAGGATGCAGGGACACTGTGATGTCCTCTCACTCCCTGACAGTGATGGAAGGGGAACAACAAGTGAGAAGCAGTGTTGGTAGGAATGGGGAGCTGGTCCCTGCCCCTCAGTAAAGGTTGCCCTATGTGGGGAGGGAGTGATGGTGTGAGAGGGTGTGGCAGTATGGAATGTGCCCCCAGCTCCTTTAACCTGCCTCCTGCTTAGTGAGCCAGCCTGCTGCAGAGCTCTGAGAACCCGGCTGGGAAACTCTCCCCTCCCCACCTCATCCTGCAGCAAAGCACCCTAGCTGGCTCTGACTGAAGTGAGGTGCACTACCTGTATTCACCTCTTCTGCTACATAGTATATTACCGTATATAGTACAGTAGTTAGATGAAACGTTGAGCTCCTTTAGACAGGATGCTCCCCAGAGCAGAGGTTGTCATTTTTTTGTTAAGTGTTAGCAGAATAAAAGGGTCCAGTCGATGACAGGGATTGTTCAGTGTTAAAGCAAAAGCAATTATATATAATAATAGCATAATTCTTAAACTGGTAGTAGTAGTAGTGCTGATCAAGGTGAAGATTTTTACCTTTCTTAGTCCTAGGGAAGTTATTTTTCCCATTGCCTTGTGAAACAAGGTGGATGCATGATTGCAACTCAGTCGTGGCTGACACCAGCTCATTTGTTTTAAATGTAACAAAATTATGAATGAATCGTGTTAGCACACAAAGATTAAATTTCCTTTTAAAGCTAGTTGCTTTCCAATCACACCTACATGCATTAGTGGTGGTGAGTGATTGTTGCTGATCTGTCCTGCTGGCACATTTTTAATCATGAAGCAGTGCTCATTATTAAGAGGGAACAGGAGCATATTTCACATAAAGAAACAAACAAAAATTGTTTATGCCCGTGTTCCCACTCAGTAGTGGGAACTGGAACATGGCACTATCTAATGAAGGATCTAACTGGCACATTTCCCTCTTTCCTTCCTTCCCTTCTGTACCCTTTGTTTGAAGTATACCAGGTGAGGTCAAAAGTTCAGTTTTCCTATGATTTAATTGCCTTACTGTACAGTAACAGAGACTGTTAGGTTATGTATACACTACAGAGTTCTTTCAAATGAAGTCATTCCAGAAGATCTCTTCCAAAAGCACTTCTTTCAAAAGAGTACGTCCACACACTAAAAAGCAGATCAAAAGAGTGATCTGCTCTTTTGAAAGAGTGTCCACACAGCCCCTGCTCTTTAGAAAGAGTGGGCCAGAGATCAAAAATCTGATCCCATGAGGACTGACCCTTCGAAAAAAGGGCTGACAAGAGTGTCTACACAGGTTTTCTTTTGAAATAAGCTTTCGTGTGGACAGGGCGCTCTTCCTGAAATGGGAAAGGAAGAGCGCTTTTGAAAGGAGCGCTGCGTTCTTTCAATTTACTTTCAAAAATTACTTTTTGTAGATGCTCCACTGGATCTTTGAAAGAGCCTCATTTTTTGAAAACTCTTTTGAAAGAACTTGCTAGTGTAGATGCAACCTTAGGCACAAATTTTCTATCCCTTATCAATTCCCCTTTGGATCCATAGCAGTGGAAATCAGTGTTAGGGGACGAAGAATGAGCCATGAGCACTGGGACGTGTTCCTTGCCTTGGTGGTGACATGCAAATGGTATGAATTTGTTGAGAACACAGTATGAGGGCACCTCCTATTCCCCAAGTGCTGCTTTTTCTGGGTAAGAGGCTTTCCTCCCTACACTGTTGTGAGGGTGGACACCCCAGAAATAATGTACTATTTGGTCTGTGAGAACTGGTGGTTGGTGAGAAAACACAGAATGGACTATGACAGTGACTGCCCCAAAGCATGGGCACGTGGAATTTCTTGGTCAAGATTAATCACTCACACCAGATTCAAGGAAAACAAAAAGCAGTCAAGTAGCACTTTAAAGACTAGCAAAATAGTTTATTAGGTGAGCTTTCGTGGGACAGCTCACCTAATAAACTATTTTGCTAGTCTTTAAAGTGCTACTTGACAGCTTTTTGTTTTGATAGTGTATAGACTAGCACGGCTTACTCTCTGTTACTATTCAGATTCAAGGAGTAAGACTCAGAAAGCAGTTAAAAATGGAGGAATGTGCCTTTCCCTGCCAAATTCAGAGTCCCCTGGACCTTTCAAATACTTGCCTAGTTTGGAAAGTAGTGCTAAAATATATCCTCCAAATGAGCCTGGTCAATAGGTCAGCTTCTTGAATGAAAAATATTACTTCAGTTCTTTGAGAACTAAAATCTGATAATTAACAGTAAGTGTTTGTATCTATATTTCTAACTATTCAGCTCTCCTCTTACAAAAGGAAATCATGCACATTGCTTTCTCAACCACTGATGCGATTAAGTGGAGGGAATATTCTTAACTTACTGAGCAAGACTTACTGAGCAAGACAATACAAGATTAATGAACTCCGCAATGTTAAGTACCTTGGTCTAATTATCATCAGTTTGTAGCCGCATCTACGCGTGCCAGCTACTTCGAAGTAGCCGCGCCAACTTCGAAATAGCGCCTGCCATGCCTAACCATAAAGTTTTGTTACCAACTGGTATGCAAAACTACAATTATCGTATGTGCAGAAGAGAAGAGCATAGAAAAATAAGCCCATTGTTGAAAACATTTTTAAAATGAATTGCTTGACACTAATTCTGCGTTCTGTCCCCTTAAAAACTCAAGTGACTATAGTTTTGAAGATAGTAGATATTCTGCTCAAATTAGGTTAAAAATCACCAAAAGAATAATGAAGATAACTGATTAAAGTAAATGGTCCTAGTATTATACAGAAGTTGCCTGAATGCATATTGGACACCAAGATCTCTCAAACTGAATATGCAGTAAATATTGTAGCTCGCTGTGTGTTTATTGACTACATGAGATATGATCAGGTGTATGAATTCTTCCTCTTCTCAAGCTAAGCTGAGAAGTCTTGAATTGAAGAAGAAAGCCTGAGGTGTCTTTAAAGTGCCATTTGGAATTTATGCAAAGAGTATGTTTCTCCTTTGAGAACAAAACTCCAGCAAAGTTTGGATTTGAGAAATATTGCATCCTGTGGGGAGAGTGTGATTGTTGAAAAGTATGTGCTTGTAGCTCTGTATGAAAAAGCATTTGAGGAATGAGGCTCTTCTCTTTTTTGCCCACAGAAGGATTGTTCACAGGTTCCCAGATGGAACTTGAACATTGATTATTATTCACTTTAATACCAACAGCAATAATAGAAGTAGCATTGAGGAAGAGTAGTTTACCAAGCACACTCAATAAATTGTCTGCATCTGCTTGTTTCTGCCTCTCTCAATCACTTTTCCCTCTCTTAGTCTATAAAAGGGCAAATCAAAAAATGCACCCTGCTCTTTTGAATGTATGCATGATTTTTGGCCTTGGCTTTCTTTGTCCTTAAGAACATACGAACAGCCACACTGTGTCAGACAACAGGTCAGTTTACCCGGTATCCTGTCTTCCAACAGTGGCCAATTCCAGGTGGCACATGGGGAGTGAATAGCGCAGGTAGTCATTGAGTGATCCCTTTTCTGTCATCCATTTCCAACCTCTTACAAACAGAAGCTATGGACACCATTTCTACCCATCCTGGCTAATAGTCATTGATGGATCTGACCTCCATCAATTTATCTAGTTCTTCTTTGAATTCTGTTAAAGTCCTGGTCTTCACAACATCTTCTGGCAAGGAGTTCCACAGGCCAACTGTGCCTGTGTGAACAACAAACTTCCTTTTGTTGGTTTTACACCTTCTACCTGTTCATTTCATTTGGTGACTTCTAGTTCTTGTTTTACAGGAGCAAGTAAATATCTTTTCCTTATTCACTTTTTCCAATCCTGTCATGCTTTTAAGGACATCTATCATATCCCCACTTAAGCTGCTGCTACACTACCACTCTCCCATTGGAGGTGCCATGGTAATGACGCAATTCGAAGCAGGCTAATGAGGTGCTAATGTGCATATTCAGCACCTCATTATCATAATAGCAGCTGCGCGAACAGACTTCGAATTGCAGATTGACAGTGAAGATGGGAGCAGCTTCGATGTAAGCACCCCACTTTGACATTCCCTTACTCTGATGTAGTTCGAAGTGGGGCACTTATTTTGAAGCTGCCCCCATCTTCGCTGTCAACCTACAATTCAAAATCTGTTTGCACTGCTGCCATTATGCTAATGAGGCACTGAATATGCACAATAGCAAATCATTAGCCTGCTTCAAATTGCCTCATTACCATGGCACCTCTGACAGTAGAATGGTAGTGTAGCAGCAGCCTTAGTCTCCTCTTTTCAAAGCTGAAAAGCCCCAGTCCTTTCAATCTCTCTTCATAGGGTATGTGTTCTGAACCCCTAATTATTTTTGTTGCCCTTTTCTGAACCTTTTCCAATGTCAATATGTATTTTTGAGATGAGGCAACCTCACCTGTATGCAGTATTCTAGATATGGGCATGCCATGGATTTATATAGTGGCAATAATATAGTCTCTGTCTTATGTAGTATGCCACCTCTTTTCCCTTCACAGAAAGATTCATCTCTCAAACCCAAACCTTTATCTTCTCATAATCTCAAACAGATGCTTAATTTTCATTTCTGTAGCCTCAGAATTCTCACCACCCACATCTCTAGCAGATCCATTTTGCTCCATAAAGGTGGTGTTTACTTGGGCCATATCAGAGTTACTCCAGCTTGCACTATTGCCCCAGGCAAGCTATATAGACTCATGTGACTAGTGGGAAGAACAACTGAGCCAGGTGAGATTTGCAGGCCTTCTGTTGGTCAAATGGATTTCAACATAGCTAAGGGGCCTGCTGGAAAACAAGGCGAGGAAGAGAGGTACTTATCTAGGCTTGTTTGAACTTACATGAAAAAGATTGGACCCAATTCAGGGCAACAGCAAAATGTCAGGATCATACCTGATTTATCCAAAATGTTTCACCCTCTTTTTGACAGCACGGCCTGGGGATAATGGAACTGTGTTATGTGCAACCACAAAAAGCCAAATTCTTCATGTTATATGTATGTTTTATTTATTTATTTGTGTGTGTGTGTGTGTGTACACATGCCAAATTGGCAAAACCTTAGTCTATCTGAATGGATGCATTTAGATGCATGATAAACCAAAAATGTCTTTGATGTACTCTACAAAGGAAAGAAACTCAGGGGGGAGGATTTGGAAAAAAAAAAGATTTGCTAAAGATTAATTTCAAGCTGGGATAAACAGCTATGCCTCTCTGTCATCAAACATTTTGGAAATGCACAAATTCCCATTACATGTTAGCTTTACTGCTTAAAGAAACTGATGAATATATCTGCAGCACAAAAGCATATATGTTGTAGTTACTATGGCAGATAATTATTATTTAAAGATACATTATGGAGCCATGGAAAACCAAGGGAATTGAAATTGTTAGAATGCAGAATACTTTTTGTTTGGTAAATATGTTGTAATTCTAGAATAAGCATTTATTGTTTGAAAAGTGTTGGCGCCCTTTGCCCCTATTTTTTATTATTTTAATTTGCACTTAGTAGGGATGAAGTTAGGAGAAAGTGAGACTTTCACCTGGAATGAAAAGGCCTGGAGGTAGATTTTAGCCATATATGTGATTGTACGTAGGCTTTCTTATGCAGTCCTTTGGGATGCTGAAGATCCTGTTTTTCTCAGGATGGTCAAAAAGGTGTTTCTCTTCTCCCTGCTCATTTTTCTCATTGCCACATCTCTGTCACTGTTGGCAGCATCACCATCCTTGTAGGTGATAAGCCCATAACCTTGGTGTGTCCTCCTTGCTCCCTACTGTATTCAAAATGCTCTGCTTCTTGCTCCATAACATGTCCACGATATGACCTTTTCTTTCTGTCCATAATATTCTACTTCAGCCCCTTATTTCTTATCTTTTCTAGTGCAGCCTCCTCCTCCCTAGCTTTCCTGATATCCACATCATTCATTCCCATTCAAAATTCTACTGCTAAGGGATAGTCTTCCTAAGGTATCATTTTGACTGTTTGGCTCATCTGCACACATTCCTCCATTGGCTCTCCTTCCTCCTGATATTGCAACTACAACTGTAGATATTGCTGGGATGTGAATAAGATTTGAGTTCATACTAGCTGATGTGTAAGTGGAGTCAGAGTTTTGGCCTTTCTGGGTTAACTTCTGTTTCCAGGTGGACCAAACTTTCAGACACACATGCTCTTCTTTTACAAGAGTAGTTCCGACTCTTTTTCCATTCCAATATATTTTACATTATATATTATGTGCCCAAGAATATACTAGAAACAACAAATATAAGGTAGATAGTAGAAAGTATGCTTTTAACACAACATATGTGTGACCTCATTTACTGAGCAAAGTAGCATAGAAAGGTACAAAAAAGGATTTGATTATTTACAGTGTGCATAAAATATGTTCTGCAGTTGCACTCATAGGACATATTTATACAAGTTATTTATCCTCATGCTTCAGGGCATAAACTTATTAATGCACGGAGATGGAAAAATGCATTCCTCCCATGATATAGGAGTCAACAAAAATCTGCATTTGGTGACACTGAAGCGTGCTAAGAGAGAGAATAGCGTGGATACCTTGCCATGGAGGAAATTGTCAGCCCGGAGTGTCAAGAGAAATGTGTCAAGCTCACATCTAGAACTTGAACTGGAACAGATTCAGGCTTTCCCTGGAGATAAAGATGTGATCAGAGAGGCTCTGATACAGCTTTGTCCTAAAATGGGAGTTCAGAGAATGTGATAGTTATGTTAAAATTTAGAGATGCCTTCCCAAGAAAGGGCCATATTTTAAAGATGACCTGTCACTTGTTCTCCATGCAAGGAGCATTAACCCATAGAACTGTCTCTAGATATCAGAATGATGGTTGGCCTACAAGATAGAAAAACACAGCAATGAGGAGCGGGCTGTGTCCTATCTGTGGCTGGGCATCTAATGCAATGGAACAGCAAACATATGGTTAGGAAATACCAAGACATACTAATAGTGATACCTGTGCTCGTCTATATACTATCAAAACAAAAAAGCAGTCCAGTAGCACTTTAAAGACTAACAAAATAATTTATTAGGTGATGAGCTTTCGTGGGACAGACCCACTTCTTCAGATCATAGCCATACCAGAACAGACTGTGGGTCTGTCCTACGAAAGCTCATCACCTAAAATTGTTTTGTTAGTCTTTAAAGTGCTACTGGACTGCTTTTTTGTTTCAAGCCATACTAAGTTTGTAGTGGTCAGTGTTCTCTCTACATTTTACCTGGTAAAGCAATTTTAAATCTGTAGCAGGAGAAATTGAACAAACTCCTGCAAAACAAATCCACTGATTCTTTAAACCACAGCAGACAAGAATATTTCTTTACTCCCTCTCCTGTCCTCATTCACCTGGAACCCAATAGGTTCTCAGCTTCTTTTCCACTTCTTGTTTGTCACATGCAAGACTCCATTCTTTCATACGCAGTATCAGAACATCCCATTCCTGGCCTATCCCTTCTCAGGTACCAACCTTGCTTCCTCCATGGAGTTCCATGCTAGTTTCCCAATGGCTGGGTCTACATGTGCCCTTTCCTTTCAAAAGGGGCATGTTAATGAGCAGGTTCAAAATATGCTAATGAGGCATTGCAATGAATATGCAGCACCTCATTAGCATAATGGCAGCTGCGGCGATTTGAAAGTGCGGCTTTTCAAATCACACACCGCCCGTGGAGACAGGACCTTCCAAAAGGACCCCCCAAGTTTTTGAAAGCCCTTCTTCCTATCTGGTAATCAGAAGAAGAGCTTTCGAAAACTTGGGTGGGGGGTCCTTTTGGAAGGTCCCATCTCCATGGGCAGCGCACGATTTGAAAAGCTACACTTTCGAATCGCTGTGGCCGCCATTATGCTAATGAGGTGCTGCATAGTCATTGCAGCGCCTCATTAGCTTCTTTTGAACCCGCTCATTAACATGCCCTTTCTAAAGGAAGGGGCACATGTAGACACAGGGAATGTGTTTATCTCTGCTATAACTGCGACCCCCCTGGATGTTCCTAGCTTGAAGGGGGAACTCATATGTGGGAGAGGAGAGTTATATCAGAAGTCCAGGCTGAATGAAGAACAACATTCCACTCAAGGAAGGGACAGGAAAGTAGGAACTTATTCTACCTGAGTTGCAACTTGGCTACCTCTTGGTAACAAGAAATCCCCCTTCTGTCACATACCTCCTTGAGTGGCTACCAAAGAAAACACACCGTTAGTCAGAGTATCTGACACCAGGTGATTGACCTTAAGGGTTATAAAACAAGCATAGTATAAATGTGTAGAGCAGCATTTCCCAAAGTGTGGTCTGCGGCCCAGTACCGGTCCTTGGGAAAAAAAATACTGGTCTTTAGAAAATATACAAATTATCGCTATGCACTATTATTATTGTGAATAAATAATAAACAGTGAAAATTAATGCATTTTTCTTTCTTTTTTTAATATGCGTTTATATTTTTGGGCCAAAAATAAAGGTAATGAAAAAAATGGGTCCCAGCTATATTAAGTTTGGGAAACCCTGTCAAAGACAAAATAAAAATATAACATAGACCTGGTGATTTGATGGTTCCTGAGAGATAAAGGTGTTAATTTCATGCATATGGTGCACAAGTTCACAGTTGACTTTTTGTTGAATCAACAACAATATATGTGGTTGTCTTTTTTACTAAACACTCACTTTCAAATTGAATTTATTAATTTCCTTCCAAAAATTAGCCCATGTCAGCATACATGAATTCACAGGTAACGATTTGTGGAGGAGGGAATACACAGTGCATTGATGAAAACAAAATACATAGTTTTCTGGTGCTATTCTGTGATCATGTGTTAAAATAAGTTGCCATAGGGCAGTGGTTGTTTGGAGACATTTTGAAACACATGCAGAAAGCTGCTCTTGTACTTACATCAGCAGGCGGTGAGAACAATGCTGTGTAATTAAAGGCAGTGTAGATCAATGCAGGATTCAGAGTCTGCCTTCCCTACAAACAAGGTTTTGAACTTAACTCTCTGGAGGTACTGTTAATCTAAATCATTTACTTACTTGAAGAGGGATGGAGCTTGAAGGTTATAGAGACCTTCAAGCCAGCATTTAATGAACAGGTTTATTCAGCCTGAGTAGAAGTAGATTGGCATGGATGCCATCAGTCTGCTCCTGCTGTTCTTGGTTCTTTGTACTCTGAAAAGCCGAGATTGACCCCGACTCAGCTGCACAGCTGAAAGGCTTCTGCCAGGAAGCAATAACCAAGAATTGGAGGGCTGAGTTCAGAGTTGGGATCAAAGGGCACAGCTCCTGTGAACACAATAAAATAGGGATAATGATAGGAAGCTATGTTTGTTCAGCAGCTTTGAGATGTAGGCCTGCTTAAGTGCTCAGCATTATTCCATTTTGGTGATGTGAGGCATGAAATGAATTTAAAAGGTACAAATTACTTGTATATGGTTCTGATGGGTTGGTGGGTCACAGTCTTGGGGTTTTCCCCTGAAGTACTGATGCCCATCTTCCTGTCCTCTGGGACTCCCCGCCATCCTGTCCTGCTGAGTCAGAAGGTCTCATTTCCCACAGCCAAGGCACAGAGCTGGGGTTACTGTGCCCCTGCAGAGCTACAGAGCCACTGAACCAGCTTAACTCTTGGAGGACTCAGCTATAAGGTTGCCGTCATCACGCAGGAAACCAACCCCCCAAAAAGAGAACAAAACCCCAAATAAAGCTGAGTTACACTATGTAAAAGCTTGTATTCATGACAGAGAGATGTGCACAGTGGTTGCTTTCCCCCCAGATAACAATTATGTACACTGGGCTTCATAATAAATGTGTTTTTATTTAGTATAAGAAGTACAATTTGAGTGATTGCAAGTAAGAACAGATCAAAGTAACATAAGTAAGCAAGAGATGTAGGATAATTCTAATATATTAAGAAGCTTGTTACATTGTTGCCCATAAGTTGAGGAAATATGGATTGGATCCATGGACTATAAGATGGATAGAAAGCTGTCTTGATGGTCGGCCCAATGGGTACTAGTCAATGGCTCAATATCTGGATGGCGGTTGATTTCAAGCAGAGTGCCCCAAGGTTCAGTTCTGGGGCCAATGTTGTTCAACATCTTTATTAATGACGTGGATGAGGGACTGGAGTTTGCAAGTTTGCAGATAACACTAACCTGTGAGAGAGGTAGTTATGTTGGAGGGTAGAGATAGGATCCAGAGTGACCTGGATAAATTGGAGGATTGGGCCAAAATAAATCCGGTGCAGTTCAACAACAAGAAGTGTAGAGTCCTGCACTTGGGACGGAAGAATGCCAGGCATTGTTATAGGCTGTGGACTGACTGGCTAAGCAGCAGTACAGCAGAAAGGAACCTAGGGGTTATAATGGATGAAAGGCTGGATATGAGTAAACAGTGTGCCCTTGTAGCAAAGAAGGCTAATGGCATATTAGGGTGCATTAGGAGGAGCACTGTGAGCAGATCTAGAGAAGTGGTTGTTCCCCTCTAGTTGGTACTGGTGAGGCCACATCTGGAATATTGTGTCCAGTTTTGAGCACCCGTAGTATAAAAAGGATGTGGATGTGCTGGAGCAGGTTCAGTGGAGGGCAACAAAAATTATTAAGGGACTGGAGCACATGACCTATGAGGAGAGGCTGAGGGATATGGACTTATTTAGTTTACAGAAGAGAAGACTGAAGGGTGATTTAATAGCAGCCTTCAACTTCCTAAGGGAAGCTCTTAAGAGGATGGAGAGAAACTTTTCTCAGTGGTGACAGACAGCAGAATAAGGAGCAATGGTCTGAAGTTACAGAAGGGAGGAGTAAATTGGATTTTAGGAAAAACTACTTCACCAAGAGGGTGGTGAAGCACTGGAATGCATTGCCTACAAAGGTGGTGGATTCTCCATCCATAAAGGTTTTTAAGTCCCATCTGGATAAGGTCCTTGCTGGGATGACTTAGTTGGAGTTGATCCTGCTTGAAGCAGGGGGTTGGACTAGATGACCTCCTGTGGTCCCTATGACATGCAAATGCCTACCCCAAACAGTTATTCTTCTCTCAGGTAAAATACTTCAAGTGAGAGTTGATCTTTACTGTGGCCTGGGTCCACAGCTTTTTTAGAACTATTTAGAATCCTTTGTTTTCAGGTTTCATAATGTATTTTCTTAAAAGTGTGTGAGGCAGTATCAAAGGCCAGCTAAAGTCAAAGAGCTGATTGCTTTCCATTCCTTAAAAAGTTTCCCCACCAGGTCGGGAATCTTTTGTTCAGTCTCCCATCCCCATGGAAAAATACTATATTAAAGATGGATTCCAGTACCAGATGGCGTGGTCACATGTCTTTATGGGATCAACTACACTTTGGAATTACAGCAAAAATAAATCCATTTATGGGTCAGTGGCTTAATTTACTAAACTATCATGATTGGCCATCTTGAGCACATGTACAATTCAAACCAGATTCACGCGCCATATTTCTAACTTCACGTTCAAGCATGATACATGCACAAGAATAGGAAATACAGGTTCAATACATTGTAGCTTAAACACATTATGGCCGTGTCTACACGTTCCCCAAACTTCGAAATGGCCACACAAATGGCCATTTCGAAGTTTACTAATGAAGCGCTGAAATGCATATTCAGCTCTTCATTAGCATGCGGGCGGCCGCCCATGCTTCAAAATTGATGCGGCTCGCCGCCGCGCGTCTCGTCCAGACGGGGCTCCTTTTTGATAGGACTCCGGCTGCTTCGAAGTCCCCTTATTCCTATAAGCTCATGGGAATAAGGGGACTTCGAAGTAGGCGGGGTCCTTTCGAAAAGGAGCCCCATCTGGACGAGAGGCACGGCAGCAAGCCGTGTCAATTTCGAAGTGCGGCGGCCTCCCGCATGCTAATGAAGCACTGAATATGCATTTCAGCGCTTCATTAGTAAACTTCGAAATGGCCATTTCTGTGTAGACACATGTAGACATAGCCTATATGACCTCTTTTGCAGAAAGCATTTTCAAATCATGTGTATTCATAGTCATAATCCACTTTTCATAAAGGATGGGGAGCGGTGGGGCAGGACAATAGTGAATCGGATTCATTTACCCCAATTTGGCATTCAGTAGCTATGTAAAATGAGAGTAAAAGGAGGATAACAGAAACAGGAATAAATAGGAAAATGTAGGATGTGGCAGACTCCTTCCACAGATTATCTTTGAATTGGCCAACATTTCATCTCCTTCACTGTTTGTCTTGCTCTTTGTGGAGTAGGAGTCTTCAACTCTGGTGCTGACATTTCTTATGCTAGTGTAAAGCTGATGGACCTGGTTCACTGGTAGGAGGGAATGAACCTGTGACCCTAGGGGCTAAAGTCATCTGCTCCACAAGTGCTAAAAGCCAACTAGCTCTCAGCCAAGTCTGTAAAGCACAGATTTCATTCTCCCTTGTCAGTTGGTTATACTTGGTTTGAATTTGGGCCTTCATTATCATTTGTATTTATTGCTCTATTATTTTGACTATTGTGAGTATTTTATTAAATACCAAGCACAGCAGAGCTAAATGATGCTTTATAACAAAAGCTATAAGGAACTCACCATTATCATCTGTGGTTTAATCTTAGTGAGTGTCTTTCCCAGGCTGTCATCAAATCTTCATTCTGTAAGCCCACAGTTTCAGAACACAAACTTCAGGTTAGATCCAAACATTTATCTTTTTATAAAAGTTGCTCTAATTGGGATTTACCACTTTGGTCAGTAGGCTTAGGCAGTTCATAAAAGTGCTGGCCTCTCCTTTTAGCAATAGTCCTGACAGAACACTGCTTGTAGTCAATCAGTGCTGTTTACTTTTTTTGTTGTTTTTGTTTTGCAGGGGACATTTGGTTAGATAGAGGGGGGAAGAAATGGATTGCTTTAACTGTAATTGGCTCTGCTACATGAAGATTTGAGCAGTCTGCAGGGCTGCAGTTAAATCAATAGGTGACCAGTTTTGCTTTTGGTAAGTGGCATACTAATGAGAATTTAAAACAGGATAGAAATAATCTCAAGGTCTGTTTTCCCATGGAATTATAAATTCACCTCTCCACCACTCTTCTGGTGAAGACGCCTGGTGGAAAAGTTAATAGAATCACTACCATATAGGCCCCAACCCACTTCAGCATTTAAGCACCTGCTTAACTTTTTGGATATGAATAGATCCACTGGTTTCAGCAACTCACATGCCGTACTGGATGCAGGCCTTATGACAGTAGATGGGAAAGAAAAGGAAAGGAATATGTAGTTATGTTCAGGGTAAGTAGAAAATAAGGTATAATTTATTGATAGAAAAGCTACATGAAAGAACATTTTCTGAATTACTGTTTTGCACTCACAAGACAGCAAGAGGGAGGCAATGGCAGGGTGAGTTGTACTTTTATTTGCATGAATAGTTGCTTGTGCTTATGTTTACTCATTAGTAAAAGAATCTACTTAGAATTCATTTTAGCCTATCTTTCCCTCCTTTAAATATTACTTTCTTGGTGCTAGATCCTTTTATTCTTGTGTGTTTTCTAGTGTAATTAAGATTGAAAGCTCAAAGAGGTAACGAATGAGTAACACCCTAATGAGAACTTAAAACCAGTGTACTAATTCCAGATCTCATCTTCCCTTGGAGCTAAAAACTCACTTGATCACACTGGTGGTGACATTAGGCAGGAAATTTAATAATACCATTTTACTCTTGCATAGCACTTTACATTTTCAAAGCCCTGCATTACATTGCCTAATGGTTGCCTGTAGACTCTTGCCTGTGTCTCTTTGATTTATCTTTCTAGTATGCTGAAGTTCAGTAAAGGTAATGCAGCAGTCAGAAAGTAGTGTTATAAAGTGTGACAGACCCTATTCCCTCTAGGGTGTTCATCTGCCATAAAGTGTATTTCACATTCCTTTCATTATGTAATGAGAGGTGTTAAGTTCCCTTCTTATGCTAAGATCATACAACCTCAAGCTCACTACACAGAGTTTGTGTTGCCTGAAGCCACAGGAGATCCATCAATATAAAACACATTCTATGAAGGGGAGGGAGTAATGACACTGTTGCAACTAGCAAGAGTAGGATGGATTTTCTAATACACTCAAAGTGACCTCAGCAAGGTCTCTCTCTACTTAAACTCGGTAAGCTATATCGCCAGGCCAGTGTCTTTAAATACTAAGTAGATTAGCAAATAATTTGTTTTAAGGAAGTATACTAGAGAAAACTGTTGCAAGCCCCAGGAAAGGCTCTAGAAGCTTCTGGGCAAGACTGAAGATGAATTAGAAAGCTGTGTCTGGGGAAGCAGTTGTGAGTCCATCAACAACAACGAAGGGTCCTGTGGCACCTTATAGAGTAACAGAAAAGTTTAGAGCATGAGCTTTCGTGAGTTAACTCACTTCTTCAGATGCTGGAGCTGGAGCATCTGAAGAAGTGAGTTAACTCACGAAAGCTCATGCTCTAAACTTTTCTGTTAGTCTATAAGATGCCACAGGACCCTTCGTTGCTGCTACAGATCCAGACTAACATGGCTACCCCTCTGATACTCATCAACAACAAGTGTGCAGAGGAAGTTTTAAAGAGAACTCTTGAGTATCTGGGAAACAGAGTAGAAAACAGAATGGCATTAGGGCTCAGAGAGCTCTTTGAAGGTGGGTGGAAACTGTCTTAGAAGCAAAATAAATAAATAAACAAATCCTTCAAATGTGCAAGGAGAGGGAATAGACAAACTGTTGGGAGTGAAGATGTCAAAAAAAGTTCAGTCTTGACCCCATTCCTTTGCTATAGGTTGAAAAAAGTGCATGACCAGGCTTAAATCACCCTCCCTCAAAGAAAAAAAGAAAGACCCTTTCCATGTTCTAGATCAGTGTTTCTTAAATTGTGTGCCATTGAAATGTGGTGTTCCATGAACAACTCGCAGGAGTGCCATGAATGTTTGGAAAAATAATTCAAAGATTGACAATAAATAACCATTTTATGATGATAGTAGTAGGCATCCGTCAGTCCCAGAGGACTATGGTGTGTTGTTGCACCCGGGGTTGGATCGACAGCAGCGTCTAGTGTGGCTGTAAAGTCCAATCCTTGAGTGACAGTCTTTTCCACACAGGGTACAGGAGAACACTGAGCCCTGGTTGATGGACTGGGGGCAGGATTTTCTCAGGGTTCTTTTCTCTTCTGCTTGTTGCCTGAGGTTGTCTTCAAACTGGAAGAGTCCTTTTTTTCACCCATTGCTTCCACAGGCGTCGATCGGGGGCGAGTGTCCCCCAGGTGGCAGTGCTGATGTGAGCAGCCTTCAAGTTGCACTTGCACACATCTTTGTAGTGGAGATGAGGTCTTCCAACTGGCTTGTTCCCTGTCGCTGTTCACCGTAGAGCAAATCCTTCGGTATGCGACTGTCCTGCATACAGGAAATGTGACCTAGCCGTCACAGGTGTCTCTGCTTGATCAAAATGTGCATGGTGGCAGTCCCTGCTCATTCAAGCACCGTGTTGTTGGTCATCTTGTCCCGCCAGGAGGTTCCCAGGATGCATCTCAGGAAATGCATATGAAATGAGTTGAGCCTCTTTTCATACTTGGAGCTCAGCGTCCAAGTTTCGCAGCTGTACAGGAGGGTACTCAGTATGCAGTCTCTATAGACTTGTGCTTTGGTGTGCTCTGTGAGTTTCCTGTTGGACCATACTCTTTTTGTTAGCCTGGATAGTGTGGTGGCAGCCATTCCAATACGTTTGTTAATCTTGCTTTCAAGGGAGGGGTTGTCGGATATTGTGGAGCCCAGGTAAACAAACTCGTGGACGACTTCCAGCTGGTGATTATTGATGCTTATGGCAAGCAGATGGTTAGTGTCCTGACTCATCACTTGTGTTTTCTTGATATTGATGATAAGCCTGAACTCTTTGCAGGTATCCACAAAGCGATTCATGAGGTGCTGCAGTTCCTCCTGTGTATGAGTTGTAATAGCTGCATCATCCGCAAAGAGGAAGTCTCGCAAGCATCTCGTTTGCACTTTGGTCCTTGCTTTTAGCCTAGACAGCTGGAAGAGCTTGCCATCAGATCTTGTGTGAAGGGAAATGCTTGTTGTGGCTGAACCAAAGGCATATTTGAGCAGGACGGGAAAAAATATTCCAAAAAGTGTAGGGGCCAGAACGCAACCCTGCTTCACTCCACTGTGGATATTGGAAGATTCGGAGGTGGGTCCATCATAGACAATGACTCCCTTCATGTCCTCGTGGAAAGGCTTGATGATATTGAGCAGGGTGGGGGGACAGCCAATCTTTTCCAGAATTTGAAAAAGACCATTTCTGCTAACAAGGTCAAAAGCCTTGGTTAGGTTGATGAATGCAATGCATAGTGGCCTTTGCTGTTCCCTGCACTTTTCCTGCAGCTGCCTAAGGGAAAACATCATATTGATGGTAGATCTTTTAGTTCTAAACCCACACTGTGACTCAGGATAGACTCGTTCTGTAAGGACTTGGAGCCTCTTTAATACTACCTGGGCAAAGAGCTTTCCAATGCTACTAAGGAGGGATATACCACGATAGTTGTTACAGTCGCTCCTGTCACCCTTGTTCTTGTAAAGAGTGACTATGTTGGCATCTCTCATGTCTTGTGGTACTTTCCACTCCTTCCAACACTGACACAGCAGCCCATGCAGTTCTGGAATCAGGCTGCTCTTAGCACACTTGAGAATTTCTGATGGAATGCTGTCTTTAGCTGGGGCTTTGCCAACTGCCAGTGCGTCAAGTGCCTGGCTGACCTCCAGCACTGTTGGTACATTGTCGAGCTCTGATAAAGTTGGAAAGCACCTAATGGCATTCAGTGCTGCTTCTGTGCCAGTGTTCTCCGAAGCATACAACTCTGAATAATGCTCCATGCACCTTTCCATCTGTTTGGAGTGGTCCTTAAGAATCTGTCCATTTAGTTCCTTCAGGGGAGCAATCTTATTTTGAATTGGTCCAATGGCTTCCCTGATTCCATCATACATGCCCTTTATGTTGCCATTGTCTGGATTCTGGAGCAGAGCTGAAGCCAGTAGTCATTACCACAGAGCCGGGCTGTCCTTTGGACTTTACCACGAGTGGCCCTGAGTATCTGCAAGTTCCTCTCGCTAGGGGATGTCTTGTATGTTGTTGCTGTGAGCCACTTCTCCTCAATGATGGGCAGCAGCTGTTCTGAGTGTGCTTCAAACCAGTCAGCTGACTTCGTCTGCTTCTTACCAAATGTCGACATCGCTGTGTTGTAGATGGTATCCCTAAGGTATGCCCACTTTCCGCTGGCATCTGCACTTGTTGGGCCAGGAAGGGCCGCATCGAGGGCACGAGTAAACTGTGCAACCTTCTTGGGGTCTTTGGTCATCCAGACGTTGATTCGTGGCTTACCTGTATTCTTTGTTCGATACAGCCTCTGAGGTTGAAGCCTGATCTTGCTGGCAATGAGAGAATGGTTGGAGTTGCAGTCTGCACTATGATAGCTGCGAGTCAGCTTGATGTTGCCTATGCAGGCACAACTTACAAGGATCAAGTACAGATGGTGCCAGTGTTTGGACCTGGGATGACACCATGACACACTGTGCTGGGGCTTGGTCTTGAAGAAGGTGTTGGTAACACAGAGACTGTGCTGGCAGCAAAGCTCCAGCAGTTGCTGCCCATTCTCATTTAACTTCCCAGCTCCGAATTGCCCTAAGCATGTGGGCCAGCTGGAATGGTCAGCACCAACTCTTGCATTAAAATCTCCAAGAATGATCAGTGGCTCGCGAGTTGGAATTTCTTTGATTGTGATGCTGAGCTCATCATAAAACTTGTCCTTAGCTTCTTGGGAAGAGGTCAGTATTGGAGCATAGGCACTGATGATGCTGGTCAGGCCTGCAGATGTTTGCACCTGGAGTTGTATAAGCCTTTCCGAGCGCCCTGTGGGTGGTGTGATGGAGCCAATCAGGCTATTCTTGATTGCAAAACCCATGCCGTGCTCTTTGGTCTCACTTGGGCGCTTTCCCATCCAGAAAAAAGTGAAATCTTTCTCCTTTAGACTGCTGGAAGATGAGAGTCTTGTCTCCTGAAGGGCAACAATGTCCATTTTTAACCTTCTCAGTTCGTTGTTAATAACCACTGGCTTGCGGATATTGTCTATGTCTTCAAGGTTGTCTGAAAGTCCAGTTATTATGGTTCTAACATTCCAGGTGCCCAGTCTAAGAACTGGACGCTTTTGTGTTTTTTTCTTTTTGTTTGGTGCACAGATTTCAGACCACCTGTTGGGATTGATCCCTAAGCTCCATGCACCCAGTGAAGCAAATTGACTGTGGCGAGACAGCACCTTATTGGCTGGGGGCTGCTCAGTTTGAGGCAGGTGGTAGCTGTCCAATGGGGCTACGATGACCCCTCCCACCGTCGGAAGCAACCCCTGGCGTCAAGCTCTTCACCAACGAGCTATGACTTATAACCAATATATTGTTGCTTCCCGTGTTATGTCGATGCTGTGAGGTGACGCTGGAGTGTCCTCTCCAGGGCGCATGCCTGGGCAAATTTTGTATGGAGGATGAGCTGTTGACCATATAGTGGATCCCCCCTCTCCATGTTGCTGATGAATCCAAAGGAACGGTGAGCTGGTACAGTTTGGCATCAGCAGCATCGCAGGAGTTGCCAGGAAGATGTCAAAAGTAACATCAGGCTGCCTTCGGGTCTCCAACTCCGGATTTTTCCTCAGGGTTAACTCCCGAAGCCCTTCCCTAGAATGGGTGTGACTGCAAGGCAGCGTAGGTTTGAAATCAGAGTTTACCTTCTCCTAGGTGAGCGACCGACCAAGGCTAACGAGCCTCACCTGCCCGAAGCAACCGGTTTTAAGGCACCGGTGAGCTGCCTTTTGCCCCTTCTCCTGTCAGTAGAAATGGTTCCACCAGGCTTAAAAACTAAGTCACACAAGAAGGCCAGGAGCTGGACATGGTTGTCAGAGGCTTTTTGCGACGTGCACCATTGAGGGAATTTTATAGGCTATGGGAGCTTATACCCACAACCGCCTTCGGCATGACAACCTTGGAACCATGATAACAATAATGGAAATTACTGAAGGTAATGATTATCAAACTCAGCTTTGATGTACCAATCATATTATCAGAATGGATGGTGGTGGATTCCTGAAAAAAGTCCTCTGTGGTGACCTGAAAACTGTAAAGCACCGAGAGAGCACTGAAGGGTAAGGCACACTTCAGCAGACTCTCAACTCATGCAGCACAAATATTGATAATTTAGTGGACACAGCTGAGGATAGGCTCGCATGGAGAACAACTGTCAAGAACAGCTTTAAAATCTTAGAGAATGACAGTTACAATAAAAGCGATTGGAAAAAAAGTGCTTAGTGTCATGCTAAGTCTTCAGTAGGAGCCAGAATGTTTCTTATGTGACATTTATTCACAACTTGGTTCCTTGCAGATCAGATTGTGCAGCCACAAGAGAACTCTCAAGAGTCTATGATGTCATTGTTGTATGTGACACACAACATACATTGTCTTCTGTGAGGGCCAGTACTAGAGGAAGATAGGTGAACGACACATTTCTTTTCAGTGGGCTGATCAGCTTTTGTTGTTTGCAGAACATTGGAGAGACCCAAGACTCATGTGTTCAGTTCCCAGTTTTGGAAAAAAGCGTGCTGCAGTGGTGACTAGAACCCCTCCATTTTGACCCCACCTCCGGGACTTGTGGGGCACAAAATTTAATAGGCCTGGGGCCCCAGAAGAGTTCATCTGGCCCAGCATATGTGAACAGACTTTTTTTAGGGTACGGGTTGAACTTCTCTAATCCAGCAACCCTCAGGACCTGATAATTGCCAGACAAGAGAGTTTGCCGGACCATGGGAGGTCATATTGTCTTTCAGCATTACCAACACTTCCACTATTTATTAGGCTCTTAGAAGACATTTAGGGGTAAATTACAGCTAAGTAACAGCACAGAACACAGATAGCCAGGATTGATGGCTATAAACAAACTTTATGGGACCACAGGAAACATGGCCACACGCATGTTAAGTGGTCATCCAGCTAACTAAAATCGTGCCAGATTATGGAGTTTGCCATACGAGAGAGTTCTGAATTAGAAAGGTTCACCCTGTACTTAACAGTAATAGAAATTGGGACATACTTTTTACAAGAATGTCGAGGCAAATTCCTGCACAAGTTTCAAGTCCTTTCTTTAAAGGATGGAGGAACTAGATCTTCCCTTGAAAACTGTGTGAAGAATTATTTTTTAAAGAAAATCAATATATTTTTCCAAACTTCTTCTTGAGAAACAGTTGATTTATTGAAGCTGAGACTTCCAGACAAAAGAGACCTCCAGCCTTCATCCTGGTAATTCGGCTATCCACCATTTATAATTACAGTATAGTCAGAAATACGTATGAGATGTAACCTGTTTATGTAAAAAGAGAGAAAAAATGGATAGACATAGTGTAGCAGTGGCTGTTTTAGGGTTTGTTTTTAGTTTCAGACAAGAGATGAATACATCGGAATGAGATTATGAGCTTTTCCAAGTGATCCCAGAAGAACTTGCTTGCCAAATCTCAAGAAAACAGCTCATTGTAAAACCAGACAAAGTATTACAGGGAAAATGTTATTGCATCTCATGACAGAGCACAGCTTGTTATGCACGTGTTTTTTTGTGATAGGGAGTCTGAACTTTCTAGCGATTTACAAAAGTGTCAGAGTCCTAGATATCTACCAGAAAGGATGAAACAATTATAAGGCTGGGCTACATACACTGAAAGAGAAGTTTATGTACAGTAACATCTCAGAGTACGTGAACTCAGAGTATGCAACCATGCTCATACGCAGCTGACCCTGATTTCTAAAGTAAACCCTCTACCACGATTTCCAGTTGTGCTTAACACATTCCCCCTGCCCTGGCTCAACCTCCCTCAGCTCCTCATGGCCCCAACCCCCCCCCCACCACTCCACTCACCACCCATGCATAGCTCCAGTTCACTCCCTGCCTCTGGCTCTAGCTCACCACCCCTCAGGTGCGACTCTAGCTCAACCTTCTCAGTCCCGGTTCAAACCCCTTGCTAGCTCACTACCCTCACACCACTCTGTCTCACCCCACATGCCCACATCTGGCTCTGGCTTACCACCCCTCAAACGCACGGCTCTAGCTCACCCCTCACCCTGGTTTAAACCATCTGTGTTGGTTCAAACCCCTCACACATGGCTCCGATTCCTTCCTCCCTCCCCAGTTTAAACCACCCACCCACGGGTCTGGTTCAAGCCGCTCCCCCTACTCCCCGCATGGCTCTGGTTCAACATCCCACCTCCGGTTCAACCCCCTGCTGGCTCACCACCTGTGCCCAGCTCTGGCTCCAGCTCAACCCCCTGCAGCCCGGCTTACCACCAGAGCAGGGCTCCAGTCACCACCCCTGTGCACAGCTCTGGCTCAACTCCACCCCTCAAACCCCTGCAGCCTTAACCCGCCCCACACTTAGCCCCGCCCATCTCCCACAGCCCCAACCCACCAGTAGACTTAACCCTCCCCAGCTGCCCCCCCACCAACCCCAGGACTTACCTTTCTGCAGCTTCACCGGCTACAGAATATGTGTTCTGCCAAGGAAAACTCTGGACCCCACTTACCCAAAATTCGGGTTATGCAAGCTCACATGGAACGGAACCGTTGCATACTCTGAGACCTGAATGTATGTCAAATCTAAACAGAAATGATGTAATAATGCATATCAGATCAGATTTGAGGTCTTTTATTTAATTCCATGTTTTAGGTGAGAATTTCTCATGGCTGCTCATAAACAAGGTCAAGAAAGGAGGGCAGGTGTCATATCTTGATCAATCTACCTACAGTCTATTTTTCAGCTTCTTTAACTGGGTGAGGAATTGCGTGGACAAATAATTTTAAGTAGGCACATGGAAAAGAAGTTCACCTCTTTCCCAAAGAAAAGAAATCCAAACAGCCTTGCACTGATTAGCTGGCACATCCTGCTGGATCAACACTTGGCAATTTACAGGACCGTACTGTAGATAAGGCTGTCACATTTTGGCAGGCTCATCACTACCAGTCAGCCACATGATAGCTGATAGGTACCCTTCCGATAAAGACTAGCCTCAGATAGCAAATTGAAAGGAAAAGGGAGGTGGGGGTGGCTAACGGAGTAAAGGAGAGAGAATAAGTTGGAATTTTTACCTTGCTGAGTTATAGTTGTGGTCTTTGGACAAATGTCTATTGAAGCACGTGTCTCTCTGTGCATGTGTTTCATTATTATTATTGCAGCATTATTATAATTTTTCCAGACTACAAGATACTAGCACCCATCTGACAATAAAACTCAGTTTAGGGAAGAATATAGAATGGATATAAAGTGAATTGTTTGTTATAATAAGAGTTAGGAATGGGGAGATGTAGCTTTCTGTCACAAAAACAACTCCTTCCACTGAGAAGCCAAAATGAGGCTTCATTCATCTTCTTAGCCCTTCTATTGTTTTGTGTGATTTGAACCTGGTGTAAAATATGGCCGCCTCCAGAAAAAAAGTGCAGCATTTGCTGGCAGGAAATTTAGTTGTAGTCTATGTCCCATTCTTACTAAAAATCTTCAAAATGTAAGTTTGTCTCTCCTTATTCTGTGTGCAGATCCACAGGTTCAGCCAGGGTACAAGGAAAGTCACTAGTTTTGGCATGACAGTGCTAATTAAAGGATTTATCATTTGTCTTGACACAGTACCTCATAAGCCGAACCCTGCACAAGAACCCCATTATACTTGGTACTGTGCAAACAAAGAGTTGGTCCCTGACAAGATGTCTGGATGGAAGGGTGACATAAGGATTTCTTTGAACTGAGGGAAGTTCTGAGAAAAGATTTGGAGCTAGCAATTGCAGATTTTGACAATGGTTTTCACAGCACACTTCTTGGTTCAGTTTAGTTTTCATGCCTACTTGAGCCCAAAGGATTAAATCGAAGTAAAGTTGGGGGGAGTGGGTTCTTTTGCCAGTGGTGACATCCTATAAAACAAAAAGATGCATGTGACAGAGTGCAGACACAGAACATCCATTTGGGATGTTCTGATCATGCCACTGAAACTCTCCTTCTTGCTCTTTAGGGCTTCCCACAATCTTGTCCTAATGGGTCAGATCCCGTGATCTCCCCAAACCGTGGCACAGTTTTGTGGCATCTCAGAAAAATGCAGACACTGTTTAACCACATTTCTTGGAGGATGCAGCTTTAGAGCACAGCAGGTGGGAAATCAACTGACAAAAGGGATCAAACCCCCAAATAAATATGTCTCTGTGCAAAAGATTTGCACAGGGAAGGCTCATTAGATTAGCTACCTTTACGAATGAAAGGGAGATGTAATCAGCAGTAGCACTCTCCAGGTAATAACAATTTACGCTGGGCTTAATTATAAACAAAAGAGTTGTATTAAGCAAAACAGGAGGATTTAAGTGGATAAAAGTAAAAACAGGCAGATCAAAGTGAGTTCTTCTCTTGGTAGTCTGTCGCGTCCAATGATGACGTCTTGAGCTTGCACAGGCTTATCATTTGTGGATTCACATGTGGCTGAGAAGTCCAAGCCTTGAACAGTAGGGGCAAGGGAATTATCCTGGTTCTGTTGGTGCGGCTGCTGCTGTTGCTTTCTTCCCTCTCATGAGCATCAATCATGCATCTGCATTGCTGCTCTTCAAAGTTGTCATATGCATGTCATACTAAAGCATGCCAGCCTGTTTGGTCTTCTTTATGCTGCTCTAGCTGCTTTTTCTTAATCCAGCATGAGCAATGCTGGACTTCACGCAGTCTTTATACCCCTTGCGAGGCCTACCTTGATTCCTTTTGCCCTGGGAGTGTTCACCATAGAGGAGTTGGTCAGGGACTCTTGACTCCTCCATTCATATGATGTGCACTGTCCAGCAAAGCTGAGTTTTCAGAATCATGGCTTCAATGCTTGTGGTTCCTGCTCTGTCAAGGACTTCCAGGTTCATGACTCTATCCTACCATCAAATGTGCAGCACTCCAGCACTTTCACATATTTTCTGTACAAGGTCCAAGTTTCACATCCATACAGGAGACTGGTCAGCACTGCATACTGTACACTTGCAGTTTACTGGACTGTCGGATATTGTACTCATTCAACACTCATACTTTCAGATGTTCTAGGGCCTGGTTGGCCTTACAGATCCTGGAACTGATTTCTTTGTCAAGGGAGCCATCATTGGCTACCACACTGCCGAGGTATGTGAACTTGCCCAATGTTTTTAACACTGTTCCTTCAATAAAGATTGTAGTGGGGAGTGCAGCAGATCCTGGAGCTGTCTGAAACAGTATCTCAGTCTTTCCTAGGCTGCTGGTAAAACTAAAGAGGTGAGTGGCTTCAGCAAACTTGTTGGTGATAAGCTGGAGATCATATTCCTTGTGTGCCATAAGTGCACAGTCATCAGACAAAAGGGCTCCAAGGAGAAGCTTCTCAAGCATCTTGGTTTTAACATTCAAACGACAAAGGTTGAAAAGTGACCTATCAAGCCTATATTGTGTGTATACTCCATGGTCCAAGTCCCTAACTGTGAGGCTGAGGATACACATGAAAAAGATGTTGAATAGCACTGGGGCCAGCATGCACCCTTGCTTCATGCCATTGGATATCTCAAATGGATCTGAGGACTTACCATTCAAAAGACCAAAGCCAGTCATGTCATCATGGAACAGGCGTATGAGGTTAACATATCTTCTCAGGCAGCCAAATTTTGACTAGATAATCCACAGGGCTTCTCTGTTGATAATGTGAAATGCCTTGCTCAGGTTTATAAAGACAGCATATAAATCTAAGTTCTGCTCTGTGCACTTTTCCTGGCCCTGACAAACAGCAAAGATCATGTCAATGGTGCTGCGGCCTCGGTGGAAACTACACTGTGCCTCTGGTAGGTTCTTCTCTGAAATGCTGTTGATCAGATGGTTGAGGATGACTTGAGCCAAGATCTTCCTGGCAGTAGAGAGAAGGGAGATGCCCTGGTAATTTCCACAGTCAGCTTTGTTGCCTTTGTTCTTAAAGAGTGAGATGAGTGTGGCATCCCTAAAGTCTTTGGGCATTTCTTCTTCCCAGGTGCTGATTAAAATGCTGTGAAAGCTTGAAGTGACAGTCATCCTGCTGCATTGAAAATTTGAGCAGGGATACCATCCCTCCTAGTGGCTTTGCAAGAGCTGCACTGGCTGATTGCTTTTTGACCTCATCCATCGTAGGGGGCACGTCAAGACTGTCTGTCTTGTGTTTCTGAGGGATCTGGTCAACAATGGAGGGCCTGTTGAGAAGGTTACTGAAGGGCTCTCTCCACCTATTATGGATGCTGCTCTTCTCCCTCAGGAGGGTAACACCATCTGCAGACAGGAGATGTGTAGAACTTGGCTTTGAAGGTCCATATTCAGTTTTGATAGCACTAAAGAACATCATGGAGTTCTTGGTGTCAGCACAGAATTCATCAGCTTTTCTCTCCCACCACTCATCTTGCATTTTGCTAAGTACAGTCTGTGTATGACTCTCAAGGTGCTTGAAATGGTCATGTTTGGAGATTGAGGATGAATCATTTTGCCATACCAGAAAAGCATTCTGTTTTTCCTCTAAGATCTTCATGATGCTCTCGTCATTTTCACGTAACCAGTCTTGGTGAACTCTCTTTTTTTGTCCTAGTGTTGACTTGGTTGCCTCCATCACCAGGGTTTTAAATTGGTCCCATTTTTGTGTTGGGTCTCCAGTCAGAGGTCCATGGAACATCAGCACATCATCAAGACAGGCTATGAATTGCTCACAATGACCAATATGTTGCAGCTTCCCAATGTTGAAGGAGAGTCTGACAACCTTGAGCTTCTTGAGGTGGAGTGGTGTGATGTACAGCATAAGGATAGATCTGATGAGTCTATGATCAGTCCAGCACTCAGCTCCCCATATGGCCTTGGTGATCTTAACATCACGAACATCCCCCCTGCGAGTGATAACGTAGTCAATCAGGTGCCACTGTTTTCATCTCAGGTGCATCCACGTGGTCTTGTATTTATCGGCCTGCCTGAAGAGAGTGTTGGTAATTGTCAGGTCATTTTCTGCACACTGGCTCAGCAGAGGAAGACCATTGGCATTCATGTTACCAATGCCGTGATGCCCTAGCACCCCTTTCCAGTTCCTACAATCCTTGCCAACTCTGGCATTGAAGTAACCCAACAGGAGAAGCTTGTCACTAGGAGGAGTTGCTTTTACAAGATGGTCAAAGTCCTCCTAGAAACTCTTTTGCTTCATCGCTGCTGTCAGAGTGTGGGCATAAGCACTGATAACTGTAACATGGTGAGAGGGGTCGAGGGGGAAGCGGCACTTGATTAAACGCTCACTGATGCAAGTTGGTAGGCCAGGAAGCTGGCGCAGAAGTGATGTCTTGATGGCAAGTCCCACTCCGTGGATTCTGTCTTCGTTTTCTGGCCTGCCTTTCCAGAATAAGATGTAAACTCCTTTTGGTTTGCAGATGGATCCTTCCTCTGCAAGTCGGTCTCGCTCAGGGCAAATATGTCAGTGTTATAGCGTGCCAGTTCTCTTGCTGTGAGGGCCATTCTTCTCTCAGGCCTCATAGGCTGTGTCTACACGTGCACGCTACTTCGAAGTAGCGGCACTAACTTTGAAATAGCACCCGTTGCGGCTACACGCGTCGGGCGCTATTTCGAAGTTAACTTCGACGTTAGGCGGCGAGACGTCGAAGTTGCTAACCTCATGAGGGGATCGGAATAGCGCCCTACTTCGACGTTGAACGTCGAAGTAGGGACCGTGTAGACAATCCGCGTCCCGCAACGTCGAAATTGTGGGGTCCTCCATGGCAGCCATCAGCTGGGGGGTTGAGAGACGCTGTCTCTCCAGCCCGTGCGGGGCTCTATGGTCACCGTGTGCAGCAGCCTTTAGCCCAGGGCTTCTGGCTGCTGCTGCTGCAGTGGGGGATTCATGCTGCATGCACAGGGTCTGCAACTCGTTGTCGGCTCTGTGGATCTTGTGCTGTTTAGTGCAAGTGTGTCTGGGAGGGGCCCTTTAAGGGAGCGGCTGGCTGTTGAGTCCGCCCTGTGATCCTGTCTGCAGCTGTGCCTGGCACCCTTATTTCGATGTGTGCTACTGTGGCGTGCGTGCACGCTCGCAGCGCCTATTTCGATGTGGTGCTGCGCAACGTCGATGTTGAACATCGACGTTGCCAGCCCTGGAGGACGTGTAGACGTTATTCATCGAAATAGCCTATTTCGATGTCGCCACATCGAAATAGGCTACTTCGATGTAGGCTTCACGTGTAGACGTAGCCATAGTGTTCTCCCTGTCCAAGAGGGTATGAAAGTTCCATGCTCCAAATATCATCTTTCTTTTCACTGTTTTTCAACTGCTGTGAGGGTAAAACTGTCAGCCATGGCACACTGGCAGCTTTGGTTGGGACAAGCCATTTCTGGGGAACCTTTTATAGTCCCCTCCCTCATTTGAGGGTGAGCAGTGCTTCTCCTAAAAAGGTCTGCTCAGTTCCCTGGGATGTTGCCAAACTCCTCTGTTGTCCTGGGGTCAGAGTTGAGTGACCAAAGTCCACAGGCCACCTACAAGCAGGTTTAGAACTATGACTTCCAGTGGTCACCTCCACCTGTTGCTGCGCCCCTCTCCCATCACTGCAGGACTTCAAAGTAAACAGAAGATATAGAAGGATAAAGTAGACTAATAAAGTAGACTGATTTGAGATGTGAGAATGTGCAAAGAACCTGCACAGGAGCATGTTTAAAGTGGAAAAGCCATTGCACAGGGGCAGTTCCCCTCTCTCAGCCTCAGAAGCCTGGTTCCAGTGGTAGACTTCCTAGGCTGCGGTGGATGGCCATGCCATCTTCAGTGCCTTGTCATGCTCTTCACTCTCCACAGAGTGTTGCAGAGCTGCCTTCCTGGTCATTGGATTTTGCTGTTGATCTCATCCATCCAGTCTGCCGGAGCCGACTTCACATGCTGGCATAGGCAAGTCCCTATCTCACCAAAGGTTTGAGACCTGTTGGCTACCCTCACCTGGTTTAGCCTGCCTGTTGAAGCAGTTTGTCCAGGTGTGGCCACTGCATATGCCACAGCTTCTTGGAGCCACAGATGAGAGATGAGTGCCAGGTGGGGACCAAAGGTGCAAGAACTGCCCCCGAAGAGACAAGACAAGTCTATCCCAGAGGTGCTACCCCTCCCTGGACACCCCATACACCCCAAAGTGTAGTTATGTGTGAGTTCTTATCCTAAACTGCTGTTCTTCTATCCAGTGAGACATCCAAGTCAGAAATGATCTTATCCTGTCCTGGGTCTCTGGTTCAATGTAAAGTTCTCTGTTTCTCCTTAGGGTAAGTCAGGAAGGTTCCAGAGTTGGCTGAAGACAAAGACGCTGAAAGATTAAATAGACTTTCCACCTGGGTGAGAACCCTTTGTTTTAGCATTCCCTGCCTCACTTGTCCCCATAGCAAAAAACACTAAATTCCAAAATGGAGGCCAATACTAAGTGATATGGTCAAATGTCTTTCTAGACCAACCACTTCCCAGACCTACAGGACAAACTGAGCCATTTACAAGCTGTCAAATTGATTGCCCAGTCCTTAGGATTGGGACAGCAGTGATGGCCCTCATTAGCACATTTAAAGCTATAAACAGGCATACACTCTGTACTTCTAACTTCACATAAAAGAATAGTACAAGCACAAAGATATGATGTACAGATTCAGCAGAATATAACATTAAAATTGTAGGTAACAGTTTTGTCCAAAGCATCTCCAATTTATACATAGTTATATTCATAACCCACTTTTCATAAAATGGGGGGAGTCCATCACAATGGAAACCAGTTGAAAAGATGCCCCTGACACAAAGGGAGCAAGATGTGAAGCTTACCCACAGATAGAGCCTATGTAAGAGATAGGATTTTGCACCAAGCAAGCTGTATGTAGATGTCCATGGAGAGGCACCAAGAGCTAAATGTATATAGAGGAAGACCATGTGTGGGTAAAATATTAAATATTTAGGTCTGTTATTTTAAATCCTCTAAACACTGTGGACCTTTTGTCACTATATAAACACACCAAGCGCGCGCGCGCGCGTGCACACACACACAGAGTAGAATAATTATGCTAATACTTGTTAAATTGCTAAGCAGGCCCAGTGTTGACCAGCTATTTCCAGGAGTTCATCAACACAAAGATGAAGCCATGTGCTTGTTCACATATTAAGAGAGCCCCACCTTCTCTTCAAATAGCTTGACTCTGGAGGGCCTATTAGAAATTTCACAAACTTGCTAAATTTCTTTCATCTTTTTGCATAATCTTAAAGGTGCTTAATTTTGGCAGCACCTTCCTCTTAGGACAGAATATTTTCCTGTGTGTTCCTTGAAGACATTTATTACTCTTACTTTTTACAATTCTGCCCCATTTAGAGCACCTTGGCAGGTAAGACCCTAATTCTTCCTTGTTAGAACAGAGAAACTGACCCTTTTAAATTCTGTGTTCCCAGGGGATAATGAGATGTATAACTCCAGGAAGTTATAACATCATCCTTGATGCAAGCAGAAAATCCTAACTTTTCAAACTATTTTCCAGCATGAGTTAGTCTATTTTAATGGTGCATTTCACCACTTTATTGTAATTCAGTGTCAGAAACAGTGGGGAAAATAGAGGGAAAAATCATTATTGGCATTCTGAGGAATTAAAGATTACGTGAGAGAGCCACAGCAGCAAACCGACAGAGATTGTTTATTTAATTCCTCCAATTTGTCCGCCTTAATGAAACACCAAAAGGTTTGAGCGAGTGGTAATTAACAAGCAAGAACCTGCTTAATGAAACCAGTACAGGATGATATTTGTTTCAGAGATCAATACAAGCCTGTGAGTGAAGATCGTCCTGGCATCATTCAGGAAAACAAACCACTTTGTGCCAATCACTTGCCTGCTACACATGCATGAATCTGTGTGGAGCATTTTAAATATTCCATCAATAGAAAGTCAGGGAAGGGGAAAGGCTTGATAAATTTGGAGAAATGTAGTACTTAATTTGTTAGTATGTCAAATATTATAATTACAGCTGTAGCATTGCTCTTCTGGGCTTTCAGTAGTCTTTACAAACCAATTTTAGTGAAATAATCTAATTAAAGTGTGCCTTTTCTTTGAGCACATATAGAGATAATTGTACAGGGTTTCTTGGTATTCTGGTTACTGCAGCTTATGTGTTTTCACAGTAGGAGAAAAACAAAGTATAACAAAACACAGGACTGCATTCTTAGAAAGAGAAAAAAGCCACCAACTGATAAAAAGATACTTCACTGGCAGTGCGTCAGGCCCTCCAGAGACAGCAGGTTGATTTCTCATTCTTACTAGTTGGGTTAGCAATTACTACCACAGTAATTAGCAGCAATTTTCCAGAGCTCAGTGCATCTAGCCAGAATGATAATTCCAGATTGTGGTGTTATCAGAGAGGACTGGATGAGAGAAAAAATAATGTCAGGCACATTGTACATAAAAATAAATTAGTAGCCTTGTAGGGCTGTGTATGCATGTTACAAGGTAAATGAAGGTGACAGTAAAGAGTAGAAATAGTAATTTATAGTAGACTTTAAGGTCACCAGAATGTGAAATTAGCTGCAAAGCTAATTTCCTTGTGATAAATTTTAAATATTGCCTTTCAAAAGCTATATATTTTTTTAAATTTTGACCCTTTAATTGTATGAAAAGTTTTAGATAATGGTTGCGTATTGAAAGATGGCTTGATAGTGCTTATTTCTTTTACTATTGTTAGAGTTATCAGTTAATCACAGTTAACTTGTGATTAATTGCAGTGTTAACCATGCTATTAAACAATAAAATACCGATAGAAATGTATTAAATATTTGGATGCTTTTCTAGATTTTCAAATATATTTAGTTCAGCCATAATACAGAATGCAGGGGATACAGTGCTAACTTTATATAATTATTTTTATTTCAGATGCTTGCATTGGAAAATGACGAACAAAAGATAGTATTTTTCAGTTCACCTCGGATAAGTACTTTAGTGCAATCACTTTACTGGGAAACTGCAACTTACAAATGTAGATTTTTTAAGGAAAAAAAATATAACCACAGTCAAAAACAAAAGAATGTAAAACTTTAGATACTACAAGTCCACTCAGTCCTACTTGTTCAGTCAGTTGCTCAGACAAACAAGTGTGTTTTTAGAGTTGCAGAAAATGAAGCAGACTGCTTCATATTTACAATATCACCTAAAAATGAGAAAAGGTGTTTGTATGAAACTCTTGTAGCTGGCATCTGAAGGTATTTATGTACCAGGTGCACAAAAGATTCATATATCTATCCATGCTATGTCCATCATTCTACAAGACGTGTCTGTACTGAAGTTGGGTTCTGCTCGATAAAGATCATTTTCTTGTATTTAAGAGTAGACAGTGCTGGCAAAACCCCAGAAGCCCTTGATTCTGATAGCAAGGGATATTTGTGTGGACTCAAACACTCATCAGCAAAGGGACACAAGTGCACAGGAGTAATGTTACCTTTCTGTTTTATAAGAACGGAGCTCAGCGACTTGACTGTGGTTGTGTCTACACTATCCCCCTTCTTTGAAGGGGGCATGGTAATCAGTCTGATCAGAGAATACTAATGAAGTGCTGTGATGAATATGCAGCACTTCTTTAGGCAAATTCTACCCACGGCAACTTCGAAGTGTCAAACTGCGAAGTGCCGGCATGCCGTGCAGCCGTGAGCTTTACTTCAAAGTTGCCGCGGGGGAGAATTGATTGAATGAAGTGCTGCATTTTCGTCCCAGAATTTCATTAGTATTGTCCAATCAGGCTGATTACCATGCCCCCTTCAAAGAAGATTGCTAGTGTAGACACAGCCTGAGTTACTGATTAAAATATTGGTGAGTTTTAGCCATAAGATAAAACTCGTGGTTGCGTAGTGGCTTGGAGACTGCCATATAGTCCCCAACAGCAATATGCAGGAGTTCAATAAAAGGGCTTTTGTTTTGTTTTGTTTTGTTTTTTTGTTTTCTTGTTTTTAGTTTTTTTACCACCCAGTGAGTCTGCACTACAGTAGATGCTACAATTAATGCATTTTTATAGGTTCTTAGGTACCAGGGCAATGAGCATAGCACATATAGTGCAGAGTACACAGGCAGAGCTGTGAATGATAATATTTCTCTGTCTAGGTTTCCGGTGGCTACCAACTCTAGAGCTAGTTGGGATTATTTTGTAAAAGTGCATGTCCAAAGAAAAATTCAAACAATTTTGGAATAAAAAAAACATTTTAAACAATGTTGTAAACTTCTGAAAAGCTCCAGTAGACTCACAGACCTCCATATTTTACGAGGCCTTATCTTTGACATCACACAACTCTCTCCATGTAGTTCTTTGCATCTTCACTTTCCCCAGGCCTTCACTGATACACCATGCACTGCAGCTTCACTTTATTGCTTTCACCTTCTCTTACTTACACCACTTTCAAATCATTGCTTCATTTCTATAAAGGGATTCTTTTAAAGTACAGTAACAGACAACAAATTAATTTGCTAAAGGCTATTGGTTATACAAAATTTTAATTATACATACTTTGCAATGAATATTATCTAATCATGGTTTAGGGGTGTTATTTACTACAGCCCTCATAGCTTTATTTCAAACTCTTGAAATGTCATCGGCTAACAAGGTACCATTATTAAATTCCTCCAGTAACTGGTGTGTTATGAATATGAATACAGGGAGATTGCCAGATTAGATATAAAGCTTATTAAACAATTAGATTTAAAAGTTCATTATCACAAAAAAGTCTTTAAAGGTGAATCTAAGACTGGGTGAAGAGGTAGCTTACAGCTGAGCCTACTATGGTTATTTTGTATGAAGACAACTAAGAAAAAAAAGGAATGCGAAAATCTCCTCCGCAGAGATAAACATCTAATTTAAAGGTTAAACTCATCCTCAGACCAAGCAAAATCACTTTACAGTAACATAATTAATTATGATGTTCTAAACTATGCAAAGATTGTAAATAATGGGTCATAATGTAGAATTACTAATCACAGAAATTACTCCAGTCTGCAGTCAAGCAGAGGAAAATTCAGAAGTGACTTAATAATCGGTGCAGCCTGAGATTCTAGAATGATTGAAATCATGTTTTCCATATCTATATCTATATCTATATCTATATTCTTTTTTTGTCTGTTGTAACTGCAATGTGTACAATTAATAGAAATGACTTGGTAGTAAATTGTCAAAATTTGAGGCCCCTTTGTCTCTAGATGCCCAGCCCACATAGCCCTCCTGCTCTCCCTCACCCCAGTAGGGCATGGGTGTTACCTTTTTTCATGTTTTCATGGCTAAATCACAAAATAGCTCATTTATACGAACAGCTTTTGCAACGTATGACTTATTCTCCATGAGCGAGTGCTGTAAGCAAGAAAGCTCTATAGTACATTGAAAGAGATTCCCTTGTTTATTTTCCATTTCAATTATTTTAAGAGGCACCAGCCCTGGCTTTGAAGGCATTACCTCTATGTGCACTTCAAGAATTTCTTTATAAAGATATTGTCTGTTCCTATGCTATAGTTGGCTTTGTGTGCAGATAAAATAAGGAGAATCCCAATATATGTGTGTGTGCATGAGTGCGTACATGTGTGTGTTTGACTGTCTGTCTAATAAGTTGATAGCCAGGTAGTCCTCTGTCTACCTGTCCATTAATCATTTCATGGCCAGGAAAGGTGGATGTACATTTATAATATGATCATCAGTACAAAACACATTGAAAAAGATGGGGAAATACACCGTGCAAATAGAAAAAGTAAGATAATGCAAAATATCAAGTCTCCCATCTCCAGGCTTCACGTCTATTCCTACATTTTCTGTTTAAACTTATTACAGAAGAGAGAGGGCTGAGTTCAATAGCTATGTAAATCACTCATTGTTCTTAAGCTGTTCAGAAATGAGCACAGGTGGGACATTGTCCTATACCAGAGCATGGGGCAATGTGACATTCAGGGGGAGTGCAAGAATAAAGAGTTACAAATAAATTGAGAATAGAACAACTTAGAAGATTTGCTTCTGAAAAAAAAAAGTTCATGCCTACTGCTGGTTCACAAAGTTCACTAGATGCCATTGGTGGGCATTGCTACAGTTCAGTGATGTATTTATTTTCATTGTGAAGCAATCCTGTTATCCTTGAATGCCACATGTAAAAAGTGTTATTGGTAGATTTATGCTAAGTTAATTAAATGGAATAATGTATTTCTTTACCTACATTGCATTAATTCAAATGTGTTGAAACTACTTCTTTTTACTTCAGAAATGTGCTGGTAAAACCCAAGCTGGATTCCATCTCAAAAAACTTCATAAAATGAAAGGTTCTAAAATGTATGGGAAAATTTATGCATTCAGAAACATACAATGCAAAGCAAAGGAAGCAATGTATGTATTTCCTGTAGCATGAGTTAGGAAGGAGAGGAAATGGTCACTAGTTTTACAGATCTAGAAGGAAATTGAAAGAAAAAACAGAACAAGTGGGATGGTAGTTGCAGAAATCAAGACTGAATCCTTAATGTGCCGTTATATGATATGAATAATATGTTTCTCATAACACTTTGCTATCCCAGGATATCAACTGTTCTATTCTAAGATGAAGATTGAATTTGTGTTTCATTTTTGTAATTTCTTTTCTAAATTACAGACTCTTTCTACTTCTTACTGTATTTTTCCTTCCCCCATTTCCCACATGCCTTCTTCTGAAATCTTCACTACTGGTTTTGGGTGGATTTACCATGTTCATTCCTTTAGCCTTTGTTTATAAAGTCAGTATTTTGTTTCTTGCTTGGCTGAGGAAAATGTACCAGACCCAAGGAGGAGCTCTCTGTAGCAAAAATGCCTTACCCAATAAAAGATACAAGCTCCTTTCGGCTACAGCTACACAAGCAGCTTTTCCCTGAGAAAAAACAGGCTTTTGCCAGAAAAAAACATGGAGCGTCTATATGGCAAATTCACTTTGTTGGCAGTTTGTTGCCAAAACCCATCACGTACACCAGCAGTGTTATACCTATCCTTGTTCAGGTATAACACTTCTCTCAACAGCATTCTGTCAACAAAACAGCCATGTAGAAGCTCCCATGGCCCTTTTGTCAACACACAGGGCTTATGGTTCACCAGGTGGCCCTGTTTGCAGAGCTTCTGGTCAGCCGTTCTGTCAAGAGAGTGCTGGGCAGTCTGGCTGTTCTCTGTTGGCAGAGCAGATTGCTCTTTCAATCTGCCTTTATGTGTAGATGTGATCTGCTGACAAAAGTTTTGCTGGGAAAACCCTTCAGACAGTAACTTTTGTTGATACAGGCATCTTGGGTAGATGTGGCCTTTGTGACTCTGTATCACCTGTGAATAAAGAAGAAATCAGAACTCTCACTGAATATGGAATACGTTGGCTTCAAAATCCCTGTTTCATTTTCTGAAAGAAACAAAGAAAGAAAGAAATGTACATAGGGCCAGCTATTCACAACTGGCGAACATGTGTAATATGTCCAAACTCATTTAGAAATCAATCCCTTTACCCAACATTTTCCACTCACGGAATGATTTGCATATATAAAGGGCATAATCCAAAGCCCACTGAAATTAATGTTTTTTAAGTGGGATATAGATCAGGACAATATAGGGGAAATCCACAGGCAAATAAGCAAATACTCCATTTTCACATGAAAATGTTGAACATTATGCTGTAGGTCTGAGCAGCCCAGGAAAGGTGCTGAGTACGTTCATGTCCTACTTAAGTTGGGTTCTCCAGGGAGGCTGAGGTTCTTGAAGCCTCATGCTGCCTGCACACCTGAAGTACAAGGACAATTAGTGGCATAAGAGTCATATTTAGAAGAAATTAGTAGCAAGGGAAGACATGGCACCCAGCCATTGCTGCAGAAATGTGTCCTACAGTTCTATGAAATCACTGAACCAGAGTCCGCTCATTTCAACCTGTGTAAATCTGAGGTGTATCATATCTCACCCATTTTGCATAGTTTTGAAAATAACAAATAGGACCTATAATGGTTCGTTGTTCCACTTGGGGCCAAATCACTGAAGGTGATTAATGTTGATATAATTTTTGATGGACTTATTTTCAGTCCATTAACAGCATCTCTTTGTAAGAAGAATTCGGAGAAGTGGGGAATGGCTGTACTTATATGCGTCAGCAGAACATTATTATTAAATTCTTCTTTTTAGTGTCATTGTACAACAGCACTGCTGAGAGCTGTTGCAAGCCCCAGGTGGGAGGGGGCCTTGCTCCATGCCCCAGGAGGTGTTTGGCCAATGGTGGAGAGGTGGAGCCTAGGGTGTTCGGCCTTCAGCACCTCTGGGCCCCTTTGAAAGGCCAGACCTGGGGGCAGCTGTCCTCTTTGTCCCCGCTTCAGCAGGCCTGTCATACACTGTATGCTTGTCTCCAGGTTCTATGTTGCTTCCCATTCTGTAAATCGTCTTATAGGAGTTGGGTACCTGTGGATATTTATCTGGATTTTTTTCCCTAAAAGATCCCAGTTTGCAGATGTCTAAACATCAGTTTATTTCAAATGTTGAAAATGACTAGTTTTCTTTTCCCTCCTGTGTAATATTATATTCTTAACACTTTTATCCTAAGAGTGGTTGCTTTGATCCATTGATGAGGACTCAGGAGGTTCAGCATTGTATCTGATTGTACTAGTGTATGGCCTGTTAAGTCACTGGTAATCCTTTGCCAGGTCATCCATATAGTTTACTTCGAAATTTGCAAATTTTAAGGGAAAATAGTGAACACCTGTTACCAATGATATTTATGAGAAGGAGTGAAGAGGATTGTATATTATTTATGTGGGATGAAATGTACCATTTGTTCAAGGTGAATTCTTACCTTTAGTTTTCGTGTAAGTGGAATGAGGGAGATTTACTGTCTTGAAATGGGATAATGCACTCATTATTCTGAATATTTGGTAAATAAAATATGAGAGGATGGCATTACATGTTTTGTTTTTGTTAGTTTTCTGATTCATTAATGTACTAAATTTGAGTAATGACTGCAATAAATTGATCCAAGCACAACGAACAAAATGCAACACCATTGGTGACATCCTTAAGTTAGTCATCATTAAAAAGTCAGCCTTTGCCAAGAGTTGTTTAGGTTTGCAGAGTAAAATCTATAGATCCCTGTTTAACTTCATTAGAAGCCATTGGGGTTATCCCTATTGAAGCAACATGAGTGATTAAACATGCAACAAAATGTGTTCCCCCAGATATTTCATGAAGCTGAGCAGCAACTATACACATTTGCGGTTTTATTTGCACTTTTCTCTTCCAATTTGATTTTAGAAATACTAAATAAAATTATTAATAGGAATTCAGATGTTTATTGATATATGCAGCACTCAAAATTTATTTGCCTGTTTAGCATTTGTGTGTCATTCTTCTTTTCCCCCTCCATCCCTGTGACTTCCTTGATATAAGTTCTTGCTTTGCTTGTGCTGTTTGTGCATATCAGCTCTACAGGAACAGCTTGTTCTTATTTAAGACTGGGAAATGGGGTTGGCAGGACGGTATGCCTTTTTGCTTGTGTAATTTCATATGCCAGCACTGGAAGAGAGAGGAAAAATAACTTGTAGATTTTTTAAAAAGCTGCAGTAATGTCATGTATTACGCTGCAATCACTGCATTAAAACCACTGGCAGGAAGTATAAATAAAGTCTTTTTTATTTTTATTTATCAATTGGAACTCTTAGCAACCTTACATTGTCTGTGTAAAACTGGCTGAAAATAATGTATGATAAATCTATAGCTCCCAGTTTTCCACTTTTTAAAGGAGTGTGGACTAGCCAACCTGCTTATCAAAGACAAGGCATTGCTATACATATGATGCTTTGATTTGCTAGGCACTAACTGACGTTTTTCCCATAGTATTAACTGTTAACAAATAGCTGCAGTGGAGAAAGCAAAAGCTTTCTTCTTTTCACTACAGGAATACTTTTTTGCTGTCCACTTATCTGTTCTTGATTATACATTTATTCTGAATAGAGTGGATCCAATTCTGCTCCCAGCAAAATAAATTAGAATTTTTGCCTGTAATGCTGGCAGTACCAGAATCAGCCCAGTGGACCAAATTCATCTCAGACAATCGGGAGAGAGAAGGGGAGGGGCCTTGCAACTTATTGGAGGTGTGACCCTGATTATACTGTTCCCAGGGCGAGCACTCACTCACCACACCCTCTGGAAAATTTGAAGTTGGATTGTCATCTAGATTTGTACTTAATGGCCGAATCCCAATCACACATCAGTATGACACAGTGGACTAAAAGGGAAAACGATGCATTCCATTTACTCTAGATATATGTGAATTTTATCATACCCTGCTTATAGCTTTCCATATCTGAGAGAGTAGAGGACTTGAATTCTATTACAAAAGAACTGGAGAACCTTTGAATCCAGGAATCCCTTCCTTCAAATATGACAAGTAACTGTTTTCACTGGACCAAGCGCTCATGTAGATTGCATTGCTTCCTTCTTTAAATCCAGAAAGTATTTATGCTAAAACCAGTTGATGTGACTGTGCATGTTACTAACCACACTAGAACTGAAGGTGTGAGTGTGTTGCAACAGTTCTAAGAAACTCTTGAGTCAAAGAACTGTAGCACAGGGTAAATGCATGCAGTGTTCACAGGCAGAAAACAAATATGGAAGAGATGGCAACTCTGATTTGTCAGTCTAAAGACTTATTTGTGGGACATTAGACTTTAAAGGTTATTCTGTTTCACACAAGAAACAAAGCCACAGTTACCTTAAACTAGAAGGACTCCTGATATGTCAGCAAAGGTGTTGAATTGTTATTTATACAGACCTGATGGTAGAAGTAAAGGCAATACAAGCTGAGAAGCTCAGTTTCTGTGCAAAAACTGGCACATGATGTAGAGAAATATGCTCACAAAACCTCCACAGGTACACAGTACTGAGCATTGGCAAGTAGCAGGGAAAATGAGGAGGTGGCAATAGGAGATACTAGTACTTACATGAAATTACATGAATGCTGATAACATCCATAGGAGTCATTTATAAGTCTTCAGTCACTGCTAAACCAACCACAATTAGTGGAGTAAGAGTCATATTTAGAAGAAATTAGTAGCAAGGGTAGACATGACACCCAGCCATTGCTGCAGAAATATGTCCTACAGTTTTATGAAATCACTGAACCAGAGTCCACTCTTTTCAGCCTGTGTAAATCTGAGGTGTATTGTTAACTTCTCTGATATTACCCTGGATTTACACAGGTGGAACAGAGAAGAATTCTCTCCAGTATAATATTCAGCAGTTCAGTGCCTAGCTACCAGTGCTGGCCAGCCTACCAATTTGCGGTACCTGACTGTGTAACAAAACATCTAGTGTGGCTCAGTGGTGCTCCTTCTGAGCCCTCATCCTCACACTGTGATTACATCTACCCTAGCAATTTTTTTCTGAAAAAGCTGGGGCTGTTTTGAAAAATCCCACAGAACGTCTACACACCAAATGCATTCTTTTGATATTTAATTGGAAGAATGCAGAACTTTTTCCAGCAGCCCAGATGAGGAAAGCACCTTTTTCCAAAGGATTATTTCAGGGAAAAAATGTATGTAGACGCCCTGGGAGCCTTTTTTTCAAAAGAGCAGTCCTCGCTTTTTTGTGTATGGATGCACTCTTGCAAAAGAAGATTTTTTTCTGGAAGAACTTCTTTTGAAGGAGTGTTGCAGCGTAGAAGTAGCCTGTGAGATTGAACCAATAACAAAACAGAATAAAAACCTTGCTATCTTCCTATGTATAGCAATGCTGCATCAAATATACACCCACTCAGCTCTGTAAAAGATCTGCTCACTATTTGCAAGAAGTAATTGTGTATGTATTTAAATCTGTTGATTCAGCACAAAGTACAGTCTTCGGCTACATCTGCACATGCCACTTCTTCCGGAAGAAGTATGAGCCATCTGGAAGCATAGTAATGAGCCATCCGGAATGATGGTAATGAGGCATGGATGTAAATTTCTTGTGCTTCATTAGCATATGGGCACGCGATTTGGAGTCCAGAAGAAGCTCTTCCGGACTCCAAAATGCACGTGCGGACAAGTGGCCCATGGGGATATTCTGGAAACCCCTCTTGTAGGAAATTTGCATCCACACTTCATTAGCATCTTCCGGATGGCTCATGACCATGCTGCTTCCGGAAGAAGCAGCATGTGTAGACATAGCCTTCTGTAGAATGTGTCAAGTATATAATACAGTAAGTGTTGTTCTTTTGTTTCTTTCATGGACTGTACTTGAAACCTGTGAAGCCACCTGTGCCTCTTAAATGTATGTTTGTGTACCTAGTTTTAAATATCACTGTAAAACATACCTAGTTAAAATAAGTACTAAAAATATGCTGTCTCCACACATGTTGATAAGTTTTATCATGGCTGTCTCTGTGTCACTCAAGGCAGCATGTTGCAGCTTGCAGTCAGTGCATAGTCTGTTCTCCTCTCCAAGGACATTTAACTATTGCCAATGGGTGTTTCATCCACCAGTGTAGAGGAATGCAGCCCCCTAAACAGGGCCATCCTTAGAATTTATCAGACCCTGCACAGCACTATTAAATTACTGCCCCTACGCTGGATGGCAGCCCAAAGTGTGGAAGGGGAGATGAAAATATTTAGTAACGTGCTTTTATAATTTTCAGGAGCACACTAATAAAATTTTAAAGCAAAATTTAAACTAAGAAACTGCCAACTAACACAATAATTCAGAAACTGACAGTATATATCTGTGGTTGGCAAATGTTAAATGGCTTCATCACCATTCGAATGGCTCTTTCACGGGTTCAGTGTTCTGCTACAGGTCTGGCCGACTTCATCACTTTTAGGTTAACTAGATCTTCTATGGAAGAAGCAGAGCCACAGAGCAGGGATGGGAAGAGGTGGGTGGGTAAACATTAAGACCAAGTGGTGCCCCAAATTTCTGGGAGCCCTATGTAGGTGTATATTCTGTGTATGGGTAAGGATGGCTGTACCCCAAGATCCTGTATATTTCCTTCTTAAGGAAAAAAAGAATGGCAACTCTGCTGCTCATACATATTTGAATTCCATATAGTCAGGCATGCTCCTCAATTAAATCCTGCCTACAGACTAATTTGATAACTCATGTTAGATTCTGTTGTACTTTAATGCTAGGCAGTCAATACACCAATGAAGACAAACGAGTGTAAGACAGATATTAATGAGCTGAGATTTCACGTGCAAAAGCCCAAATATAAAACCAATCTCATGGTAGGCAAAGGTATCTCCTTTAGAACAACAATACATGCTAACTGCCCCAAGCATGCATATTATGGTAGTTGCAAGATGCAGATGTAAGGGTGCTTAAATTACAATTCCCAAATCTTTGAAGGAGGCATTTGGAATTAATTCTCTCTCTCTCTCTCTCTCTCTCTCTCTCTCTCTGGTGGGAGAGGAGGGATCTCTAGGTTTTGCAGTGACTGAGAAATTGACAAATTCAGTTATTTGGAATTTTCTTTGGCATATCTACTAAATATCAATATCAACATTTGTTAAAAATAAAATATTACAATTTTAAAATAAAATATTAAAATGAATGTGGAAATCTTTGGATTTGGTTTCGGGGACTAGCCTTCCTCTTTTTCTAACTGAGTTATTCCTTGTATCAACAAAAAACATTAGAAATATGGGAAATATCCAGTAATAATGGATGCACACATGCATTGCTTTGTGTCCCTCTGTCACATGAACTTTTGAAAATGACCCTATTATATGACTGCTGAAATTAAAGAGCTCACAGTTTATCGGAAATCATGTCTTACAGTTCCCAAGACTTAAAAAGAAAATACCATATAAAACAAACAAACAAATAAAAAAGTTATTGGCTGTTAATGCCAGCAGAAGCTTCATATTGACAGCACTGTGCTGTTTGCCACAGCCAGACCACTGACAGCAAATAAAATCTCTTTCAGGACAACAGAAACCAAATTTTCATACCCACATTGTGAGTTAATTTCACAGATTGTCAGTTGGCCTGCTGTACTAACATAAATATTGTGGAAGAGAGGTGTTTGTCATACAATTAGGTAAAGTTGATTCACACCTTGATCATTTCTGAAAGAACACCAGAAAGTTTATATGGAATAGTTTTTGCACTTAGATGAAGTCGTAAGTTGGTATCATGCAACAAAACAAAACAAACAACAAAAAGTCACCACTACATTTTCTTCTTTGCTTTCAGATTGCAGGTGTGTTGTTCTAGGAATGTGTTGTTAAAGATGTTTGCTTATGTGAGGTAACAGGCTCTGTGTACATGGGGAAGTCAGTGGATGTAATATACCTTGACTTCAGCAAAGCTTTTGATACAATCCCCCATAACATTCTTGCCCGTAAGTTAAGGAAGTATGGATTGGATACATGGACTATAAGATGGATAGAAAGCTGGCTTGATGGTCAGGCCCAATGGGTAGTGGTCAATGGCTCAATATCTGGATAGAGGTCAGTTTCAAGTGGAGTGCCCCAAGGCTCATTCTGGGGCCGGTGTTGTTCAACATCTTTATTAATGACCTGGATGAGGGACTGTATTGCACCCTCAGCAAGTCTGCAGATGACACCAAGCTAGGGGAAGAGGTAGATACGTTGAAGGGTAGAGTTAGGATCCAGAGTAACCTGGATATATTTTAGGATTGGGCCAAAAGAAATCTGATGCTGTACCACGAGGACAAGTGTAGAGGCCTGCATTTGGGATGGAAAAATCCCAAGCATTGTTATAGGCTGGTGACCGACTAGCTAAGCAGCAGTACAGTGGAAAGGGACCTAGGGATTATGGTGGATGAAAGGCTGGATATGTGTCAACAGTGTGCCCTTGTAGCCAAGAAGCTTAAGGGAATATTGGGTTGCATTAGTAGGAGCATTTCAAGCAGATCTAGAGAAGTGATTCCCCTCTATTCGGCACTGGTGAGGCCATATCTGGAATATTGTGTCCAGTTTTGGGTCCCCTGATATAAAAAGTATGTGGATGTTCTGGAGCAGGTTCAGTGGAGGACAACAAAAATGATTAAGGGGCTGGAGCACATGACCTATGAGGAGAGGCTGAGGGATTTGGGCTTATTTAGTTTACAGAAGAGAAGACTGAGGAGTGAGCAGGAATGAACTTCCTGAAGGGAGCCTCTAAAGAGGATGGAGACAAACTTTTCTCAGTGGTGACAGATGGCAGAACAAGGAGCTCGGGTGTGACATTACAGAAGTAGAGGAGTAGGTTCGATATCAGGAAAATACTTGACCAGGAGTGGGGTAAAGCACTGGAATGCACTACCTAGAGAGGTAGTGGAATCTCCATCTTGACAAAGTCCTGCCTGGGATGGCTTAGTTGGAATTCCTCCTGCTTGAAGCAGGGGGCTGGACTAGATGACCTCCTGAGGTCCCTTCCAGCCCTATGATTCTATGATTTTGGTGCTTAAAACCCATCAACGAAATGGTTTGTAATTGTAAGCTGAAAAAGAATTCTTCAAAGAAAAGGTGAGAAAGGCAAGTTTAGATAATATAGAAAAATAATTATGGAATGAATACATCCACCCATACATCCCTTATCTCACAACTACAAATCTTTCCATAAGTAATACTAAGGACTATTTTCTGTAGATTACATCTTGCCAATGTCAGTGGGGAAAGAAGGGTCACAATAAATATCAGTAGAAACTGACACCGAATTACACATGGGGAAACAGTAGGGCTGTGCTGGAAATATGAAAACAGTTTTGGAACTCCTAACTGAAAATGGCATAGTTATTTTTGTTTTCTCTTCCCCATTTTATTAATGCCAAGGATGATACATTAAGTTGTTGGGATATAAGTCAGCTTATTTTAGGAAGCTACACAGAAACTAGAGATATAAGATCTCTGAATAAACGCCCGTCAGGGATGGTCTAGGTAGTGCGTGGTCCTGCCATGAGTGCGGGGTCTGGACTAAATGACCTCTTGAGGCTCATTCAGTTCCAGGATAGTGCAATGCCCTGTTGTTCTTGTGTGCCTAAAGGAGAAAGGCCGCTGGGAAGGGAAGTCGGGGGACTTCTTTGTTACTACAAACAAAGTAGTAGAAACGTGGTCATGTTTTATTGGCTCCCTTAGCGTGGAAAAGGTGTTTTGGTGAGAGCTCTTCCTTCCCATAAGATTATTTTATTTTACAAAGTTCTTTGGATGATCAAAGCATGTGTTTATCTTATCACATTTTACGAAAGCTGGCTAATCATCTGGGTACTGGGTGTTTTAAGATCTTAACTTCACAGAAGCAAAAGGCTCCATATACATACTGTATTCTTATGTACTCTCCCTTTGCATCTTTATATGTGAATAGGTAATGTACTTGGTATATGGATCTCTGTATATGTGAGTGTTTGTGTTTGCTTATATATGCATACCTACCATACAGGTTTCCATATATGGTTCACATTTTTCAGAGGTGCTTTGCACTCACTTCCCACCATTGCATATCCATCCACACACTGAGTCATACACTTTCATATAAAGACTAGTAGTATATATGCATAAATTGCACTATTAAGCATGTAAACCATACACTTACCTCTCATAATCATGTATTCCCGCTCTAAAATGTTTATGGATTAGAGGAGTTTACGTCCATCAGACTCTTACTTCTGCTCATTCATAGGTAGCAAATCGTTCCACAGCTGAAGTGCCGAGAGGGGGAAACTTTTGACAAGAACTGACTGAAATCCTTGTTACATTTGTCTACAGAAACAAATAAACAAAGGTTAGACAAGTTTAAATTACAGGCCCCTACTTCCATATCTGGAAATTGCCGACTGTATCCAAATCCTTTGAGATTCATTCTCTCTCTTTCTCATTCTGTTTAAGATGTCACCTTAACTTGACATCTCAACTGAAACTCCTCATCCTGCAATCTCAGCTGTCTGTTAATACATGTACTATCCACAGGTTTTATTCACTGGGAACAACATGTTTTTCATTCAGTAAAGTGCAAAAGAAATACTACTTTCATAAAATTTTATAGAGAATTCATTACTATCTTTTCCTTACCATAAAGCAGCCATTATGTATTGATTGAGTACAGATCACAGACTCCTGGTGAGTACTAAGAAAAAAGAGTAACAGCTTGAGTAAGGCTGAGTGTTTTCTCGTATGGAAGCAGAGATGTTCCCTCACATAAATGTATCTTTGCAAATTGCCTACAAACGTGTTATGCTGCTTTACATCTATCTATCTATCTATCTATCTATCTATCTATCTATCAGTTCTGTTCAATATCGATTTAGATATTGGCATAGGAAGTACACTTATTAAGTTTGCAGATGATACCAAGCTAGGAGGTGTTGCAACTGCTTTGGAGGATAGGGTCAAAATTCAAAATGATCTGGACAAATTGGAGAAATGGTGTGAGGTAAACAGGATAAAGTTAATAAATACAAATGCAAAATGCTCCACTTAGGAAGCAACAATCACTTTCCCACATACAGAATGGGATGTGACTGTCTAGGAAGGAGTATGGCAGAAAGGGATCTAGGAGTTATAGTGCACCACAAGCAAATATGAGTCAACAGTGTGATGCTGTTGCAAAAAAAGCAAACATGATTCTGGGATGCATTAACAGGTGTGTTGTGAGCAAGACACAAGAAGTCATTCTACCGCTCTACTCTGCACTGGTTAGGCCTCAGTTGGAATATTGTGTACACTTCTGAGCACTGCAGTTCAAGAAAGATGTGGAGAAATTGGAGAGGGTCCAGAAAAGAGCGGCAAGAATGATCAAAGGTCTAGAGAACATGACTTATGAAGGAAGACTAAAAGAATTGGGCTTGTTTAGTTTGGAAAAGAGATGATTGAGAGGTAACATGATAGTGGGTTTCAGGTATCTAAAAGGGTGGCATAAGAAGGAGGGAGAAAACTTGCTCTTCTTGGCCTCTGAGGACAGAACAAGAAGCAATGGGCTTAAACTGCAGGAAGGGAGGTTTAGGTTGGGCATTAGGAAAAAGTTCTGAACTGACAGGGTGGTCAAACACTGGAATAAATTGCATAGGGAGGTTGTGGAATCTCCCTCTCTGGAGATATTCAAGAATAGGCTAGATAAATGTCTGTCAGGAATGGTCTAGACAATACTTGGTCCTGCCATGAGGGCAGGGGGCTGGACTTGATGATCTCTCGAGGTCCCTTCCAGTCCTAATACTCTATGATTCTATGATTCTATCTATCTATGGGATGTATTTTTATGGCAAACATGCAAACACTGGTATACAATGGTTAAGTGGGAAAGTTTAATGTGTTATATTGCTAGAAAACTCTGATATGTCACAAAAATTGCTATTATTGGAGTGCTTTAGGTCAATCAAGTGAAAAAGGAAGATAGTACAGCGTGTTTGAATGCTCCCGATAACTGAGTCCAATGGAACTCATATAGCTGTGTGTGCATACAGTTATATAACTGTTATATATAAATGAATGTTTAGGTTGCAGAACAAAGCTCTCAGAATAAGCAAATGTTAAAATTAAACTAGTCTGAACAAATGTATGTGCATGCAGTACTACATGCATACACACATACCTAGGTTACGTCTACACGTGCCCCAAACTTCGAAATGGCCACACAAATGGCCACGTCGAAGTTTACTAATGAAGTGCTGAAATGCATATTCAGCGCTTCATTAGCATGCGGGCGGCCGCGGCACTTCTAAATTGATGCACCCCGCCGCCGCGCGTCTCGTCCAGACAGGGCTCCTTTTCGAAAGGACCCCGCCTACTTTGAAGTCCCCTTATTCTCATCAGCTCATGGGAATAAGGGGACTTCGAAGTAGGCGGCATCCTTTCGAAAAGGAGCCCCCTCTGGACGAGCTGCGCGGCGGCGAGGCACGTCAATTTTGAAATGTCGCGTCCGCCCACATGCTAATGAAGTGCTGAATATGCATTTCAGTGCTTCATTAGTAAACTTTGAAATGGCCATTTGCGTGGCCATTTCGAAGTTTGGGGCACGTGTAGACATGGCCCTACACTCACATTCACACCGATATGAATACAAGTTGGATCTTCCTGGTCCTGCACCTTCAGGACATGACCAGTCCCAAAAAAGGGAGTTTACTGAACTAGGGAAAGTCAGGCCTCTGAGCTGGGGAAAGAGGGGGCACCACCCTTCCTGCTGGGCTCCTCTCGCTGGACTCCAGGCTCCACTGCCACCAGCCCCGTTGGTTCTGTTGTCCCAGTGGTCCCATGCATTGCCAGCCTGCCAGACCAGCTCAACTTCCTGGCTTCTGCAACCTCTGCCACTGGGGCTTTCTGGTCCAGCAACATGTGTGGTCCAAGAACCCTGTGTTACCATGGATGTTGCTGGACCAGTGAGTCCTGGACCAGACAGGTACAACCTATGTAAAGAGAATTGTATCTACTAGTTGATCTACCCAGAGGGTCTTTAGGTGTATAGTTTTTTTTTAAATAGAAGGAAGATATACAAGCTTCGTTTGAATGACTGATTTTTTTCAAAAATACTGTGTTATTTTATTACATAAATTTTAATTTTGACTTTATTAAAAAGGAATTGTTAATTTTTTGTTTTTCTTTTAGTATTTTAGATAGGAATTCCATATAGTGCATTTTTTCATCCCTATAAACTGTTATCATTTGCTATGTTTTAACAAAAAAGGGCAGTAGACAATTTTTTTTCCCAATAACACTTTCTTCTAGTTTTCAAACCTTGAGCATTGATTTAACTGTGGCAAAGCAGAGCACTTCTCCAAATTTCACTCTTTCACCTCTTTTCTGTAAGGCTTATTGAAAAGTAGTCCTATTGCGGTTTCATCCTATTTTTCTGGCTGGTCTTGCTTCAGTCTCTTTCACCAGTCACTCAATGTCAGTTTTGAGGACCTTACTTGAGTTGAAGATTCTATCTCTTTTCTGTGTGGCTTTATGCGAAGCAAAATCCCATTCTGGTCACATCCCATTTCCCTGGCACATCATTGCTTTGAGTTATGATAAGAAGTGGTTACTGAATTTGGTAGTCCTAGTTCCTATAATTTAAGAAGAGTTCCTGATCAGACAGACAGACAATCTTTCTAAAACATGGTGAATTTCATTTTTTGTTTGTTTTTTTCTCTCTCTGTTATATATTCCTCATCTCAGTCCACTTTCAAAACTATTTTCAGATCTGAAGAAGTGGGTCTGCCCCATGAAAGCTCATAACCAAATAAATTATGTTATTAGTCTTTAAAGTGCTATGTGACTGTTTTTTTTTTCTTTTTTGTTTTCTCTAAAACACATAGTAGATGACTGCAATGAACCAATTAAACTTTTGTGCTTAGGTACTTGTCACTATTAATGACTGGTAACCATTTGCTAATGATACACCCACTAATGCATTATTTAGCACAGCTATATGAATGCAAGTATGCAAATAAATGTTATTGCAATACTGGGAGAAAAGCAAAGCTCTAACATATATTGGAATCTGATCATGTTATCAAGTACTGTTTCTTTTCATTAACACATACTAAACATAGAAGGTCACTTAACTAGATCCAGTTAATAGCAGTCATTGAATAGCAAGTGTATCATTAATACATCAATGCAAAATGTATGACCTGCTGCAGCCGGATTGAAAAATGGAAGGATCCTGCAATGATACCTTCATCTTTCAATTTTTTTTTTCCTTGCTCATATCCAACTACGTTATATATAAATCTCTTTAAATCTCCAGAAATGGTAAGATGGATCAGATTTTTTACAGAACTGATGTCCTCATAGTAAGACTTTTACCCTTATCTATTGCAGTAAATTCAAGCAGTGGGATACTGCAGTAACCACAGTATTCCAGAATCAAAAGAAGGTGATAGTTTGTAATATATGCAAATTGTTTTTGAACGATTTAGTTCATAATATAGCTCATACAACATAGACCTTTGCTTTATTTTTTTAAATCAAAAGCTTTAATACTTTCTGTTCACTTAAGCACACAACAGTAATATTAAAAAGAAAAGTAATGAGCTTTTTTTTCCTTTTTATGAAATGTTTACGAAGTGTTTGTTTATCACAATGTACTGGCTTGTTAATTGTTTCATTACTTGCTTAAGCAAGCAAATAACGTGGGAAGGATTGTGCCTTTACTCTGAAACTAAACAAAGTGGCAGTAAATGCACTATCAATTTCAGGCTAATAGTTTTTCCTCATGGCTCCAGTGAATGTGCAGTGAGGAACCTGAGGGACAAAGAAAAACTGTGTGAAATATCTGAAGGCCAGGGCTACACTAAAACACAACCCACTCCTTCACAGGCTACTGCTGTTGAAGTCAGCATGGGATGCATGATTTCAGTGTTCCTGCTATTCCTGCTTTAGTCCACTTCTCTATACTCCGTTTTAGACAGAATTCCCCTCCTTCTGGTCGCCATATAAATTGTGAAGTGTTGCCTTGGCAACACAGCTGTGCATGCAGTTGTTGTAACTGTGCTTGTTACCTTTCCTTTATCAGGAAAGGTTTTCATAGTTTTTCTTTTTTTCCATATTTGTCCAATGTTTTCTGATACTGTAACTATTTGTGGGAGGATAGCAAACTGCTATAGCTGGAGGAAAGAAAGCCTAAATCTGACAAAGTATATACCAACCTGGCTGTGTGTTCCTCTGTTCTGCTAACCCCCAAAACATCACCACTTCCTATTTAAGTAACATACCAGTAATAACATTTTCTGCAAAATAAAGATGATATCATTCACTCCCTTGGAAAATCCTGCAGGATAGTAGTGGTGCAGGAAATGTTTGCAAGAATTCTCCAACATCGATTCCTGACACATTCCTCCCAGGAGGTGGAGTCTGCTTTGTGGGGAAAAAAACATAGGGTCTAGTCCCAAATGTGATAGATTATCTTGCAATTTATGGAAGGCCAAGGCATCTGCGTTTGGGCCAGCTCAGGACTCCTGTTCTTCCAACCAGCACTGGAAACACTCTCCACTTCCACAGCTGCTCCTTGGACACCTAATTTATGGTTGAGGTATTGTCTCCCACCTGCCTTCTGAAGTGCCAGAAGACGGGCAATGTGTACCCCTCCAGCCTTGCTCCAACACTACTTAATCTTGCCACAGAGTGCTCACATTGCACCTCCTGCTGTACCACAGATCCAGTACAACTCTCAAAGGCATCCACAGGGCCTGGGGGATTTGGGGAGAGAGACATGGGGATGAGTAAGACCCAGTCAGCACAGATAAAAGAGATCGCCCAAGATGGGGTGGTTACCTCCTTGGGCAGCTGAAGGAGCCTTGATCTGACTAGTATTTAGCGGCTGTTTGAGTATTTCTGAGTAGTTAAATCAGGTAAGAAATAGCAGTAGTGTTTTCTGCATGTGTTTGCTTTTTGTAGTCAAGGCTTCTAATTGCTATCATATTTTCATTCCATATACCTGTCAAATGCACCAGTTTGGCTGGCGTAGTCCTGTTTTTATAGTGTCATCTGCCAGTAAAGCCATATAAAGAATGTTGTAATGGTTTATTTGCTGCATGTTGGTCCCTTACCAATATGCTGACTGCTGAGCTCATCGGTTTCCTCTGGATATGACATAAGCCATAACAGGTGCAGAGAAGACTAGGCCACAAACTTTTAAGTTGCATAACAGACACAAAGAGAGGCAGAAAATACAGCAGTAACAAAAATGCTGCCATTTGCAATGAAATATTCTAAATGTTGCTTTCTCCCTTCCTTTTGCTTTTCTTGCCATCTCCCTTCGGAAGATCATCTAGTTCATTGTAATGTGTGTGTACTCTGACCTGCACTCATTGGATTCAGCCAGATTGGGTAGGGCTAGCCTGAGCAGAGCTTTGGTAGAGTGGCCCCTTGGGAGTGAGAATGGTCAATGGACTCACTGTTTTGTTTGGACCCAGTTATTGGCATCATGGTGCCATTATGGCCATCAGGCTATGGGGAATCACAAGCCCTTCCTCCAGGTCCTCAATCATGGCTCCTCCACCAGCAACCAGGAAGGAATGATGGTTACATCGAAAAACAACAAGAAGTTCTGTGGCACCTTATAGACTAACAGATATTTTGGAGCATAGGTTTTCAAGGGCAAAGATCTGCTTCAGCAGATGCATGAGTGGGGGGGTTCCAGAGGAGGGTTTAAAGAGGGAGTCTAAGTCCAGGGGAGGGCCAGAGTTGATAAGGCAAGGGGAAAGGAGTGGTGCCCCCCAGGACCAGGTGCAGTGCCAGAGGGGGCCCACCGCTGCAGCTGGGACGAAGACCTAGTGGCGGCTCAGACAGCTGCATGGCCGGAATAAAACCACCTGCTGTGGGAATGGCTCTCCATGGAGTGGGTGGCCTGGGACTAGGTCTGGGGGTATCTTGATTTCCCAACCCAGTCTGTCGCCACCTGCCTGGCCCCAGCTGCCTGCTCCATAGATGGCCTTTCCTGCTTCCCCTGCCCCTCCCAACACCCCTCTTGCCCCCCCGCCCTTGACTCCGTGCTCCCACCCTGCATCTCTGGGACTGAGAGGGAGGAGCTCACATGGTGGCTGCAGGTAGGCGCACCCAGTCTGGCCATGGCTTCACTGCCCCCCCGAGTCTGAAGCCATTGCACCCCCCAGTGTGCCCTTGTAAATATTTGGAGGCTTGTTTGGGTTTGAACAATTAACAGTTAACTGAACTGGACAGTGTCAGTGTTGTGCACTGGGTGGTGATGGACAGGGGTGTGGGCGCGGGTGTGGGTGGGGCAGAGGTGAAGGGCAGATGTGCAGGGGTGGTTGCTTGGGGCAGGCCAGAGCCAAGTCATGGGGACCCCTGGGGGAAGGCCTCCCAGAGGGCCTGCCACAAGCGCACCCTGTCCCAGTGTGCATGGTGGCATGGGACTGTGGCCAGCTGCTCCTATTGCAGCACAGCCTCAGCCACCCAGCACACCACAAAGAGCTCATGCTTGCTTTCCATGACATTGTGGAGAGCATAACATGTGCCCATGAATATGGGCATGCTGGGGAGGCCCACCTCCAGGAGCATCAGGAGGCACCTTGCCTGGTTGTTCCTTGCCTGGTTGAGTTGGGTGTTGTAGTGGTCCTGGCTTTTGTCAGTGTGGCCTGTGTAGGGGTGCATTAGCCAGGCCTGGAGCAGGTAGGCAACACCAGCAACTATGCATGGGGGCATAGTCATGTCTCCACTGAGAGCTCCCATGAGGGGATGTAGGTGCCCATGGCCATCCTGCACCCAAACCATGAGTTACCTGCCTGGCCAGCCCACTCAAATGTCTGTAAAATATCCTCTGGCATCTCCAAGGCTTGGAGGATGACTGAACTGTAGCCCTTCTGATTTATGTACCATCCGCGGCTGTGTGTTGGGGCACGAATGGTGACATGGGTGCTGTCCAAGGTGCTGAAACAGGTAGGGCATTCCAGATGCTGGAACCTGGCCATGGTGGCATCCATGTCCCCCAGGCAGATGAGCGGGCGCAGAAGGATCTGGTCGATGGCGTCAACAACTTGCACAGGGTGGAGGGCAGAGGTGCCCATGAGTGTACAGCAGCATGCAGGGGGATCCCCTCCTGGGGACACCCTGCCTTCTCCCCATCGTGGGTGCATGACCCCATCTGCCTTACTTCCAGAAGGATGACCCCAACGGTGGCCTTCCCTGCCCCAAATTAGTAGCCAACCAAGCAGATGCTGTCTGGGGTGGCCAGCTTCCAGGCTGCAATGGCCACACTTTTCTCCAGGAGGAGCACAGGCTGCATGCTGGTGTCTTGGTGGCAAAGTGCTGGTGCCAGCCACTGGTACAGTTCCATGAAGGTGGCCCAGGTCTTCCTAAAATTGCGGAGCCACTGCTTGTCGTCCCAGTGCTCCAGGATGATGATGTCCCACCATTCCCCACTGGTGGGGTACCACCAGAAGCGACGTTGGGCTTGGGGAAGGGGGTGCTCCAGATGCACCATGGGAGAGGCTTGCAGGAGGCTGGCCATGTGGCAGGCAGTACAGAGCCTGAAGTGGCATGCTGCCAGGATGGCCATCAGGCTGGACATGATGTCCAGGACGTCCTCATCTGGAAGGTGCTGCTGGTCCATGAAGGGCTGTGGTGTTGGGTCTGAGCAAGGCTCCACTGCTGCTGAGCTGGAGGTTGCATGCTGCAAGCAGCCTGAGGCCTCAGCATGTGCATAGGGGGGTTGTTTGGGAGGGGCCCCTTAAGGGGTGGCTGGCCTCCTGCTCCAGGAAGGGCTTGTCAGCCATTTGACCCTTTCCTTGCCAATTTCTGCCCTGTTATTTCAAAAGGAAGTGCTGTGCTATGTAGCTGCTCCCTTTCAAAAGGATGGGGGGTAGTCTGTTTGATGTTGCAGATCACAATGTCGATCCACGTTTTGTGTGTAGTTGCTTCATATTGAAACGACTTTCTTCAAAGTAACAGATCAGGATTGACCCTTTTGACATTCCTTGCTAATGTGGCCACAGCCCAAGAGAGGAGAAATCAGGTCAGTTCTGTCAGGGAGGATGTGGCCCATTGTCGGTAGCTATTGTGGAGGTGTGAACATCAAGAGCAGAGAAACTGCTTTTGCAATTGGCCAACTACTCCCAGTCTCTGTTCAATCCTTGCTTGATGGTGTCAGATTTGCAAATGAATTGCAGCTCTGCAGTTTCTCCATGGAATTTGTTTATGAAGTTTTTTTGTTGTAGGACTGCTACTTTTAAATCTGTTACTGAGTGTCCAGGGAGATTGAAGTGTTCTCCTACATGTTTTTGTACGTTACCATTCCTGATGTCTGATTTGTGTTCATTTATTCTTGTACGTAGTGACTGTGCAGTTTGGCCAATGTAAATTGCAGTGGAGCATTGCTGGCACATGATGGCATATATTGGTAAGTGTGCAGGTGAAAGAGCCCCTGATGGTGTGGTTGATGTGGTTAGGTCCTGTGATGATATCGCTGGTGTATCACTTCCTGGACACTACTGTGCAAATAAGTGATAGTCACATAAATACCATCTCTGTTTTTCATGTTCACAGCTCCACATTAGCTACTGATAATGGGCCACATCCTCCCTGACTGAACTGACCTGATTCCTCCTCTCTTGATGTTCACAACTCCACATTAACTGGGCAGTAATGGGCCACATCCTCCATGACTGAACAGACCTTGTCAACTCTGGCCCTCCCCTTGACTGAGATTCCCTCTTAAACCCTCCTCTGGAACCCCCCACTCATACATTTGATGAAGCAGGTCTGTGCCCATGAAAGCCTATGCTCCAGCATATCTATATCGGTCTATAAGGTGCCACGGGACTTCTTGTTGTTTTTGAAGATACAGACTAACTTGGCTACCCCTCTAATACTGGTTACATCCAAGTACCTCCACACGTAGAGGAGCTGAGATCTGTTGGATTTAGTTTCCTTTCAACTGGGAGAGTGACTCTGAGTGGTTAGAACAAAGTCCAGAGTGCAGCCATAATTTCCATCAGGGTGGATTATGGAAATTGTCACGAAAGCAGCAGTTGCATTGCAAATAGACTTTATGTTGAAATATGAAAATAAACAATATGCAGGGTGCCCTGTGTATTCTTAAAAATAGTTTTCACTATGTGTGGCATTTATTTCAGGCAATTATAGTGGTTTCCATTAAAAAGTCTGTCTTTAACAAGAGCTACTACACTACAGTGTCTAAAATATTGCCATTATTATATATTCTTACTATGGAGGAATACTTGTATATTGCAGATGCAGTCTTAGCTATAAGGTGTAGATTTTGAACTGCAAAGTTCAAGTAGTTACAGACGCAGAGTTCTTATAGACATGAACATGAATTATAAAGTTCAGATCTAAATGGTTCAGGAGCATTTCTAGTTTAAGCATCAGCTTAGAGCTTTTTTAAATTGAACCATTGGGACTTGATGGAAGTGAGTTGTAAAAAGCCCTGCTCCACACAGTCCTATTCTGATTCCCCTCCTGGGAGGATGTCACTTGATGCTCCAGATAAATTGGACCTGGGCTCTTGAGACTTAACATATCAGAGCTTTGCACAGTTTTTCACTGAGTTGAAGGGACTCTTGGGATGGAAAAAGCAACTTTCAATTGCAAAACACTGTTCTTCACTAATGTGTAATAAAGTGGACATTTCTGGTGAAACGCTGAAAACTCCTAAGCCCAAATAAAGCTGTGAAAAAGCCCCAAATATGCTAGTTTCACACCAGTTGCTAGTTTCATAGCACTCTACTAAAGGCAGTTAACACCATGGTAAGAATCCTCTGGGACTTCCCAGAGATCAAGATGGCATCACTTTGTACATGTCTGCACCAACTGTAAATTAGAGATTACACAGACCTGCTTCAAAAATGCTCCTTCCCCTGTATTGAAGCTAAAAATTTAGCTTGTAAAGAAAAAACATTTTCTGCCCACTGAATCCATTTGAATCTCTTGGATGTTTAACCCTTTGTTCAATCATAACTGCTGCTGCAAATCAACAGGTGCTTGAAGCATGGGGAGGAGCAATCAAGTTTGCCTGAAAGAGAAAAAGACAAATAGGATTAAAAAACCAGAAAAGACAAAGATTAGGACTCTTTGACTCTTTCTCAGAAAGATCTTCATATACAAACTCACTTAAATCATTTCCCTAGGAGAAGGGCAAATACTGCACTTGCAAAAATGACTGCATCTTGCTCCATCCACTTTATATTTTGACAATAGCCTTTCCTCCTTCTAATATTTCAGCTGTCGAACTTCAGACTAGAAGGGCCAGCAGTTTTACAGGTGATGTGCTGTTTTGCCATTTTTGACTGCAATTGCTTCTGACAGCCCATGTTTGCCTATCTCTGAGATCCCACAGATTAATTTCCATCTTGGCACTGAGGACTCACGTCAGGCTATTAAACGTACCAGGACACAGTGAGCAAATGCCTGTCAGCAACCTGAAGACACGTTGGGTCTTGAGAGCCTTTAGAGACTTCGTGAAGTGACAAGATAAGACGATCCCTCAGTTAGTTGAGCCCCGGGGTGAAGTGTGGTTACTCATACTATATCCTTACAACCTGGAACAGGATTTATGAGTGTTTCTTACCAATGCGTACTCTTTTCTCTTATGGAGTACAATATTTTTTTTCTCTCTCAGAAGCCATTTTGTCAAACAGGATAGTAAATATCCCTCATTCTTCATGAAAATAACTACAGGAGCAATCATGGATGCTACACAGAATATTTTTTATGCTGTTTACAGCAGTGATGAAAATTTTACTAGCACTAAGCAGGAAGCACCTTACAACTACGCACTACAGCCCTATGTGTATGTATAGATATAGACGTTATTTATTTTCTAGGAAGAAATGTTCTGGAATTCTGCCCCCTACTCAGGTATAACCCCACAACCCCAACCCACCACCATGCTTAACCCCTCTGTCCCCCCGCAGCTCCAGCCCACCACAACTTTAACCACCCCTGCCCCCCATGGCCTTAACATGTCACAGGCTTAACCCCCGATCCCCACAGCTCCAACCCACTGTCAGGCTATAAACCCATGCCTCTGCCCCGTGGACTCCCAAACTGCATCCAGGCTTTAACCCCATGCACCCTGTTTCCCCAGCTCACTCCCAGCCTTAATCCTCTTCTCCCTCCACTGCACACTTAATACCCCTCCCCCACAAGGCCTGAACCCACTGCAGGCTTAATTCCCTACCCCTCCACAGCCCCAACCTGCTTCCATCCTTGATCTCCACCCCCTTGTCACCAGAGTTAACCCCCAACCCTCCCTCTGGCTCCAGCCTGCAATCAGGCTTTAACCCCATACCCCCTCTGCGGCCCAAACCCAGCACAGCCTTACCCCGTCTCCCAACCTGCCATGGCCAGGCTTTAATTCCCCTGTTCCACATGTGGACAGGCTTTAATCCTCCCACCCCCTCAACAGCCCCAACCAGCCACCCACCTTTAAATCCCCATCAACCACTCACCCCAAACCCGGGCTTCACTCACATTTCAAAAGGAGATCATGTTCTGCTGCTCCTTCGCTGGCCACCATGGTCCCTTCTTCATGGTTGTGCAGTTCCCCCCAGGCCTCTGCCTCCCCATAAAGTGCAGCAAGGGCAGCTTTCTCACCTGTCGCACTGAAAGAGCGGGGCTCAATTTCATTGGCTTAATGCTCAGCAATGGCCATTAAACCAATGAAATTGAGTCCTGCTCTTTCATTAGCAAGCAGGAAGCTGTAGGGAGCCAGAGGTGAAGCAGCGGCAGGAGCCACAAGTGGCTGCTTGAAGAGCCACATGCAGCTCAGAGCTGTCCAGCTGCCTTTTAAAAATGGCAACCCCAGAAAAAAGATGGCAGAATGCAGTTCCACTGAATTCCACTGGAAAAAGAGCCATGGGTATAGATAGTGATATCTCTAGCTTTGGGGGTAAGGGCCCTGCCTACACAACTTGCCAGTGCTTCGAAGTTGCTAACTTCAAAGTTCCTGTGGTATGAATTTGCCTCATGCATCACAGCACCTCAATGCTATTCAAACAAGGAGCTGGTGTAGACAAGACCCTAATTTGTTGCTCACAACACTCCTGTTAATGCATCCCTGGATCATTTTGCTTTTTTGCAACTGTGTCACATTGTTGACTCATATTTAGCTTGTGGCCCATTATGACCCCTAAATCCCTACTTGCTATACAGTCACTTCCCATTCTTATGTGTGAAACTGATTATTCATTCCTAAGTGAAGAACTGTGCATTTGTCCTCAGGGACAAACATCTGTGTTGGTATTGTAAGATCTATCAGCAACCTTCAGTGTTAGAGAACTCCGGGTATGGTTGACACACCTGTGAAACCTGGCAACATTGGGTGAGTGTTGCTTTAAGATGTCACTATTCATCCTTTCAGAGAGATGTCAGGGGATATGGGTAGTTGCTTACCTTCCATCAGGGTTTGCTGCATTTGCAATATTCAGTAAATATAAATGAAGTTTAAGATCTGATGTCTCTCAACTCTGCAATATTAGAAAGGGGAGATATATTACTTATTATTTATGCCACAAGAAATGAGAGATTCCCAGCTGGTCTGACAACACAGTATTTGCTTACCAACTGCAGAGAGCCAGGCATGTTGGACTTGAAAATCCTGACAATGACAGCATTGGGAAGATGTTAGGAAATGAGCCATTGCTATCACAGGGTGTAATGCCCTACTGTTCAAATCACTGTACACTTTATCTAGAAAATTATCTGTTTAATTTGTAATGGCTGCTGCTTGTGTTACTAAATATCAGCAAAATTGCTACAACAGTGAGAACACGAGATTGTGATGGAAAACATGAAAGATCTTCTATAGCTTGCCATTAGCTCCCCAATATTAAAAAATAGTTCATTAATAATCCAGAGAGGCAGTCTGTCTCCACAAAGCAATTTTAGTGGCACTGCAAATGCATTTTTTGCATCCCTTTCTTTGAAACCAATCTTGTATAATGTATGTTTGTTGCCTAGCCAAAGAGAAAGCCAGTAAACGCTCCTTTCTTACAAAGGCAGATAGTTTACTAAAACTCCAAATCTCGGTTGGGAGTGTGGCATTTATCATATGCTGAGTTGTTTTGACAAGTTGTGCTGAAGGTACAGAGCAATGATATCTTTGTGTTGTACCTTGTTGACCACAGTTCTTAGGTGTTGGGAGTAAAACCAACCCTGCCCTTTAACTGTGTGAAAAGCTGACAATCTGTGGCTGGGAACCACAATGCTAATTTGGCTGCTCTGACACTGGTAACATGCAGGAGTTTGGCAACTACATTTTGAAGTCAAGCACACATGTAACAATCCTGGTAGTTGACAGCCTTGTTGGACCCCTGGGCAAGGTGGGTGAAGGGTGTCTCCATACTTCTGGAAGAGGTGGGGCCTCAGGCAGAAGGGACGGGGCTGTGATCAGCCATTCTCCGCCCCCTCCCATGCAGCCCAGAGTTGGCCCTGCTGCATGCCACACCCAGACAGCCATTGGCAGTACCTGGAGTGCACCACAGCAACAATCCAGTGCTGATTTAAAGGGCCAGGGCTCTGGATACTGTTGCTACAGCTACCACAGGGCAACTGTTCCCCTTTATCCCCCACTGTTGGTGGGCTGCTAGCAATATTAGTGAAATATTTATCTCTATTTATCAATTACAAAATCACTGGTATCCAGTCCCAGAACTGCTAAGTAGATGCTTTCCTCAAGTGCTTACACAATCTTCCCAGAGGACAGTATTAATTGTTCAGAATGTTGCCAGTATCATTCGTTCCTGTGCCTAGAGAAACCTAATTAGATGTTGACCAGATACAAGTTTTTGATGGAGAGACAAACTGGACTTAAAATACACCGTGCTGACCAGTTACAAATGAGGTAATGAGTTAGGCAAGGCAGAAGATTCCTACCAGTTCAGATCTGATATTGGCTAGCTATTGCAGGCATAAAATCTCTGTGACTAAGTGCATTCAGCCTTTGGAGCTCCTTTCTGGGACCCCCTGGCCCTGTTGCACCCAGCTGCCAGAAGCACAGCCTGAAAGGATAACAGTAGTGCAGATGAACCCTCCACATCTGGTGTCTAGAATGGCCGTTTTGGATACCAGAAATACCTGACCCTCCAAAAGCTAGAGGGTTCGCAACAGTCAGTCAGAGCCTTGCTGGGCCAGATAAAAGGATTTGCATTTCCTTAGCAGGTCAAGGTCAGTCCCTCACTAGTGCCAGCAGGGCTTGTATGGCCATGGCTACACAAAAAGCCTCTGTCAACAGAAGTTCTGTCGCAAGGGATTTCCTGGCAAAACTTCAATCAACAGATCACACCTACACATAAAAGCAAATTGAAAGAGCAATCCACTCTGTGAACAGAGAGCAGCCAGGCTGCCCAGCCCTCTGTCAACAGAATGGCTGACTGGAAGCTCTGCAAACAGGGCTACCTGGTGAACCAGAAGCCCTGTCTGTTGCCAAAAAGGGCCCCGGAGCATCTACACAGCTGTTTTGTTGACAGAACACTGTTGAGAGAAGCATTATGCCTGAACAGGGAGAAGTAGAACTCTGCTGGCAGATGTGCTGGGTTTTGTCAACAAAATGTCGACAAAGCGCATTTGCCATGGTTTTTTTTTTTGCAGCAAAAGCCCGGTTTTGCTGAGAAAAGTCGCTTGTGTAAACATGGCCTATGTTGATTTGCAGGGAGAGAGAAGACCTAAGAGCCCTAGTTGAGGGTGAACCTAAAAGGAGTAGGTATGGAGAGTCTCTGGGAAGAACCAGAAATAAATTAAGTCAAGCTATGTATGGCAGCTGTTTATAGGATCCCTGGTCTTGCACCAGTCTTGTGTTCTGGCCCATGTTCCACAACTGCCTGCAGTTAAAATGGTGTAAACTCCAAGAGGAGAATGGAGCTTATCTGGGAACTTGAAAAAGACCACTGCATTTAAAGTTCAGAGAGCTGGGGCTGAAAACCCTGGCTAAGGTAAACAGACTGCTTATTGATTAGACCCATTAATACGAAATATGAGGTTGCTTTGGACTGTGTCATGTGACTGGAGTGCCAAGCCACTGAAGACTCATCAGCATTACTTGACAGCTTGCTGATAGCACACATGGGCTACGTCTACACGTGCACGCTACATCGAAATAGCTTATTTCGATGTAGCGACATCAAAATAGGCTATTTCGATGAATAGCGTCTACACGTCTTCCAGGGCCGGCAACGTCGATGTTCAACTTCGACGTTGCGCAGCCCAACATCGAAACAGGCGCAGCGAGGGAACGTCTACACGCCAAAGTAGCACACATCGAAATAGGGATGCCAGGCACAGCTGCAGACAGGGTCACAGGGCGGACTAGCGCTTCCGGGGCAACAGCTAGCCTCTCCCTTAAAGGGCCCCTCCCAGACACACTCAGCCTGCACAGCACGCGGTCTGAGGAGCCATAGGCACACAGACCCCGAGCGCCGCAGTCATGGACCCCCAGCAGCAGCAGCAGCAGCAGCAGCAGCAGCAGCAGCAGCAGCCAGAGGTCCACCCAGCCCTCCCGTCAGGAGCAGGGCTCGCCCTGCTCCATGCCATGCGGGAGGCAGCTGAGTACCTCCTTGCTACAGCGGAGGAGGAGCTGCCCCCAGGGCAGCAGGGCTCAACCCCTAACCCTGCAGCACCCCGCCCCGCCCCCGCCTCACACGCCGGCGGCTGTGAAGCTACCCCACCGGCACCGACTGGTGGGAGCGGCTGGTGCTTGGGGAGTGGGACGACAACCGCTGGCTCAGGAACTTCAGGATGAGCCGGCAGACATTTATGGAGCTGTGCCAGTGGCTCACCCCTGCACTCAGGCACCAGGACATGGCCATGCGGCGTGCCCTCACAGTGCAGAAACGGGTCGGCATCGCTGTCTGGAAGCTGGCCACTCCCGACAGCTACCGATCCGTGGGACAGCAGTTTGGTGTCGGCAAGGCCACCATCAGGGCTGTCCTCATGGAGGTAAGAGAACCCACGGGGGGAGGGCAGGGCAGGGGAGGGGGGCCCGGGCAGAGGAGGGCAGGGCAGGGCAGGGCAGAGGAGGAGGGCCCGGGCAGAGGAGGGCAGGGCAGGGCAGGGCAGGGCCACGCACACCCTGCTCACCCCTCATTGGTGCTGTCCCATGTGCTTTCTCTGCAGGTTGTGCGTGCCATCAACGCCATGCTCCTGCACAGGCTCGTGAAGCTGGGGGACCCAGATGCCACCATCCTGGCCTTTGCCACCTTGGGCTTCCCCAACTGCTTCGGGGCTCTGGATGGGACTCACATCCCCATCTGCGCCCCGCAACACAGTGGAGGACGATACCTGAATCGCAAGGGCTACCATTCTGTCGTCCTCCAGGCCTTGGTGGACAGCCGGGGATGTTCCAGGACATTTATGTGGGCTGGCCTGGCAGCACCCACGACGCCCGGGTTTTCCGGAACTCGGGCCTGTGCCGCCGGCTGGAGGCGGGGACCTACATCCCTCAGCGGGAGATCCCTCTGTGGGACACCACCATGCCCTTCTGCGTCATCGCAGATGCGGCATACCCCCTCCGGCCGTGGCTCATGCACCCGTACACGGGCCATCTCTCCGCTAGCCAGGAGCGCTTCAACGAGCGCCTGAACCACGCGCGCCAGGTGGTGGAGCGCTCATTTGGCCGCCTGAAGGGACGCTGGAGATGTCTCCTGACCCGCCTGGATGCGGGCCCCAACAACATCCCCCTGATTGTGGGTGCCTGCTGCGCCCTGCACAATTTGGTGGAGAGCAAGGGGGAGACCTTTCTCCAGGGCTGGGCTGCGGAGGCCGGCAGGGCAGACGTCCAGCCACCTGCTGCCCCCAGTCGGCAGGTGGACCCCGAAGGGACCCGGGTCCGGGAGGCCCTGCGGGCCCACTTCAATGATGAGGCCGTGGGGTGAACTCTGCCCAGACCCCCCACTGCCCGCCCCTTCCTCCACCACACTCCTGCCCCAACGCCCACACCATGGAGCACTCCACCGCACCCCCTCCCACTTTTCCTGGACAAATGACAGCACATACTTGTGGCTGAACTTAAACTTCTTTTTCTTTCAGAACTTTTTTTTTTAACTGTAAATATATGAAACAAGAACAAACTATATACAAACATGTGGAAACAAACTAATATGTACAAATAAAACAATACGAAGAAGCAAGTGTCCTCATTAATAAAAAGAAAACCAGGGAGGATAAAGGGGAGAACTATTTACATGGGGGGGACGGGGCAAACGGGGGGCACCAAATAATAAGTTTAAACTATATGCAAGTGGGGGGGCCACGTCCCGGGCCCCTCGCCCCTATAGTCCGGCACTGGGCGTGGCCGGCCGGGAGCTCCGCCGCGGTCGCAGCCCTGTCCGGGGCTGGCTGGGGGCGGGCCGGACCGGAAGATATGATGCCCGGCGAGTCTCAGGTGGCTCCAGGGGTCCCTCGGCGCTCCGGCCCTTGGCAGTGGGTGGCGGGGCGACGGCGGACGGGACAGCGACGGGCGGAGCAGCTGGTGGTGCGGCTGGTGGAGCAGGCAGGGCGGGAGCTGCGGCGGCCGGCGCGGCATGGGGGGCCAGGTAGTCCACCAGGCGGTTAAAAGTCTCCATGTAGGCCCCCCATGCCTCTTGGCACCAGGCCAGCGCCCGCTCCTGCTCCGCGACCTCCAGCTGCCGTCGGTGGATGGCCAGCAGCTGGGGGTCCATCGCCGTCGGCTGGTGGTGGTGCGGGGTCTGCCGTCTAGCCCGCCATGGGGCCGGTCGGTCCTCGGCCGAGGGGCTGGCCTGGAGCGATGGCCCCGGAGGGCTCTCCGGAACCACTGAGGCCTCGCCAGCGCTCTCTTCCGGTCCTTCTGAGGGTGCAGGTGCGGGACACAGGAGAGGAGGGGGGGGAGAAGAATGGAGACAGGCATTAGTGTGGGCCCCGAGCCGTGGCCTTTGTCCCCCCAGCCCTGTGCTGCAGGTTCCCCATCCCCGTCCCCGGGAGATGCTGCTGAGGTGGATGGGGTTCAGGGGTCCCCCTGCCCTGCACCCCGTCCCCTGGTGGGAGCGACTCTCACTTCACCCCTCAGGGTCTGACAGCAGGAGAGGTTTCTTAGGCCACAGATGCCCAGTTTCTGCCAGGAGTGACAGCACCAGCTGTCGGAAGAGACAGTCCTTCCAACCCGTCGTGGGGAGAAGACCCCAAGGGGGGCCTCTCTGGGATGCAGCTTTCCCCTTCCTCAGGCTGGCTGCCTTCCAGCTCTCCCTTCCCCTAGCCTCTACCTGTGGCCCGTGCCCTCCCTCCCCAATTCCAAGCCAGCTCGGCTCCTGCCTCCTGTTTGTTCAGGGCAGAGGTGTCACCTGCCAGCTGTAGCCCCAGGATCCTCCTTTGCCCCTGGGAGCTATTCGGCTCTTGTTGCTCATATCTAGCCTGAGTCTCCCTTTTGCACTCCCCCCACTCCATCACATGCTGCTGCTGCGGGGTGTCCCACCCCCTCCTCCCGGGGGCCCCTTGAGGTTCCGCTCCCCCCTGCCCCGGGGATGGGGCATGGCACTGTCGTGTGGGGTGGTGCGGGGGCAGGGGCTGATGCACTGCTGTGAGGGCCACGGCCCTGCTGTCCTTGGGGCCATGGCCATGTGAGCATGTGGGGGGCCCTGGACACATATCTATTACCCCCCGCCCCTCAAGCCCAGGGGTGTACACCAGAGGGGGGTACCTACCTGTCGGTCCGCTCCCACGGTCCAGAGATCCCCGGGGGGCGGAGGCCCGGCTGCTGCTCCGGGATGGCAGGAGGAGGATCTGCAGCCCGGATTCTGCAGAGGAGAATACCTCCTCCTCCTCCTGCTGCGATGTCCCGGGGGTGGGCTCCGGGGGGGCCCCCAGGGTGCGGGGCTTACCTCCGGGTCGGACTCCGGCTGCAGGGCCTGCTGGGGCTCGTCGGCCGAGGTATCAAGGGTGGCCGGAGGGGAGGAGGTATACCGGGGCCCCAGGATGTCCCTGAGCTCCCTGTAAAAGGTGCAAGTGATGGGGGCGGCCCCAGATCGGCTGGCCGCATCCCGGGCCCGGGAGTAACCCTGCCGCAGCTCCTTCACCTTACCTTCACCTTACTGACGTGATCAGGAGTGCGGGCAGGGTGACCCCAGGCAGCCAGGCAGCCAGGCCGTCGGCCAGCCGAGCGAATGCATCCACGTTCCGCCTCTTGCTCCCCATTACCTGGAGCACCTCCTCCTCGCTCCAGAGCCCCAGCAGGTCCCGCAGCTCGGCCTCCGTCCAGGAGGGGCCCCACTGCCGCTTGCCAGCCTGGCTGCCCGCCTGGCTGGGCTGGCTGCCCTGGCTCCCCTTGCGGGGGTCCCCTGGGGGTGCTGAGGGGGCTGCCGGGCAGCCATCGCAGCTGGGTGGGTGGCTGAGGAACGTGCAGGCTGGCCGCGTGTCTGGGCTGCCACCTGCACGTTCCCTCAGCTTCCTGCACGGAAGGGAGGGGGAGGGGACCTTTAAGGGGCCGCTCCATGCGCCCACCATTGAGCTGAGGGGCTGGAGAGAGCGTCTCTCAACCCCTTAGCTGATGGCCACCATGGAGGACCCGGCAATTTCGACGTTGCGGGACGCGCAACGACTACACGGTCCCTACTTCGACATTGAACGTCGAAGTAGGGCGCTATTCCTATCCCCTCATGGGGTTAGCGACTTCGACGTCTCGCCACCTAACGTCGAAGTTAACTTCGAAATAGCGCCCGATGCGTGTAGCCGTGACGGGCGCTATTTCGAAGTTAGTGCCGCTACTTCGAAGTAGCGTGCACGTGTAGACACGGCTATGATGAGAGAAGAACTACAATGCTACACTCAACCACAAGGAGGCACTGACAGGAAGAGATGAGTACCCCTGTAATAGGAGAACCTATTAGTGAAAGGGAGCCCTCAGGGATTGTCAGCCGCTAAACTGTGGCCACTTCAGCCTTCTCAAATGCAAGAACAATGACTAGTAATGATTCTTCCCAGGAATGTAATTACTATCTCTGATGCATAACAGATATCTGGCTGAAGAATTTTGCTATTCACTTTTCTTTAAGCCCACACAGTTTGCTAATTCAAAAGGAATGGGGTTGGTTCTGTGCCTCTTGGTCATGTGTATGGTCTTAAAAATAGGAAAAGATGAGTTTCTTCCCCCAAATGAATTGTAATCATTTGTACAGCTTTTATTAGAGTCTCATGACAGGATTAAGGTGAGTCTCAAGGGATCATGTTGCCCAAGAGTTCCATGATGCACACTACCAGTGGATTTTCATATAAAATTTCATGTAAACTGCCATTTTTGACTTGTAAAGCCCTTAACTGGTTGGATCCTGGTTACCCGAAGACTATTTTGCTCTTTGTATTTTATTGTAATGGTTACAAACTGGTTTGATGCCTGAAAAAGATTTGGAAAGAATGGTTCTCGAGTGATTCACCATTGGTCCTTCAAAGTCTGGACTTTCTTATCATCAGGGCACACTGCAAGACTTAGTTTCCTCCCTCCTCTATTTATTATTCCTCCCTCCTCTATTTATTTATCATGAATCATGATGATGCAGAAATCATCCTGAGTCCTGATGAATGCCTGGAGCTGATTTTGAAATTGAGAAGTGAATAAATGGTCCTTTTTCCCCTCCCAGTGTCTATGAAACAAGTGTGAAAACCAACCAACCAAAATAATTATTTTGTTTAACATGCCTAGAGATTCTGAGATGCAAAATGTGTATGTGTGTGTACAAACACACAACCAACAGCCAAGAATGGTCTGACATTGGTGTGCATGTGAAAGGGTATGGCTGTAGGGTCACTGAAACTAAAAGAGTGTCCATTGTATCAGAGTTTCAGAAATACTGTTGTTAAATGACTTTGTGCTGTTCCACTGTGAACATTCATTGTGCTCAATTGCCCTCAAAATTTCTCATTTTTCACCTCTGTGGTTGCAGTCTACTGACTGCACATTGGGCTGCAGCATAAAGCATGTGGGTACACTGGTTCAGGACCTCTAAAGGACTCATTTTATATTGCCAGCAAGGTTCCTATGTGCTTCTTATTTACTGAATAGAGCACTTCTGTATCTAATTTTTATATTTACCACGCTTTAAAAGGTGTGAAATAGGTTTCACCAAGCTAGTTTAAAACTCAGGAGCCTTCTGCCCTACAATGAAGTACAGTTCTCTCTGTGTCATATGTTAGAAGCACATAACACCAGGTTGTGAGAAAATAGAACTATCAGGTCTTGGCCTCTGATCTCTAATAAGATCTCTGATTCAGAGAAATCCAAAGTACATCAGACACTTTCAGCCCCTCTCTAATTCTCTTCATGACTTGAAGGAAACTCCAGTAACAAAAGTTACATCTTTGCCTTGTGAATCAATAATAAATTCACACAGTGCTGGTGTTGTTTGGTGGTGGTGGTAGTGGTGGTTTTGTGTATATGAGCACCTATCTCTGTTGCTTGGTACTTTTTTAACATTTAAATAAATATATTCTTTTAATTTACCAGCAGTGCCCTCTAGCCAAAAACATTCGACCAGATAACTGGCACATATGGCCATCCCTGGCTACTTGACTTACTTGACTTAAACCTTTGTATTCTGGGTGGAGCATAGGTCATCCACAAGTCTCTTCCACTTCACTCTGTCCCAAAACTCCTCGCTGACCTCAGGAGTACTCCAGTGGTTGTACTTCAATCTCTGTAGATTTTCTCCATGTTGTCCAAGGTCTTACTTTTTTGTTTTCCTTTTGAGTTCTATCTGAGAGCTTGATGTACTAACTTGAGAAAATAATTGAACATGTCCATGTGCCCTTAAGTAAACAGATTGAGATGCCATTGGTGCAAAGGGCACTGTCCCTCTAACAGACCAATGTTAATGCTAACTGGGCTGGGTCAGTATTGCATGGGGTAAGAAGCGAGTATTGCATCTGGAGGCAGTCAGATATTAGGGTAATAACTGCTAATAGAGGAACCTGCTTGGTAATAGATGCATTGTCCCAGAAGTTGAGTCTTAAGCCATTGGGAACTTAATTGGTCCAGAGTAAACATGGCTGGAAGATTGGTGAGACACAAATTTTCAAGAAATATTGTTTGAATACTTCACTCAAAATTTCCTTGCTGTCAGACGGGAAGCCAGAATGCACTAACCTCACTTCAATGTTTACCATGAGCACTGTGTTTAACATCTCTGTGATTGCAAATAGTGCCACAGGATATTTAATCACAACAGATGCATAGGAGAAACTTAGTTTTGCTGACAGTTTGAAAGAACACCAGCTGCATAAGTTTCTCCTTGAATCTTGCTGGGACATTGATTCATTCAAATTCAAGGGGAGAGGTGCTGTTGAATCACCACCATTTCCTTCCGAACAGAGGTAACCCCTGCATCTCTCTTTTGCAAGTACTGATCCAGTCTGCTTTTAGTTAGCTTGTGAGGTGATGTCATTAGGCAAAAAAGGAATATTGAATAGGCTGTATAGTAACTGCATAAATCAGTAATATGTAGAAGACAAATTTCATGTCATTATTAAGGTCCTTTTAGTAATTTACCCTAAGGTCTCTTTGCACAGATTTGCCAGTGTTAAGGCCCATTAGTGTAAATGAAAAAGTGGCCCTAAAATTCTATTTCAGAGAGAAACAAATGTGGACAGAGTTAAATATTACTTTTTGATCAAGTCTATTCTGTCTCCTTATTCTTCTGTCATCCCATCCCTACTATGTGTTGTGGAAAAACCTGTCCACTGTGAATCTATGTCACCCTGTCAACTCCAGGGAAAGAGATGTATTATACTGAACCCATGTCCTGCAAGTAAAACCTAATTCTGTTTTTCCTTCTGAAAGTTGTATTTGCCTTTTGCCTCACTGATTCAAAGATTTCTTCAAGAGGACTTTGTGAAGAGATGACAGCGAACAGAAAGTTCAGACAAAAAGAAAAACAAAACACTCCACACCCACCAAAACCCCTCACAGAATGGACAGTTGAAGTTTCTCATCATCACATGCCTTTGTCTCCCCTGTAAACAAGCAAGAGGACACGTAATTATTCATATCCATTCCAGTCGTGGTTTGTTTTTATGAGTTGGGAATTAGACTAGAAACTATTACACCAAGTGCTCAGTTGTTCATCTCCTTTACATTCTTTATCCTTCTCTTTGGGGAAAAAATATACTGTAAGGTAAAACAGCTGAAGGGAAAAAATGTGACCTGTTCTACATGGAACCCGTCTGCCAGTCAGAATGGGCATCAGCAACTACTGGGTTCGGTATTTAAGGGGTTTCTTTTCAACAATACAACATAAACATGTCTCAAGCTCCCATCCAGTTACCTGGTACAACTACACATCACGCCAGGGGTGCCTCTAAGAGGCAATGCTTCCTATCTCACAAGCACAGAGTCTTGAGTGTAGCAAAAAAGCTTTTGGTAACAGGACGGAAGTAACTCTCCCTTTGTTCGGGCAAACACTGCAAACAGAGTTCATAAACACAAACCATGAACAAAAGACCTACCCCCAAGTAAGTTGGGCAGTGTCCTTTCCCCTCAGGTCCTGAAGTCCAGCAACCAAGAGTCTCTTTACTATGCTTGTCCCTCCTCCGAACCCCTGGGTCTGTTCAGAAGCAGAGTTCAGCAGTGCATCTGCAGAGTTTGTCTCCCCACCTGGGCCATGGGGGCGGCAAGGAGGGTAAGAAGGCACCTTGCTCGCTCTGTAGCACAGGCACTCACTCAATGGGCCTCCCTGCCATCTCTGCTGATGGTCAATCTCCATGCTTCTCTGTAGGTTCCTACTCTGGGTGGTGGGTTACTGTGCCCCTCCACTGGCTGCCTCACCAACTGATTGCTGAGATATGTTCAGGTCCCACCCCTTAACATATCTCTCATTGATTTCAGCTGTTACTGGATGAGCCTCACAGCTGGTCTCTTGCATCAGAGACACTGTCCCAAAGCAGATCTAAGACTTAGGTGTATTAGTGTCGCATCCAACAAGGCTCTCAACTGAGTCTATATTAGCACTTTTATTACACAGAAGAGAAAGGAAGGGTCAATTGGTGTCAAGACCCTTAAGCAAGGTCCATGCCACCAGGTAAAAACACCTGCTCCCTACCCCATCATCTCACTGGGCTTTGGTTCCCATGCCAGCTGTCTAGTGAGTGCTCTTCAGTGCATCCCTCAGTCAAGGTATGCAAAGTCCAGTTCTGCTCAGCCTGATTTACACAACAAGGGTAATAATTTGTTAGTACTTCTGCCCCAGTCACAAAGAGACTTGGGATCCAACACCAGCCAAAAGTATTCATTTGGGCAAGCAATCTCATCATGCTCAGCACCTAGGCAGGGTGGATGTGCCCATGCAAACGAGAACAGCTCCTAAAGTCCTTTTCCATACTCATCACCAGATGTCAGGGGAGAGCTCCTTCAGATTCTGTTTACATACACATAGGGAACTTCTCCAGATGTGTGACGCTACTTTTCCTGAATTTCACTATGGCTGTGGCCACACTAGTGCCTTCCTTGCAGACGGGGCATGGTAATGAGGGATTTCAGCAGATGATAATGAGGCACTGCATATTCATGTCAGTGCCTCATTAGCATAATGGGGGACACACAAAATTTGGAAGTGCTGCTTTCTAAACACATGCCGCAGGTGTGCCCAAGGGACTTTCGAAAGGACCCCCTGATTTTGAAAGTCCCTTCTTCCCATTTGGTTTTGGGAAGAAAGGGCTTTCAAAGGCAGGGGTTCTTTCGAAAGCTCCCTGCTCCACGGGCAGTGTGCATTTTGACAGCAGCAATTTTGAATTGTGTGCAGCCACTATTATGCTAATTATGTGATGCATATTCATGACAAGGCCTCATTAGCATCTGCTGAAATCCCTCTTTACTCTGCCCCATCTGAAAGGAGGGGGGCTAGTGTGGCTACAGACTATATGTTACTGCAAATTATACATGCTTGGACAATTCATCTCCCTGTTTGGTTTCAATTTTATCATGAGTACAGTTGTTATAAGTAAAACACATGTTTGAGCAAAAGAAAATATCAGATCAGCCTGTGAATGACAATGTGTAAAAATGTGGGATAGCCACAGTTTAGCCTGGAGGTGTAATGTTACATTTGTACTGTAATTCATAAAATAAAAAAAAAAGAAATTGTGTTTTAACCTAAGTAGGTATTTAGCGACAGGAAATGTGCATTTTGATTCATGTGTGTGCAGGCAAAGCTGAGATGAACCCAATTGTCCTCTATGCAACTTGTTAATTATTTGCTACACATCTGAGGATTAGGTTCATTGTAGTACCTTAGAGAAAATAGCATTGATATTCAGTGCAGTTGCCAACTTGTAATAAACAAACTGATTAAATGAAGCTATTAACAAAATCTCTGATGGCCAGTTTCTTTTTGGATAACTATTGTTCTAAAATCATGCCCTAAAATCAAATCTTAGCAATCCTTGTAGTAGTTCATGCAGTACAAGAAATTCTGTTGTATGTTTTTAAAGTTCAAAATGGCTCAAATCTTTCCTTGTATCTGCTAAATCTTTTTGGAATTGTGGGTGACTGATGTTACATTACAAATATCAGAAAGAAACTACTGAAATACATAGCAGCTCCACAGTTAAGGTTCAAATGGTGTTCTCATTATAAGCTCAACTGTCAGCCCTTGGTAACTGTGTGAATTCATATTCTACTTAATTAAAAATTGGAATTTTTCCTATCTGGATAGAATAGGGCTCCCTCCTCCACCCCCACACACAAGTTTCTAATAATTCTTCACACTTAATTCCAAATTATCAATGATTTTGACTGGGAATAATAAGAATACTCAGTGCTTTTCCCATTTGGAATCTTTAAAAATATTTAATTGACTGTATTATCTCTTTTTAAGTAGTCAAATTCCAATATGTAGTTTAGAACAATGTCCTTACCACTGCAAGTTTGCTGACCTAGAAAAATGGAAGCAGTGAACCACAGGCTGTCAGGTACTTAGAACATCACTTAAGTATTTTCTTGTTCATCCAACTTAGAAACAGCTAAATGGATTTTCTGGTTCTTGAGCTGAGACCAGCCACTGAAACTTTCAAATCAGAAGCAGAATGTTTGAGAAACTCCAGAGATCATAATAGTAGTTGAGCTTCAAACACAAGCATGGTCACACTCTGAAAAGTGAATGAAAATGAGTGCCTTGTATTCACCAACACTGTTCCTCATGTTATGGTTAGAGCCAAAGTTGCTGACTAAACTGACACAAATAAGATTAACCTGCTGATTACTCCTGTTAGTACTGCAAAGGCAACAGTGCTAAGTGGGAATAAATTGGATTCTCTCCCTTTCAAAGGACCAGCAACTGATTTGTTCCAGTCAGTAATACCTACCCACCATTATGGGCAACAGAGGGTTGCACCTGTCATCTAGAGCACAATTTGAGAGCAGTGAGATGGCACATCAGTCAGGACCTAATTTAGCCTGCAGAATCTTTATTGCTGTAGATGATCTTTGGGGAGAACCCAGCCTGACTCTCAGGCTTATTGAAACCCAGTAATGTGGAACCTCACCATTTTTGCAGCAACTTTTCAGTTCTGTACTGCCCTTTACCTGAAGCTGTAGGTCAGCGACATTGCTTCTTCCTTCTACCTTAGGCTTTAAGAAGGGGTTTGATGTACTTTATAAGTTGCACACGGAGTCAGGGCTGTAATGTCACAGCAGTCATTGTTTGCAGAGGAAGTGAGGGATCTTCTTTACACCCTTCTTTACTTTCCAAGTGTCAGTGTCTCACTTTATCTTTGTGTCTCTCAATATGAGGTATCAGAAACATTCTTGATGTTATTCCCAAGCAGCCAGCCTGTTTCTCTCTGCTGCTGTGAGGTATACAGGGAGTGTGCCGGGTTGTGCTTATTTAAGTGGCTCTTCATCTCACTCAGGACCTTTGTAACCTGTGAAAAGAAACTTGGGCTTCATTCCTGCATGTGTAGGTATAAGAATCATAATACATATTTAGCTTGTCCAAAAACATCTTGAAAGTAGTGCCTCTGTTTTCTGTATTATTGTTTGCTATTGAATTCTAACTTTTGCTATACACTTCCTTTATCGCAGTCTAAGCACTAGGATATTGCTTGCTTTGCTCCTTTCCAAATGTTAATCCAAAGTGCACAGGTTGATCCTAGAAGGTTTAATTATTTATTTGTCAGAACATGACATGAAGTGACATCAACCTCTCATTTTATTTGTTTCCTGATCTGTCGTCTCAGGATTTACATTTTGTGGAGTAAGGACTTTCTCTTTGCAGTGGAAAACATTGTTTCTTTTCTCTGCTCTCTTGCATTTTCAAGTGCAGCACTATGGGTACCTTAGGGCTATTCATGGTACAGTTATTCAGAGTATTAATATTCACTGCCTTAAGATTCCTGTAGCAATTGCTTACTGATAAAAAAGTGGAACATTCACCCCTTGCTCTGAATTCACCCACTGCAAACGAGTGCACTTTGCACTATATTTACATCTAGATAAGTTCCCTGTCTGATTTACAACAGTTCTTCCAGGCATGACTTTATATTGATCCTTTTGGTTTCCAATGAAAGCAAATGAAATATTCTAGTGAAACAGTAGAAGAAAGTTTAGCAGAAATGTGTTTAGCCAGCCACAGAGTCCATCTTAGGGTCCTTAGGTTGACAGCTCCAATTCTGAGTAAACTGTAGTCAGTTAGGTATAGATTCCCAGCACTACGCTTACCACTATATTTCACTGTATGGCCCGTCTTTCTGGGACAGGACAAGAATCCCTGAAAGCATGAGTCCTGACCCAGCCCTTCCTCTCAGTGGCACCTTAGTTTCTTCCCATGTTGCTCTATTATGTCCACTTGGGCTCTGGAAAGTTTCCTGAGAGACAGCTGAAGAGTATTAAAAGTTTATGACTGTGAGGACACAGGACTAGAGAAATACCATACTGGAATTTTCACATTCCTTTCCCCAGTGCTGGGACGTGCAGCTACTTTGTATCTTGCCTTTGTTCTACCAGCAATCTGGGATGCATGGCCAGTTTTTAATGGGAATATCAGCGATTATAACAGTGCAATCGTAACACCACCACCCTCCACACCACAGGAGTGTCTCTTAACATTCCCCATATGTATTTCCTATTCAAGTAGTTTTCATTCCATCATAAATTCAGAACAGCCTCCTTGTCCTTCTCATATTGATGCTGCAGCTATCATTTTTCTCATCCACAACTTTAACTATGTTGCCCCTTTTTGGGAGGTGTCCTCTAGCTCCTCCTTCTTTATCACATCAAACGTAACTAGGGTGACCATATGTCCCTGTCCCAAATACAGGACAGGGAGATATGGGAGGAAGGGTGCCTCCTCCCGGCTCCACCAATCCCCAGAGAGCTGGGAAGAAGGCAGCAACTGCCGGGTACCTCCTGAGCCCTGGGTAAGCAGCAGCCGCCAGGTCTCCCTGGGAGCTCCAGGGAAGCAGCAGGGACATGGCAGCTGCCCACACTCCCCTCATCTTCCCCAAGGCTCAGGGAAGTGACTTCTGTGTTCTATGGCCAGTAGCTGTGCCTGTGCAGCTGCTGGTGAAAAAGGTCAGCTGAGGAGAGGGCCCAAATACGGGACAATTGGTCCCTTTTAAAAAATAAGTAGGGACACTTTTCGGCATCCCAAATATGGAACCATCTTACCAAATACGGGACAGATGGTCCCTAAATATAACCTGTTTTGTTCACTTTCAAGGCCCTCCATGATCACATTCCCCCTTCCCATCATCTTTTATTTGTTATTATGCTGTCAGAACTCATCTCTAATCAGCCTATGAAAACAGCCACCATTGTCCATCTTTTAACTTTTCAAACAAGTGTCATTGTGATTTTTCTCATGTTTCCTCACGTGCGTGGGAGGTTTTGCCCCTAAACAGCTGCAAATCTACCTCATCCTCCTTGAGGTGGTTGTTTTCATGCTGAACAATAGTGTCTTCTCTCCTTGTGCTGCCCCTTCAGTTTGTCTGCGTCCACTTTTTGCTTTTATATTTACATTGTAAGCTCAATGGGCCAGGGAATGGCTTTGGGCAGTGCCTCGTGCAGTGAGGTATCAGTCTGTGGCTAGTAGTGGTATTAGTAGTTGTAGTAGTTGTTGTTGTTGTTGTTATTGAAACTACTACTACTACTAGTACTACTAGATTCATTTCTATTTTAGTGCTTTGTGTGATATCATTATGTGTTTTGTGAATTTTGTTTCATGAAGATAAAATAGGATGCTCCTATAGAGGCTTTCTTATAAATCTTAATGGTTTGATACTTATTAAATTCTGCCTAAACTATTAAAATATGTTCTTACATAACTTATGAGCAGTGAATACAGCATATTCAGTGATGCTGTGGTCTGTGGGCTTTTCCAGCATATTGCATCACTGCTGGATTTTCTTTTTTCTGGTCCAGTTGTGAATCGTTTTTATTATCTTTTTATATTTGTCATTATAACACACCTGAAACAAATCTGAGTAGGAAAGAACTTTGTTAACCTACAGGCACAAGATTGTTCATGCTCCAGTTGGTAATGGATTGAGTCATCAGTCTTGAGTTTTTCAAAATATGTCAATCATACCTACATGGCAAGCAACAGACAGCATCCAGGTGACACTTGGGAAGGAAACGTTCATTAAGATGTATTAGGATCTGAGCTGGAAGCATCTGTGTAGTAAATCTGGCTTGCACCTTTTGCTGCTGGCCCTTTGCTGCACCAGTCCCTGTGCATTTGTTTATGAAGTATCTTAATGCACGTGCAAATTCAACTTTTCTTTGGTTTTAAACATGTGTTTAGCATTCTCTGCTGAGACGGGAAATATCAGCGTTAAAAATGGCTATAAGCACCGTGAATAAGGAGGACTGGAAAGTGAGGTGCAGCACAGCAGATTTGTGCTGTAATTTTGGTGGACTCTAACTGGCCACATTGAAAGAGGGATGCTCCAGAGACATAGAGCAGTCCTAAAGGTTCTTGCGTTCCCCATCGATGGTGCTATGCCAGTCCTGGGGCTTCGGTCCTTTGGGGGCTATCTGCAGCAGATATGAATTAGAAGAGCTTGAGAACAACATGGAACTTCAAGCCCCCTTCGATTTCTTTCTCCTCACTCGAGTGGTGTTATGTTCTTATGCATGCACTGAAGCCAGACTCCTCAATACGGCAGAGTTCAGGCTGAGAGTTCTCTCCTTCTCTTGCTCCTCTGTTCTTTTCCTGTAACAAGGTTTGTTCATTGGCACAGGGTTTGGTAACCTTTGGCGTGCAGCCCATTAGAGATATCCACTGACAGGCCACAAGACATTTTGTTTACATTGATCGTCTGCCAGTGTGGCCCCCCGCAGTTCCCAATGGCTGCAGTTCATTGTTCCTGGCCAATGGGAGCGTCAGTAATTGGAGTGGGCTGCAAAGATGTGCTTGGACCTGTCTTCCTTCAGTCTGATTGGCTGGCAACAGTGAACTGCAGCCACTGGGAGCTGTGGGGTGATGTGCCTGCAGACGGAGCTGTAAACAAAATGTCTTGCAGTTGGCTAGCCAGCAGATTATCCTCATGGGTGTCATGTCAAAGGTGTCTAGCCCCTAGATTATCTGGAAGAATTTGCAGTATGGTTAATATTGTATCATTAGCACCTTGCCTTCTATTTCTCTAGTGATGCATACAGATTTCTGTGTGATAAGAAACTGGGAGTACCCAGGTCATTTCTGAATGCATTACTCCTATTTCAATAGCATAGCTGCAAAGTCAAATGTGTGAATGAGTCAGGCACCATCCACTATACTGTGTGCTGGCCCCATTGATTATGCGATACCCAGTAGTTCCCAGAGATAATCTTTTCTTTTCTTTTCTTTTCTTTTCTTTTTAAATCCCCTTTTAGGTCTAAATTTTGTCTCCTTGCATCCCTGTGGATTTTTTCTCAACACAAGCTGTTGCTTCAGGATGGGTGATGTCCTGCCATAGTGGAAAATTAAACCTATTTTCCCCTTCTGTTACTCCATCTTTTCCTTTTATGTTGAGGAACGGAGAATGTTATTCCAATTGTAGGCTGTGATCCCATCCCTTAAACACAGCCTGCAATACATACTTTCCCTCTTCCTTTAGAGATCAGAGAGAAGTCCCTTTTTGAATGGTATTGTTCCTTGTCAAATGGACTAGGTCAAATGCTGATGCTATTGCTGAATGACTGCTCCATGAGTAACCAATCTAATCAATGCCACTTAAGAAGGCATATTGGCTTCTTCTCAGGAGCCATACATTACTCCTGAAAGAATTTTGTGCCAAAAAATGTCACACAGTATTTCAAAATGCTGCAATTTTTATTATCAATAAATAAATGTGGAGGCTCCAGAATGGTAGTCAGGAGCACAGCCTACCAGCTGCACGGATGTAGAAGATCATCCTGCAGCCTCCCATCCTCCCTACTGCCTGGGACAGGGACTCGATGGTGAGGCTACACCAACCTTGACAGAGTGCCAGGGCCAAGCCTTTCCCAGAAACACCTGAGGTCTTGTTCCCTTTGCCAGGTACACCAGATGTGACAAGCATGATAACCTCAGCAGGATTCAAGCATGGAAGTTCTTAGCCTATAGGTCCAGGTGTGCGGTCAGAGATTTCTGTGTGGAGCAATCAGGGTGTAGGCATCTCAGGGAGGATCTGGATGCACAGGGGCTTATTGGGGAGTTCTGGTAAAGGGGAAATGGGACTCGGCAGCTGGAGAGAGTAAAGGTAGCTGGAGCTCAGCATAGAGCTTCTTAGGGGTGAGGGACTTACCCTGGGGTCCAGGTTCTTGGGAGATAGGGCTCAGTGGAGATGAGGATCAAGGTATAGCTGGTTGGGGCTTTTAGTGGGATAGATGTCTGAGCATGGGAAAACCCTCAATATGCTCCAAGTGCAGATGGTGGGGCGCATCGGGGGGTGATTTGCTGGTCTGCTCAAAGGGTAAGCTGCTGCTTAGGGCACATTGCATGGTGGGCTTCCACTCCTCCACATCCGTCTCCTCCAATTCTTCTTCCCCATCCCATACCCCCTCCTCTCTGCTCTGTCCCTACCCCTTCCCCTCACTCCCACCTTCCCTACCCTTGCTGTTCCTCTGCCTCTTTCATTGCCTTCCCCGCCATGCCCTACCCCACCAAAGCACTCATCATTATGTAGAAAACAGGATGTTTCCCAGCGTACCTAGAAGGCGAACATCCTGGAAATCACATCCCTTTGCTGCTGAGGAGAGGTGTCTGACTGATCTTGTGGCTTCCCTTTGCTTCCTCATAGGTTTTTGCAGGGAAGTAAAACTGCAAGAGATGTGAATTTTGCATACATGTAGTGGTACAGAGTTCCCCCTGCAGCAAGTACTGGATGAGACTGGAATAAAGCAGTTGCTTCTCGGTGGTATTCCAGAATCCCTGACATTGTATTTGTGGCATGAAACACTCTACTTCAAGCAGGCAGATAAAATTTCTGTGTTTAGGCAGTACCAGGCTTGTCCCCCAGAGGGGGCATTGCAAACAGCCTCTGAATATAACACATCTTTCTGTCTTTCAAGGAGAACTCTCAGGAATCTGTTAGGCAAGGGTAACTAGCCCCGTGCATAAATCAAACAGGTTCTTGAATGGCAAGGACTGCCATCAGGTTAGACTTAGGGATGGTTCATATTCACTCATGGGAAGCTTTTTAATGTCTGTGGTGTTTTTTACCTATTATTTTTATTATGGCCTTGTTTACGAGTATTCTGTCTTTGACAAAAGGTTTGGGTTTGGGGCAAGATTTTTGTTTGTTTATTTCTCCATAAGCTTGGAGAAATGTAAGCTTATGCTTACATAGTGGGATTTCTTTTTTGGGCGGGGGCGGGGTGAGAACTATCTGATTATTTCAGAATAAAATCAAACCACGTCAGTTGTATGGAACTGAATTATCAGGTTGCTTGTGCTTACTATCTATCCTGCCCCCCAAATGGTTAAAGCCATGTCCTTGGAGCTGGGATTTCTCAGAGAATTATTTACCAATGGAAGATTTCTAAAGGTCTGTGTATGATGGAAGTTTACTGTATTGCGCCTTAAAAGGCACTTTCTTAACAAAGAGATGAAAAATGATGTAAATAGCGATAGATATACATGATACCATATTACTTATTATTTCTTTTCCTGTGAGTTGGATTTAAAGAATTGTCAGTATTTACAATATTTCTTTTGCATATAAAGGAACAATTTACTATTTTTAAATAACAACAAGAAGTCCTGTGGTGCCTTATAGACTAACAGATATTTTGGAGCATAAGCTTTCATGGGAAACACCCGCTTCATCAGCTGCACAAGACAAGTTTTTTCATGAGGTTGATGGATTTCCTCTCAATACAGCTAAATGCAGTGCGTTGCATGTTGACAAGTATCAGAGAGGTAGCCGAGTTAGTCTGTGTCTTCAAAAGCAACAAGAAGTCTTGTGGCACCTTATAGACTAACAGATATTTTGGAACATAAGTGAGTCTTTGTCCATGAAAGCTTATGCTCCAAAATACCTGTTAGTCTATAAGGTACCACAGGACTTCTTGTTGTTTTTTGAAGATACGGACTAGCTTGGGTACTTCTCTGATATTTTTAAAAAAGTCTTCCTTTTGTGTCTGTCATATCAAGAGCTGACATGTACTTTGGCCATTCATATGGTTGAAAGTTCCTAGTGTAATCAACCAAGAATGCACACCACATACTGGCCTATAACCAAGAGATAGTGTAATGTAAAATCAGATTTAAAGATTAAAGGACTGTATTGTTGCTTTACAATAGCTATATCTACACGTGAATGCTACATCGAAATAGCTTATTTTGATGTAGCGACATCAAAATAAGCTATTTCGATGAATAGCGTCTACACGTCCTCCAGGGCTGGTGCCATCGACGTTCAGCGTCGACGTTGGGCAGCACCACATCGAAGTAGGCACTGCAGGGGAGTGTCTACATGCCAAAGCGGCCCACATCAAAATAAGGGTGCCAGGAACAGCTGCAGACAGGGTCACAGGGCGGACAAGCACTTCTGGGGCAACAGCAAGCCGCTCCCTTAAAGGGCCCCTCCCAGACACACTCAGCCTGCACAGCACACGGTCTGCAGAGCCACAGGCACTCACACCTCAGCGAAGCAGTGATGGACCCCCAGCAGCAGCAGCAGCAGCAGCAGCAGCCAGAGGTCCACCCAGCCGCCCCTGCAGGAGCAGTGCTTGCCCTGCTCAATGCCATGTAGAAGGCAGCTGATCACCTTTTATTCGTGGAAGAAGAGCTGCCCCCAGGGGAGGAGGAAGCATCCCCAGACCCTGCTGTCCTCCGCGCCCCCCCCCCCCCCGCCACACATGCTGCCGGCTGTGGAGCTGCCCCACGAGCACCGGCTGGTGGGAGCGGCTGGTACTCGGCGAGTGGGACAACGACCGCTGGCTCCAGAACTTTCGTGTGAGCCGGCAGACATTCCTGGAGCTCTGCCAGTGGCTCACCCCCGCACTGAGGCACCAGGACACCACCATGCGGCGTGCCCTCCCTGTGGAGAAACGGGTCGGCATCGCTGTCTGGAAGCTGGCCACTCCAGACAGCTACCAATCCATGGGGCAGCAGTTTGGCATTGGCAAGGCCACTGTTGGGGCTGTCCTCATGGAGGTAAGAGGACCCACGGGGAGGGGGAGGCAGCCCTGGGGGTGGAGGGGAGCCCTGGGGGGGGAGGGACAGACACACCCTGCACACCCCTCATTGGTGCTCTCCCATGTCCTTCCCCTGCAGGTCGTCTGTGCCATCAATACCCTGCTCCTCCACAGGCTTGTGCGGCTTGGGGACCTGGATGCCGCCATCGCGGGGTTTGCCACCCTGGGCTTCCCAAATTGCTTCGGGGCTCTGGATGGGACACATATCACCATCTGAGCTCCGGAGCACAGCAGAGGACGCTTCCTGAACAGGAAGGGCTACCATTCGATGGTCCTCCAGGGCTTGGTGGACAGCCGGGGCTGCTTCCTGGACATTTATGTTGGCTGGCCTGGCAGCACCCACGATGCCCGGATATTCAGGAATTTGGGCCTGTGCCGCTGGCTGGAGGCGGGGACCTACATCCCCCAGTGGGAGAGCCCTGTGGGGGACACCACCATGCCCCTCTGCGTCGTCGCAGACACGGCGTACCCCCTCCAGCCCTGGCTCATGCACCCTTACACGGGCCATCTCACAGCCAGCCAGGAGCGCTTCAACACATGCCTGAACCATGCATGCCAGGTGGTTGAGCGCACTTTTGGCTGCCTCAAAGGCGCTGGAGGTGTCTCCTCACCCGCCTTGATGCGGGCCCCACCAACATCCCCCAGATTGTGGGCGTGTGCAGTGCACTCTGCAACCTGGTGGAGAGCAAGTGGGAGGCATTCTTTCAGGGCTGAGCTGTGGAGGCTGGCAGGGCTGACGTGCAGCCAACTGCTGCCCCCAGTCTCCAGGTGGGCCCCAAGGGGACCCGGGTCCGGGGGGCCCTGCGGGCCCATTTTGACCAGGCCACGGGGTGAACGCTGGCAGGCCCCCCACTGCACTCCCCCCATCCTCCACAAGACTCCCTGCCCTTACGCCCACACCACAGAGCACCCAAAAGCACACACCCCCACTTTTCTTGCAAATAAAAATAGACCTGTTGTTCTTGAAACCACAAAACAGTGAATTCTCTTATTATTACTACAAATATATATATATTATATGATAAATAGTGGAACACAAGGAAGGGGAGAACTATTTACATGGGGGGACAGGTATCATAAAATAATAGGGGTCTAGTACAAAATATATACAAAATAATGGGGATATGTACAAAGGGGGGGGCACATCCTGGGCCCTGCATCCCCTACTGTCCAGCGCTTGGGGTTCGCAGGTGCGACCCTCGCCTTGGCCTCAGCCCTGGCCGAGGCTGGCTGGGGGCCGGGCAAACCGGCAGATATGGCCGGCGGGTGTCAGCAGGCCCCAGGTCCCCCTCGGCGGAAGGCCCCTCGGTGGCGGACGGTGGTGGGACGGCGGGTGGAGCAGCAGATGGAGCGGCGGGTGGAGCAGGCAGAGCAGCGGGCGGCACAGCATGGGGGGCCAGGTAGTCTGCTATGCGCTCAAAAGTGCGCATAAAGGCCTCCCATGCCTCCTGGCGCCAGGCCAGCGCCCGCTCCTGCAGTTGCAGGCGCCGCTTGTCCACCTGCAGGAGCTACTCTGATACCTCCAGCTGTCGCCAGAGGGTCGCCAGCAGCTGGGGGTCCGTCGCTGTCTGGTGGTGGTGCTGGGTCCGCCATCGGCCCCGCCCTGGGGCTGGTCGGTCCTCCGCCGAGGGGCTGGCCTGCAGCGATGGCCCCGGTGGGCTCTCCGGGACCACTGACACCTCACCGGCGCTCTTCAGGCCCTCCGATTGTGCAGCTGCGGAACACGGGGGGGAAGAAGAGTGGAGACAGCCATTAGTGTGGCCCCCGAGCCGTGGCCCTTGTCCCCCTACCCCTCTGCTGTTGGTTCCCCATCCCTGTCCCCGGGAGATGCTGCTGCTGCTGATGGGTGTCCCAACCCCTCCCCCCACGGGACCCTAGGTTCCTCTCTCCCATCCTCAGGGATGGGGCATGGCACTGTCCTGCTGGGGGGGCAGGGGCTGATGCACTCTTCTGAGGGACATGGCACTGCTGTCCTTGGGGCCATGGTCATCTGGGCATGTGGAGGACCCTGGTCATGTCTGTTGTCCCCGCCCCTCAACCCCGGGGTGTGCACCAGGGGGGTACATACCTGATGGTCCGCTCCCACAGTTGGGAGACACCCTCTGGCCGGATGCCCTGCTGGAGCTCCGGGACGGCAGCACGATGTGGAGCCCCCCGTCGCTGGAGGAGGATTCCCCCTCCTCCTCCTCCGGCATCCCAGGTGTGGGCTCCTGGGGGGGCCCCTGGGGTGTGGGGCTTGCCTCCAGGGCGGACTCCGCCTCCGGGGCCTGCTGGGGCTCGTCAGCCGAGGTGTCAAGAGTGGCCAGTGGGGAGGAGGTGTGCCGGGGGGCCAGGATTTCCCTGAGCTCCCTGTAAAAGGGGCAAGTGGCGGGGACAGCCCCAGATCGGCTGGCCGCATCCCGGGCCTGGGTGTAACCCTGCCGCAGCTCCTTGACCTTACTCCTGACGTGGTCAGGACTGCAGGCAGGGTGACCCCGGGCGGCCAGGCCCTCGGCCAGCTGAGCGAACGCATCCACGTTCCGCCTCTTGCTCCCCATTACCTGGAGCACCTCCTCCTTGCTCCAGAGCCCCAGCAGGTCCCGAATCTCGGCCTCCATCCAGGAGGGGCCCCACTGCCTCTTCAAGGGCTGGCTGCCAGGCTGGGAGCCCTGGCTCCCCTTGCAGGGGGTGCCCTGGGGGCGCTTGGGGGGCTGGTGGGCGGCCATCGCAGCGGGGGGGTATCTTTGGGCTGCAGGGAGGCGTGCAGGCTGGCCGTGTGTTACTGCTGCCGCCTGCATGTGGTCTCAGCTTCCTGCACAGGAAGGCAGGGGGCGGGGAGCTTTAAGGGGCCACTGCATGCGGCGACCATAGAGCTCAGGGGCTGGAGAGAACGTCTCTCAACCCCTCAGCTGATGGTCACCATGGCGGACCCCGCTATTTCCATGTTGCGGGACGCGGATTGGCTACACCTGCCCTACTTCGATGTTCAATGTCGAAGTAGGGCGCTATTCCCATCTCCTGATGGGGATAGCGACTTCGACATCTTGCCGCCTTACGTCAATGTCAACTTTGAAATAGTGCTCGCCATGTGTAGACGTGGCGGGCGCTATTTCAAAGTTGGCGTGGCTACTTCGAAGTAGCCGGCATGTGTAGACGCGGCTAATGAGTCCTAAGAAGAGGGCAGCATATGGCTGCATTGTCCCAGGAACACTTGAAATAATTCAGTATAACAGATATTTAGGAGCAGGAGTCAAGTAGTCTACACTGGCCATATACCTTTCCCCTCTGGGCTGACTCTACTGTCCTGGCTTTGACACAGGAGTGCTGAGACAAGTCAAAGTTCTGATCATTCTCTGCCTCTGTGCAGGCACTTCGGGCTAGTGACAAACTTTTCCAAAAGTAAGAATGATTATGATGTGAGAACTATGTTTCCTGATCTATGAGTAATAAAGTGATTCAACAGTAAGCCCTTAAATGTTTTTGGGGAATTCTTTCTAACAGTGAAGTACCTAATATTCATTAAATAGACTCTGTAGGGATTCAGTCACTCACTGGAGCATTGAGGTCTCTGAAGAAAAATAAACTGTACCGATGTAGTTAATTGGGAAGAAGCCTTTAATTAATTATTAATTGACTATTTAAATCAGCACCACATTTGTAAAGATCAAAACCTAATTTCTGACAACGTATGCAAAGTTTTACTTTGAATTTAATAATATATTCCCAATCTGTTTTTCGTTAAGGTGAAGAGCTATGAATTCATTAATTTTCCTCCAAGCTCACTGCACTGCAGACTTTATTTCTTTTACAAATTTTCCAAACAATAACCCCATTACAAGTTCCTTTTGTATGACAGACAATGCATAGGCATGTTTTTCTTTTCTTTTATTTTCTTTTCTTTTTTTTTTTTTGGTCTAATAAGTCTTTGAAGAGTTGTCTTTTCCAGTATGGTACAGGGCCAATCACATTGTAGTAGTGTGTGTGACAATGAAGCCATTTGAAAAAAAAATGGTCACAGAGTTTGCAGTCTCGTTAGCTTAACCTTGAAAGGCATCACAACATATGCTTTTGGGAAGCAGTCCAAAATGTGTTGTTTCTTATTTATAAATTATGATTTGTAAGTGAATGAAAACATAATTATATACAGTTTGAAAGATGCCTGATTTAGTCAGGCCAGACTGTGATAGGCGGTTTCAAATAAATCTGAATAAATGAAAAAAAATTTAGTCCTCAACTTGCTTTGTTTCCATTTTGTGGAATTTATTCCACCAGTAAGATTTTTAAACCATGAAATAACTGTTATGCCTGTGAAAAATATGCATAATTATTGTATCTGCAAAACTCACATTAACATTGTGTACTCCGATGGAAGTGAGTATATAAAACTGGCAATTATGCATTCAATAGTAATTTTATGGATGTAGTTACCTATTTTGGTAAGTAACTTATGATCAACATCAGTGGCATGTGTTAGAATCTATGGTAAAGAAAGCAAATTTCTCACTGTCTTAAATTAGGATTTTAAACCCGATTCTAATCAATTTCACCATCTTAATCATCCAAACAGCATTGTGTATTTTCCAGTGTTTGCAGTGATAGCTGGATCCTTAATCTTGAGTCTATGGATTTGGGAGTAACTACTCCCAGATGGTGCATCTCCCTTCATGTACGTATTGATGGCGGCCTTTCTGTCACACTCACCCCATCACAAATTCAGAATCATAAAAATAAAGCAAGTCGTGGTGTTTTGGAAGATACAAGCTACATTCAACATTGATCTGACTAATACATGCTGGGATAGTGTTAAGCAGAATTTGAATCTGTGGGAGATGGCCACTATGTTCCTTTGTTTCGCAACATAATTTTATGCAGAAGACTATGTCTATGTAAAATTGAGCACAAGCACTTGTAAGTAAAAAATCTGTAGTTAATTTTCAATCCCATAATTAAATTCACAAAATTGCACATAAATGAAAACATAAATATTTCCAGATGTGAATAAATGGGTCAGCCTACATGAAAAGCTCATCAGAAAGCTCACACTGCCTGAGAAAGACAGAGGAGGCTGTGTCTCAGATATTCCCCCTCCCCAAATACTGTTGCCAGGTAATAGGATTGGGTTAGGGAGGGCAGGTTATTTTGTTATTATTCTGTTATCCTTTAAATTCCACATTTTGTTTTGTGAAAATACAGACTAACAGGGCTACCTCTCTGTGACTATTCACGTATATAAAATTAGTCTTTTTCCAAAAGTCGGGTGCTTTCTAATTTAAAATAATATTTTACTGCTTTGCCATGTATTTCCCCAGATGCTATGTGATTATATTAATTCTGCATCCACAGTGAAAGCTTCTCACATGATCCAGCCTACATGATGCTGCCAGTATCCGGGAAGCTTCAGAAGTTGCGAATCATACATACTAGCTGACCATTTTCAAATGACTGATATCCCAAAAGACACGACTTCTTAATTTGTAGTCTATGCTAGTGTGCTCAGTCATCAGTGCATGATCCGTGCTGTTTGGTATTATACAGCTGAGGCATGAAAACTGATTTTTTTAAAGACTTTGATATTTTCCCCCTGCTTAGCATCAGAGGTGGGCAAATCTTAAGAGGTTCAGTTCAAAGCCTGAGCTTTAAGCAGTTGCAGTGAAAAGAAATTCAAATAGAACAGGATTAAATTATAGTATTTGAATGAATGTATAACATTCTTTTTATCTTTTTTCTTCCTGATTATTGGATTAATTTACGTTTATACCATAACAATTAAGCTGAAGATTTTGCAAGCTACTGGGTAAAAACTGGGAAGGCCACACTAATGAAATAATGGCTCCTTTATTTAATCATAGCCATTAAAAAGTCGCTGTTCTCTAGGGTGAGCATCCATCCCGTTTAGGTGGGACTGTCCCTTTTTTTTAGCTCCCTGGAGAGTGTTATGACTTAAAAAACAAAACAAAACAAAACAAAACAAGCTACTTCTGCTGCATGTTGCAGAGCAGGGACCTGAATTTTAAGGAAACAGCTCTTTAAGCAGCAGGGGCTGTCTGTTCAAAGAGCCTGCTGGAGGAGGTGTGTGGGCTCTTTTAACAGATTGTTTAAACATGCTGTTGCCAGCAGCCTCCAGAGCCAAGGGAGTGGAGGTAGAAATGGTGGAGGTTCAAGGATGAGGCTGGGTGGCTGTTGTGCACTCTGCTTACACTGCCTGAGAAAGACAGAGGAGGCCCCTCCCCTTCCCCCCCAAAAAAAAAACTGCTGCCAGGTAATAGGATTGGGGTAGGGAGGGCAGGGCCCTATGGTGGGGAACAGGGGGCAGCCACTCAGGGAGAAAAATGGGGACAGCTGCTGCGGGGTCGTACTTAGCTTAGTAGCCCACAGGCAGAGCAAACAGGCAAGTCCCTGGAGTAAAGGGCAGCTGGATTCAGGCCTGAGGTTAGATGGGGGATCGTGGGTTTGGAGGAGTCCCATGAAGGCTGGGGGCCAGGGCTCAGGAAGGAGCAGAGATAGAAAGAAGGGGACAAGGAAGGTGAATAATGGAGGAGGGCTGGTAGGATGGGATTAACTCTTCTGGGGGTCAGGGCTCTTAGATTTTGTGGCCCCCCCCAGGATCTGGGGTGAGCACAAAACTCATGGGTTCAGAATATGGGAAGGGGTGCACCAGGCTGGGACAGAAGGCTGGGGTGTGAGATGGGATGAAGGTGCTCCAGCTAGGAGTGCATGCTCTGAGGTAGAGCCTGGGATGAAAGGTTTGGGGTGCAGCAGAAGGGGGCTCTAAACTGGGGCCCAGGGGTTTGGAGTGCAGGAGGGGGCTCAGCCTGGTGCACTGATGGGTGGGGGGGGCAAAGGGGGTAAGTGCCCATTGTCCCAGGCAATTTAAAAGGGCCTGGGAGGGCCAGTCTCATGCAGGCATGGCAGATAGACCTCCTCACATACCCCTTTGCCTTCCCTCAAAGGCCAGAACCCCAGCCTTTGAAAGGAAGTGGAAAAAAGTGAGGTGATGGGAGAAATAGGGTGAGGGTAGGGATTTTGGCTGCCCCACTTTCCCTAGGTGTTAATGGGTTGGACGGGAAGGAATTATTTTTACAACATAATTCTTTAGGAGTTTTGTAGCTATCTGAAGCTGATCAATATTTTTTAAAAAATCTGGTGTTACTTTACTAATTGATTCATGATCGATTAAAAAGTGGAAGAACTTTATCAGAGATCCTGTTTTTATGATTTTTCAGTTAGAGTAGGATTTCCAGATAAGTTATTTCTATGAAGTGTTAGCATTTGTTTGGGAAGGGTTATTTGAACCATTGGCTGTAGCCCTTGTCTTAATCTGGCCCTGCCCTGGGAAATGGAGAAATAGCTAGGCAAGCACTGCAGACCGGGAGGAAGAAAGGGTGAACCACAGGCAGCAAGTAGGAAGCAAATAGGCAGATTTCAGTGGGAGACTGCGGAAGGCAGCACCAGGGCAAGGGATGAGGATTTCCAAGCCATTCAATGCTGTACCTTTCATGGGGGTTTATAAGCTATAAGCTCTGACAGTCCTCTTCGCAGAGTGGGGTATTAGAATGTAGGTCTGTTGTATGCAGACTGGTGTCAGGTTGGAAGGTTTGCCAATGGGCTTAGCATAGTGTTTATGGCTATTAGAAGGTATGCCATGCTGTACTGAATACAGAGAAGTATGGAATAGTATATTGTTTCTTTTTGAAAGATGGGGGTATAATTTTTTCTGTTCTAAATCCACTGACTCCAGTTAAATTAAATGGGGACGAGAGGGAAACTGGCGTAGTAGATTTAATTCTCTCTTTATATTGCTGCAAAAGTATCACATGGCTTATATTGTTCCAGCCCCCAGCCCCAGGGCTCCTTCCCACTCCCAGCCTCCTGTCCTGACTCCTGCTCTCCTGCATGTACACCCAGCCCTTATTTCCAGCAGCTCACTCCCCTAATCCCAGCCCCCTGCTCTAGCTCATGCAGCTCTCTCACTCACCACCACCCCTTACAGTAACATCCATGCTCTGGAGAACAGCAAGATGAGGACAAGGCAGGAACTTCTCTAGCACAATCACGTAACTTAATTGTAGTATTGTAGTATATATTTTAAATTTGTACCTAATTCTGTTATGATAATGCAGTATGTCTTTTAAATGGGCGCTCAGTCACCTTAATGCTATTTTGAATGTTGGTGCTGCATAGATCTGATGGATTACCATTGACCTCCCTTAACTCCCAACCATTTTACCATGTGTCCTGTATTTCATACTGGGAAATATGGTCACCCTACTGTTTCCTAATGACTTTCTGGAGTTAAAACCAGCAAACTGCATGAAGTCAATACCATTTTAATGTGTTTTTTTTTGGGAAAAAGTGAGATAAGGGAAAAAAAGGTGTCTGACTGCTATTTCTTTATGCATATGTAGGATGCAGTCTTCCTGAGCACTGAGAACCCTCAATCCTTGTTAGTCAGTGGGAAATAAGAGTGCCCAGCCCAATCCTCAGCACTCCACTGCTCTGAGCCTTTAATGAGAATGATGAAATGTGACCACTGATCTTTACTGTGAAGGTGCTAGATATCTGCCATGATCCAAAACCAAAAAGTCTTAGTGTATAGATGATGCTGACATTAATAAGCAAGAAGGCTAATTAGGAAAGAAAATTAAAACATGCTAGCTTGCTCCTCTAAGTGATACTATTCGCTGGAAGGATGTAAATGACCCTTCTATTCAGAAGCCCAAAATACCCCTTTTATCCCTGAAATTAAGTGTGTGTGTGTTTGTGTGTGTGTGTGTGTATGCAATATGCATTTACACAATATGCATACACACATATGCATGTGGAGGACATGATTATACTGCAGTAAGTTGGACGGAAGGCTGCACAAGAGGTTATTTGTGAATGAGGAATAGTTAATGAACTGGTCCCCCCACAAAATTTCAGGGAATTAATTGAATATTTACTGTGGTCATGGTATGTAATTACACAATAAACTCTGGTGTATTGCATTTTTTTTTCTGCCTTCCTATTGAAGCATTTTATAGAGGTTAGTAATTAAAGCAGAATACCAGACTTTATGGTCTGTGTGGTCATGTCATGTTTATGCCCATCCTGCACTCTTCTATAGATGTAACTCTGCCTGAATGAATGTATAAAAGCTTCACACATGCATCATCAACAAGGTTTGATCATGCCAGCACCAAAGTACAGATCTTTACTGCTTGACCTTAAGGAGTAATTTCATTGGGAAGAAGCAATTGCAGACAGTTTTATCTGTGAATTAGCCAGTGCTGTTGATACAATAATCATTTTGTAACTATATTATATACTTGTCAGGTGGAAGACTCTTGGCCCAGTCATGTGAGGTCTACTAGAAGTTCAAGACCCTAGATGGAAGCCATTTTCTTTAGATATTTTTAACAATACCTTGCTGATGTAATTTTTGTTTAAACAGGTATGTTATAAACTGAACTTTACTGTTTAATATATATATTTTTCTCTGCAATTTTTAATGTGTTTAGACATAGAAGGATCTCCCTCACTGATTATAAAAACAAAAAAGCAGTAAAGTAGCACTTTAAAGACTAACAAAATAAATTATTACGTGAGGTGAGGTTTCATGGGACAGACCCACTTCTTCAGACCATAGCCATACCAGAACAGACTCAATATTTAAGGCACAGAGAACCAAAAATAGTAATCAAGGCTGACAAATCAGAAAAAAAATCAAGGTGAGCAAATGAGAGAGTAGAGGGGTGGGAGTGGGGAGAAGTCAAGAATTAGAGTAAGCCAAGTATGCAAAAGAGCCCCTATAATACCCAAAAAATTCGCATCCCGGTCCAAACCACGTGTTAATGTGCCGAATTTCAATATAAAAGAGAGTTCAGCAGCCCCTATTTCAAGACTGTTGTGAAAATTCATCTTCGGTAAGATGCAGACTTTTAAGTCATTAACAGAATGGCCCACTCCATTAAAATGTTGGCTGACTGGTTTGTGGATCAGGAGTGTTTTTATGTCTGTTTTGTGCCCATTAACTCTTTGTCTAAGAGAGTTTGAAGTCTGTCCAATATACAAAGCATCTGGGCATTGGTGGCACATGATGGCATATATGATGTTAGTTGAGGAACATGAGAATGTGCCCGTGATTCTGTGAATAACCTGGTTAGGTCCAGTGATGGTATCTCCAGAATAGATATGTGGACAAAGCTGGCAGTGGGCTTTGTATCAAGAAAAAGTTGCAGGACTGGTGTTACTGCAGTATAGACTGTGGCTGTTGGTGAGAATCCTCATAAGGTTGGGAGGTTGTCTGTAGGAGAGAACAGGCCTATCACCTAGGGCCTTCTGGAGTGTGGCATGCTGATTAAGGTTAGGTTGTAGGTCTTTAATAATTTGTTGCAGTGGTTTGAGTTGGGGGTTGTAGGTAATGACCAGTGGTGTTCTGTTCTTGGCTTTTTTGGGTCTATCTTGGAGTAGCTGGTCTCTCGGTATTCGTCTGGCCCTGTCGATTTTTTTTTTCGTTTCTCCTGGTGGGTAATTCAGGTTTATGAATATTTGGTAAAGATCTTGTAGTTTTTGGTCTCTATCAGTAGGATCAGAGTAAATGCAATTGTACCTAAGGGCTTGACTGTAAACAATGGATCTAGTTATGTGTGCAGGGGGGAAGCTAGAAGCATGTAGGTAAGTATAGTGATCAGTGGGTTTCTGGTAGAGTGTGGTACTGATCAGGCCATCCTTGATTTGTACTGTAGTGTCCAGGAAATGTATCTCTTGCGTGGAGTAATCGAGGCATAAAGTGATGGTTCTGGTATGGCTATAGTCTGAAGAAGTGGGTCTGTCCCACGAAAGCTCACCTCACCTAATAATTTATTTTGTTAGTCTTTAAAGTGCTACTTTACTGCTTTTTTGTTTTGATGGTATATAGACTAGCACGGCTTTCTCTCTGTTACTACTCACTAATTATAGTTTCAGTTGTTTTTTTACGGCAAAGATGGCTCTGATGTTGAAAACATCAAATCAAATAAAAAAAAAACTTCCCCACCTTAAAATAAAAATATTTCTATTTTGCCTGACTTAAGGGAATAGCTTCTAATATTCTGAGTCTAAAACAAGCTTCATGTTCACTAAGTTCATATCCATGTATGCGAATGATGGTCACTCTTGTATGAACTGCAAACTCCTTGAAAACCTACACAAGGAAATAAACCAACAGCCTGGCTAATTAATTGTCGTTTGTTTTCTACATCTTGTACTCAGGTATTTACTTAATTGAAAAAAACAAAAGTTGCTGGGATTCTTGCCTGTACATTAAAAGTGGATAAAGATATTGCATGAACAATGAATCTCTCAGTTCCCATGACAGATTTGAGATTAAGTTCTTGCACCTTCCATGACATTTTCAAGTCGACCATCTTTGTGGTAGAAAAGACAGAGGAAAATAAAGGTCATGGCTCTCTTATCAGGCAGTCATATTCTCCCGTAAAATAGAAATGTCTGTTTAATGTCAGTGAGCAGCCCAGATGGAGATTCATGGGTTATTGGTTGGAGCAAAGCATCTATATCGCGTCTGATACCTCAAAGATTATAATGCTGAAACCCTCCAATAACAGAATTCCAACTAAATTATTTGAAGATGGGATTTGTCTGTTAATCTGCAATTGCTCATTTAAAGAAAATCCACTTCTATCTTCATTCATTGTCTTAACTCTTAATTTATTTTCTTCTAGCCACAGTATTGCAGCATGTCAAATAGCTGGCCATAACCAAAGGGTCATTTTGGGTGCTATATCAAACCATTTCATAATTGTTGCACCTACAAGACATGAGCCTCATTCAAAGTTGAGTTAGTAAGCTCTTGCTGAGAGAGAAGCTAATAGAAGTATGAAATGAATAATAAAATTGGCAATATATTAGTGCAAACAGAACATAGAAAAAAGTGCAGTAAATTAAAAAAATCACCTATCAAAGATTTTAGTGTTCACATTTCCTTTAAGCCCCAGGTTCTTTTGGTTTTACTTCTTTCTACCCACTACCCCAATCCGCTGAGTCAAGGAAAGATTCTGTTTCTAGTGTATATATTATTTACCTGAATAATTTTCATCGATCAGTCAGTGTTTTAAAGGGTTCCTATTTTAGTAAAGCAATATTGTCTTATGCTCTGTAACCTTTACGGACTATATGAAAATGGGATAAATTTATTGTTGGCAGTAATGATAGTTTAATTATAGTAATAATAGCTTCAGCTTTTACTTCAGTGGTCTATAGTATTATATTTTGAAATATTACTCTTCCCATGGTGAATAAAAAACAGGGAATTAGGTGCATTTTAGCTTGGAGTTAACAATTATTGTGTGTGTATACGTGTGTGTGTGCGTGCATGTGCACTGTATTGTAAGAGTGCCCAGAGATGGTTCCTGGTTATTACTGGGCACCTGTAAATAAATATGACTAGAGTGCTGGGGGCGGGGGTGTTTCTTATTTTAAAAAAACCTGTCAACAGAATTGTGTTAGAAGATGAAAATTAAGGTCTGGCTTTGCTGCAGATAGATAAGATTTTTTTTTAAATGTTACATTTGTTCCTTATCCATTTCCAACTCCCCAACATGGAGAATAACCAGTAAAGAAAAAATATGCTGTTCAATAACTAGCAGTCTCATGTTATTCCTGGCAATAACTGGCAAATGTTATTAATAAGTAATGATTGAAGTAACTCATTCAGAAGAATGGTAGCTCATTAAGTAATTTTAGGAGTGATGGGAAATTGAATGCCATTACATATTCATACAGTTTGATTTAATGTAATGTTTAATGTAAAATATGACATTTATGGCTTATAAATAGGGGTTTTTAATCTCTAGATGCATTTTTGTTAAATTCAGTAACACCAGAAATAATGACCTAGTGTTATGCTTTAATCATTTAAGGTCTGTGTTAATAGATGAGATTAGAGAAAAGAATAAGGGGCATTAGAAAAGCTGCTACCACTGAAAACGTAAACGTTGAGTAAATAAAATTTAAAGCCAAGGTTTACAAGAGCATCTTGACGCAGCCTACATTTATGACAACATTTCGAAAAATTAGGGTTTAAAAAATGTGCTAAATAACATTGAAAACATTGCACCATCTCTTTCCATCTAAACAGATAGTATCAAACCCCTAGTCAGACAGCTGGCATTTCTTGCATTTTAGAAACTCTTAAAACATTTCAAAACAATATTTATATATATAGGCAAAAACACAAGAGCCCACCTGTTTGCAGGACTAAGGTAGTCCTCTTGTGTGGCATTGAAACCCCAATGCCCCACCAGATGCCCTTGAATGTCCATCTTTTGGATGTAGGTGAACTCTCTGTGTGTGTGTGTGTGTGTGTGTGTGTGTGTGTGTTAGAGAGAGAGAGAGAAAGAGAGAGAGAGAGATTTTCCCTTTTAAAGACCTCTCTTCTTCCCTAAGTCCTTGAGGGCCTTTCTTGTTTTTATCCCTTTCTCTCCTGTTGGCCCCATCACTCTGTTACCTCTGCTCATTATCTGTGTGTGTATGTGTGGTGTGCATACATGCGTGTACATGTGCTGATGCAGTGTTACTTTAAAATCACCCTTTTGTCAAGAACCCAAGCCGCCCCAAGAGGCATAACATTTTCACTCTGGGAATGTGTAGCTCTTGTTTGAAGCCAGGAGAGATTCCCATCAATCTACAGTCCTTCTTAAAACTCAGAGCAAAACAGTGAGGCTTGTTGAATGCAGGTTAGGAAAACAAAGCCAACTGTTTGGAACACTGATGCCAGTGCAGTGCTTTGCTCTAGATTTTTTATGCTAATTTCAGTGGGCAGAACTTTGCTGTTCCTTCCTGCCTTATTTATTCTGGTTGGCTGTCTTCCTTCTGCACTCTCTCTTTAAGGGCAACAAGCTCTGTGTGTGTGTGTGTGTGTGTGTGTGTGTGTGAGAGAGAGAGAGAGAGAGAGAGATGGGATTTGCTGACATCGGTATTATTTCACATTTCTTTTGAGATCAAAACACATAAATGTCTTTTGCACTCTTGGGAAGCTTTAATCTCCTTAAGTATGGAATGTGATTTATTGACTGTTTCTGTTTTCCATTTTTTTACATTCATGAAAAGCATTAAAGTTTGATAATTGCATTAATAATTATTCTTTGTTGACTGTAAATAACAAACATCAAACAATTTGATTATGAATCTTAAGAAAGAGGAAAAAAACCACAGCTATCACAGCTATGATTAATTTGATAGCAAAGTTAAGAAGTAAAGTCTTTATTCTCCCATGGAGATTGTGAAGAATTGAGGGGCATGATCAATTTTGGATAACTTGCTGCAATATCATGGCTTTAGACAAAAGTTTCTGACTAGCAGAAGAATGACATTCTGGTACAGCCTTCCAAGGAGAGCGAGGGCAAAAAATTAACTCGTTTTAATTCTGTGTTTGATAGTTTATGGAAGAGATGATGTAGTTGCCCCCAATGGCATAAGGCAGATCTGAAATTGCTATTAACAAATTTCTCCATGATTGGAGATGGTGCATGAGGTTGGAGGATCTTTCCCAAGTATCTGGGTCAAACTGATCACCTTATCTGGGACTGGAAAAAAAACTCTTTTCGCATAGCTTGTCAAGTTGTTTTCTGTCTTCCTCTGCAGAGTGAGGCCTGGGCCACTTGCTGGTTTAAAACAATTTTGATGATATATGGTGATATATATCTCATAGAAGTGGAAGGGACCTTGGGAGGTCATTGAGTCCAGTCCTGTGCCCTCTTGGCAAAACCAAGCACCCTCCCTGACATTTTTTTTTAATTTATTTGCCGCAGACCCTTAAGTGGCCTCCTCCTGGATTAAACTCATAACCCTGGGTTTAGCAGGCGAAAGCACAAACCACTGATTTATCCCTCCCCCAAGCAGAGTAAAGAGTAGAATTTTGTGACCTGGAGTCTTTAAACCAGGCTTTGAAGACTTCAGTTACTTAGCCAGGGATTAGGGGCCAATTGGAGGAGTGGGAGGGTGAAGTTCTGTGCCCTGCAATGTGCTGGAGGTCAGATTAGATTGTTGTATTTAACGGCTACCTGGCATGAGTAATTAACACAGGGAGGGGGAAGATGGAATTAGGGACACAATGAATCATCCAGTTGAAAACAGAATGTTTGTACTGAATAAGATAAGTGAATAGGTCAGTGGACTGAGGTCTTGCCAACACTTACACATCGATCCATGCTCCAGAGAGCACTCCCCCAGAGGGGGTGGGGAGTTGATTTAGTGGATCTAGTAGTGATGTGCTAAATCAAGCGCTGCTCATGGTCTCATCAACCCTGGTACTCCAGAGGGTCATGAAGAGTAAGGGAAGACAATGGGTGTTTCTCCTGTCAGTCCCCTGCATTGGCGATACTGTAGTAAGTTGAACTGAAGTTCATCAACTCCAGTTACACTATTTATGTAGCTGACGTTGTCTAACTTACTTTGACTTTGCCCTCCCTCACCTCCCCCAGTATAGACTTGCCCTTAGAAAACAGACTGTCTCAGTCAACTAAGATAACAGAGAGAGCATGTAGGGAGCTGTTTCCTACAGACCAAATCACATTTGCTCTCATCATACTTCAATTAAACAGTATTTCACTATGGGAACTTGTCCTGAATTTCTTGATCATTCAATGAACTCTCTGAATTCCCAAGGGGTGTTTGGGACATGCAAAGAATGTAGGACTCTACTCTTGTTCTCTTCCTTTTAATAATTTCTACTTTAGAACTTCTGTTCTATTCATGTCTTGAGTCTATTCGGGCATAGTTTGTTGTCTGTGTTAGTATGCAGTCAAATAATGAGAAATAATTGTTTGAGCTCTAGTGTTAAATACTACTCAACAAACCTAATGCTACCACAGCTAAACAGATGTAAAATAGAAAAAGCTGTTCTTGCACAGGATGAGTGATTCCACCAAAATAAAGATTATCCTCATTATATTTTTTCCTCTTCTTAAGATCTGAATAGCAATGATTGTTGCATTACAAAGAGTCAAGCACTGGGTAAGTGCTTGATGGGTACAAGTGTGGACTGAATTATATTGAGTGCTGGTATAATATTATCATAAAACAAAGACCTATAGGCTTTTATACTCAACTTTGGAGTACTATATTTAATGGAGGAGGTTTTCGAGTGTGTCTAAAGGATTTGGGAACAAAATGTCAACTTAGAATAACACATTTAGCCATTATTGTTGGCTGAAAATTTTCCATGAAAATTATTTTTCAACACAAAACTGGCTCTTCAGCAACACTTTTTTTTCACTTTTTCCACAAGAAGTTTCGCCTTTCTATTAAAATGTTTTTTTTTTCTTTCCCCAATCTAAAAATGATTGCCTGAAAATTAAAATATTTCCATTTGAGAATAATGTCCTGGTACCTCATGAGAATTGCAGTTTGGCTGCCTCAGGTTCCCTTTCTCTTCAGTGGGCCAGGTTTTCTCACTGGACTACAGCTCCCATGATGCACTATCGCTTCTCTACAAAAGAGGCAACTATGATGCATCATAGAAGATACAGCCTGCACAGGGTGCTCAGGAGGTAGAGGAGAATGAGGGCGTGACGCACTCAAGTAGCAACTCCAATGAGGCATTGTTGCAGCATTTTCAAATTCAAACATTTAGGTTTTCAGCTGAACTATTTTTCTTTGTTAACTTTCTCTGGGACAAATAATGCCACAATTAAGCACACTGTTAATAAGAGAATACCATTCATTTAATATTTTTTAATGTTTTCTCCATTTTCAAAGATATTGATTTTATTTACAACATGGCACAAGACACATAATACTCACCTTTTTATTACAATTATTTGCACTGTAAGAAACAAAAGAAATAGTATGTTTCAAATCACCTCATAACGTGCTTGTATGAGGTGATTTGAAAAATACTATTTCTTTTGTGCGATCACTTTGCCATGAAATGTACAACTATGTACAAAAAAACCGACCAACCAAACAAAAACCCTCAAATTAACCAGTCATTCAGACAAAAAAATTTGGTCACCATTTGTAGGAGAAAATAGTGCCAACTCCTCATTTACAATGTCTCAGGAAAGTGAAAATAGATATTTGCATGTTGTTGTTGCTGGTGTCACAAGATAACTTATTTGCCACGTGCTAAAATTCACATGCATTCACAATTCTAAAGGACATATCCATACTGATGGTGGGTTCCGCTTGAAAATGATCCAAAGCAGAACGGATTGACGTGTTCATTTTCATCATCTGAGTCAGATGCCATCTTTTTTGGTGTCTTGGGTTCTGTAGATTCCTCATCAGCTTGTTGCTCTTTTAAGACTTCTGAACACATTCTCCACACACCATCCTCCTCAGCTTTTGGATGGTACTTCAGATTCTTAAATGTTGGTTTGAGTGCTGTAGCTATTTTTTAGAAACTTCACATTGGTACCTAGTTTGTGTTTTGTCAACTCTGCTGTGAAAGCATTGTTAGAACCAACATGTGCGGGATTGTCATCTGAGTCTGATACAATATGGTAGGAATAGAGAGGTAGCCGTGTTAGTTTGTGCTCCAATAAAACAAAGCAGCAGAAATGTAACACTTTAAAGACTAACAAAACGATTTATTCGCTAATGAGCTTTCGTGGGACTGATGACATCTGAAGAAGTGGGTCTGTCCCACGAAAGCTCATCACCAAATAAATCATTTTGTTAGTCTTTAAAGTGCTACATTTCTACTACAATATGATAGGGATGGCCAACCAGTTAGGGGACTAAGAGCCATGGCTTTCTATCTATCTATCTATCTATCTATCTATCTATCTATCTATCTATCTATCTATCATCATCATGTCCGTATTCCAACACTTAGGTTTTCAGCTGAACTATTTTGGTTTGTTGACTTTCTCTGAGGCAAATAATGCCACAATTAAGCACACTGTTAATAATAGAATGCCATTAATTTAAATATATTTTTTATGTTTTCTACATTTTCAGACAGACAGACAGACAGATAATATGTGGTTGAATGTCCCCACCCCAAAGTCAGGCACCCCCAGTCAGGGGCACAATCCCCCTGCCCTCCTCCAGAACCAGACACCTCCAGCTCCCCAGGGCAGCACTCCTGGTGCATGATATTTTTGTCTTAAAATATTTGCTCAATGATAGTCAAGGGAAATTGGCAGTTGTTTCTGTGTTTTGCATTTAATTGTTAAAAGATTGTTTTGCACTCGTGCTATGTAGTTTTCCATTTAAAAGGAAAAAGTGAACCTGTCAGTTGATATCCAGAGTTTGAGAAACCTATGGAAAGCAAGATGTGGCCACACTTATGGGTGTGGCCAGGTTTCCTGCGATCCCTTCAAGTTTGTTTCCAGCCACCAGTCCTGGCTGTCGGTGTTCTGTGCTGTTATTTAATTGTAATTTACCCCTACATGTCTTCCAGGAGCCCAGGAAGCAGTGGAAGTGTTAGTAATGCTGCTACACCATATTGACCTCCTGTGGTTTGGCCAATTCTCTCTTCCAGCACCGGTCAGGTCTCAAGGGTGCTGGACTAGAGAAGTTCAACCTGTACTCTTCCTCGGTGACTGCCACTTCATATGTGCTCAGTTTACAAGTAAAAAGGCGCTTCTTCCATTTCCCTTGAAACACCTGTCTAAAAGTCCAACTGATCTGTGTCATTTTGTGTTTTTCTAGCTCACGTATATTTGACAGTAGTAAATATTCTGTCCATTTCAAGATCCCTCCCAGTCCTACCCATCTATGTTTCTTTGTTAGGATGGGGTTGCATATAAATAATTAAATCTCCAAGCTGACTTGCATTCTCTTGATCCAGGTGAAAGACAGAAAGGAATCCAGCTTCACTATCTTTTGTATGTCTTAGTTATTCAATGATAGTAAGAGTGAACATATTTTTTGTTGCCATTTTCAAGTAGTCGCTCCAGGAACTGGAATGTTTTGTCCATAATTTCCTTTTGTATATAAAGATATGCACTATATGCATGTAAACTTCTCTGTCATTTTGTCTATGTCATTTTCATAGAAGAGAGCTATTTTTGTTTTTGTTTAAGTCCCTACTTATATAGTCAAGTTATTCCCAACAATCCAATGTTTGAAAATTTGTGAATGGAATGTCATTACATCAGAAATGCTGTTATGATGAAATCAAAAAGTTCACAGTGAATCTCTTGAGCGTGACAAAATTTTGTTTTGAAAAATATTGGAATGAAGATTTTTTAAGCTAAGTATTCAGTTTTACACTGAAACATTTTGATATATTTGTTTGCTTCAGAAAGGACTTGTCATTTCAAATACAAGCATTGAAAACCTGAGGAAATGTTCTGATTTCATCCAAATGAAATAATGTAATTGATGCTAGGTAAATTATTTCAAATTCTCATTTCACAGGCATATTCTTTTTAATTTCTTATTGTTTGATTTTTCAAAAAAAACAAATGGCAAAATGTCAGAATTTCCCACAGAACTGAAATTCCAGGTTTTGACCAGCTCAAGAGAAAATCATGTTTTGCTGTTCACAGAATTTAACAAATAGACAGTATTCCTTATGGCTGTGGCTACACGAGCACCTTTCGAAAGGGTGATGCTAATGAGCCACTTTAGCAAATGCTAATGATGTGCTTCCATGCATATACAGCTCCTCATTAGCATAATGGCAGCTGCATGCATTTCGAAAGTTCTGCTTTTGAAACGCATGCTGCTGGTGTAAACAGGGGCCTTTCGAAAGGACCCCCAGACTTCAAAAGCCCCTTCTTCCCATTTGGTTTTTGTGGCACTTTTGATACATGCATGGCCACCATTATGCTGATGAGGCACTGCATATGCATGGCAGCGCCTCATTAGCATCTGCTGAAGTGGCTCATTAGCATCACCCTTTTGAAAAGGGTGCTAGTGTAGCCACGGCCTATGTGATCCCATTTGTATATGTTGCTATATGAAAATGCACTTAGCAGTTACAGGTTTGTCTGTTGTATCACACTCTGGGCAGAGCAAAGGGTGGCTGGTGGAGGGAAGGGGGTAGGCAGCCTGGGCAGACAGCCCTCAGCACTTTCTGGACTCCAGCACCCCACCCCTTTTGCCTGAGACCCTGCTCCTTCTAGGAGGTGGAGCTTTTCCCCCACAACCACTTCTTACCCGGCGGGCTGGCAATTCTGTGTTTAGATTTTGGTTTTATCTAGAATATGACATTTGCTGCTTACAAAAATACACCAGGAAATGGCTGATGTGTATTACTCTGTATGATCACTGGGTTTTGTATGTCAGTAGAGATCAGAGCCACAGATCTGCTGAAATATAAGGCCTTATTCTGCACTTCCTTGCACTGTGTGTAATCATTTATACTCAAAATAGTAACAGAAGGAAAGCCATGTTAGTCTATATACTATCAAAACAAAAAAGCAGTCCAGTAGCACTTTAAAGACTAACAAAATTATTTATTAGGAGATGAGCTTTCGTGGGACAGACCCACTTCTTCAGACAACAGCCATACCAGAACAGACTCAATATTTAAGGCACAGAGAACCAAAAATAGTAATCAAGGTTGACAAATCAGAAAAACATTCAGGTGAGCAAATCAGAGGGTAGAGGGGCGGCGGGCGGAGTCAAGAATTAGATTAAGCCAAGTATGCAAAAGAGCCCCTATAATAACCTTAAAAATTCCCATCCCTGTTCAAACCACATGTTAATGTGTTGAATTTAATATAAAAGCAGCCTCTCTTTCCAAAGTGGTGTGAAAATTCCTCTTCAGTAAGGCGCAAACTTTCAGATCATTAACAGAATGGCCCTCTCCATTAAAGTGGTGGCTGACCTGTTTGTGGATCACGAGTGTTTTTTATATCTGTTTGATGCCCATTAATTCTTCGTCTAAGAGAGTTTGAAGTCTGTCCAATATGCAAAGCATCTGGGCATTGTTGGCCCATGATGGCATATATGATGTTAGTTGTGGCACTTTTGAAATGCGCGTGGCCACCATTATGCTGGTGTGGTAATAAAACATTTTGACACTGGCCAATCTGGCTTAATCGCTGATGTTATGGAAGCAAGACTATGCCCCACAGGTTGTCTAGTAATTGATAAAACATCCACCCAGATTTACCTACTTACTTGTACACATTCATGCAGCATTGTCTTTCCTAATAGTTTTATGCACTATGTATCTGAATGCAGGTATGGAACTCAGTGTGTATTATGTAGCCTGTGAGAAACATAACATTACAAAGTTAGAATTTACTGCTCTTGAGGGAAGAGGCGGTGAATAAAAATGTCATCTTGCATTAGAACATTTTTATGGTTTTAATAGGATCTGTAGTGTGTTGCCTGCATTTTGGTTAAAATTATTATTTTACTCAGGGAAGAATGTAACACCATGTTTGTCAATATTCTCTTATTAGCACTCCTGAATATGCTGTACATTTTCCAGTGTTGGTGCAGTTAGCATGCAGTGATTGCCTGCTAATCTGTGAGGATCTTACTAGTTCCCTTCATCAGAGTATCAGCAAATTACAAAATGCTTGTTGGTTTCTGCTTGGCTAAATCTTAGACAGTGCCGATATATTCCATAAAAAGAAATTGTTCTGCTATGCATTAATATTTCCCTCAGATCCAGTTTTTGCAGTGTACTGTTTGTGACATGGTTGTAACTGTCAGTGGGTGCAATATAAATGATTAATCATACTCTATCATGCTATAAACAAGATGATAGTATCTATTAAGAGTAAAATAGGGTTCCATTATTATTAAGTTTTCAATTCAGGATTTAAAACCTGGCCAATCCATTCTGATTCATATTTCAGACTACCAAATTCCAGCTGATAAAAATTACTGTTAAAAGACTAATTATCAAGTGATCTCATCAATGAGTAATTTAAATAAGTAGTAATAAGTAAAAGGTAAAAAAGTAAAAGTCAAAGTATAATGTAAGTTGTGCCCCAGTCGCACTCCCATCCATACACAAACTTTTCCATAGTAACAAAGAGGAAGCCGTGCTAGTCTATACACTATCAAAACAAAAAGCAGTCAAGTAGCACTTTAAAGACTAGCAAAATGGTTTATTAGGTGAGCTTTCGTGGGACAGACCCACTTCTTCAGACCATAGCCAGACCAGAACAGACTCAATATTTAAGGCACAGAGAACCAAAAACAGCTTGTCCTCCTTGCTTACTGTTTTTGGTTCTCTGTGCCTTAAATATTGAGTCTGGTCTGGTCTGGCTGTGGTCTGAAGAAGTGGGTCTGTCCCACGAAAGCTCACCTAATAAACCATTTTGCTAGTCTTTAAAGTGCTACTTGACTGCTTTTTGTTCTGAAACTTTTCCATGTTGTCCATCGCCACTTCCTGTTGTGCATCTTGTCACCATTTCCCCAGCCTCCCAGTCCCTGTTCTCCAGCTCTGCTTTGAATGTGAGCCAAAGTCCATTGAAAGACTTCTACTGACTTCAGAGGCCTTTGGATATCTTTAAGAGTGGTGTCAAAGAGACAACATAGAAATAAACAGTTGAATGTTACAGGTGACACTGCTTGGTTACATCCCCTCCTATTTAGCACTTTAAAGACTAACAAAATAATTTTTAGGTGATAAGCTTTCATGGGGCAGACCCACTTCTTCCACAAAAGCTCCTCACTTAATAATTTATTTTGTTAGTCTTTAAAGTGCTACATGACTGCTGTTTTGTTTTGTAAAGATACAGACTAACTCGACTACTTATCTGTGACTATTCCCCTCTTATTTGGTTGTGTACTTCCACTCCTTGGTGTAGGATTTAGCATTTATTTGCATGCAGTCTCCTTTCAACGCTTGTAATCCCTGCTGCTGTAAATGCCCCACTCACTTCTGAGTATTTGTTACCAGACCGGAACAACAAGAAGTCCTGTGGCACCTTATAGACTAACAGATATTTTGGAGCATAAGCTTTTGTGGACAAAGACCTGCTTCATCAGATGCATGAGACATGAAGCGGGTCTTGGCCTACGAAAGCTTATGCTCCAAAATGTATCTTAATCTGTAAGGTGCTACAGGACTTCATGTTCTCGAAGATACAGACTAACACGGCTCCCTCTCTGGTACTTGTTACCAGACCAGTTTCAGTTTCCTTGACAAATATGATTCCTGTGAATTTAAGCAAAGAAACACCTGAAATAAAAAGAAACGTTAACATCTGGTCCCAACAAAATAGTAATGATTGTAATCCTTTGCACACCTCCGCTAGCTGTGGTGGTCTAAAGCAACCAGCAACATGGCTCTTTCAGGTGTCTGGGAATTCCTCCTCCTTTGCAGGAATACTCCAGTGGAATGAAAGTGATAGAGTGGTTCTCAGATGCTCTGCTCCCTGCATAGAGCACAGCTAGGGAAAAGATGGCATGTTTGGCAGTATCAATGGACTCTGGTTATTCATGGATGCCGGAATGGCTCCATGTAGGTATAAGAGCATATGCCAATGACCAGCCACAATTTCTTTCGGACATCTCCAAGCTGTGCTGAAAATATCTCAGTTTCATTTCAGAGTCTGGGCCCTGGGCTTCTATTTATTTGGGTTGTGGTCAATGGGGTTGACAACCACCATGGGCCCAGTGGTCAGGTGAGGGGCCAGTTCCATGCTCCTGGAAAGGGTGGGGCCAAGGGTGGAATGGGCAGGACTTATGACAGTCAGCCCTGGCACCCCTTTGCTCAGAGCCTCATGAAGAGCAACGGTACAGCACAGCTGCAGTGTTTCAGAGGGGCCTGGAGCTCTGACCAGTGCAGCTGCTATTTTGGCCATGGCGACAGCTGGAACTCAGAGTCCCTTTGAAATGCTGGGCCCCAGGGCAACTGCCCCCTTTGTCCCCTACCAGTGGGCTTGGTGATTTATGTTGGAATATCTTTTATAGTGGAGATGTTGTGAGCCATTGAACCAAGTTGTAAACATTGTGTATATTGGCACCACTTCAAGTCATAGGGTTCTGCAGCACCCCCTGCACCCCTGGTTCCAACACCTAAGGACCTAGTTGTGGTTTTTGAGATTTAACTGGAAACATCATCATTTATTTGCACCGCAGAGCGTCTGTGTATTAGTGTCATAAAATCATAACCAGTTAGGCTTGGAAGATACCTCAGGAGGTCATCTAGTCCAACCCATTGCTCGGAGCAGGACCAAACTCAACTAAATCATATCAGCGTCATCAGTTTATGTTCCTAAATTCCAACTTTCTCAGAATTCCCCAAAAATTTGTGCAAACAGAAACTTCTATTGTTTCTCACACTACTAAATATGGGAATCAGGCTCTTGTATTTAAACTTCCCTTGAAAGAAGCCCAGCTTCTCTCTGTTGCCTCACTATTCCGTTAGCCTAGCAAAGCATTTAGAAAATGAAAGAAAAGCTCCTGAAGTTTTGTTTGATTAGACCTCTAGGATGTCCTTTGGTGTTTGTGTTCTGGGTAAATGTTTAAACTTTGATTCCCTTCAGGGAATACTGGAAGATAATCTGGATAGCAAAGCAAAAGTCACATGCTTTGTTCAATGCCTTTGATGCACTAGAAATTAACTTAATTCATAAAACTACCTTGTCTTGGCCAGCAAGCCAGCTGCAGTTTAGTTTTTCTTTAAGTGCCATGAACAGTTTTAAAGTGTGTGATGCCTATAAAAATGTGGATCATAAATTAACCAAAACAGATTGTTTAACTCAGTTTGGAGCATGATCTTTTATGACTGTGTTCCATGTGGGTTAAATTAAGCTTCTTTGTTTCATAACATTTGTCTATCAAAATTATTCTTCCAAATATTTAGCCTCAGGGTAGCATACACATACAAAGCTATAAAGCAGTCAAGTAGCACTTTAAACACTAACAAAATAATAATAATCAATTTTTTTAAATATGGCAAGTTAAATATCGATTGAACTGTGACTCAGTAGGAATATAACACCCAAGGGCCTGTTGTGTATGATCTGAGGTTTTCAAACCTGGGGCCTAAAGTTAGGCTTCCATATTCATATTTGTTGTTTTAATAACTTTTGGTCTGATTTTTACAAATGAAGTGCAACTAACCTCTCCCAGACTCCAACAAGAAGAGCTGTGCAGATGCCAGCTTTTTTACAGATCAGTCTCAAATTTAATTGGGCACCTACCTAGGAACTTGCAGCATAGCTACAGGCACCCAATTTTGAAAATCATCATACTCCCTAAAGAGCGAAGCTGGATGGAGTTCAGTAAAACTGAAGTTCTCAAATTTAATTTTCATCTATGAACTTCAGATTTAAGTGGAGCAAAATGTGTTACTAATAAAAGGTTAATCCTGGAACAGAAGCAGAGATACTGCTCCTTGTGAATTATCATGTTTCAGTCAAGTTCACTTCCTCCTTGAATATTTAGATAAGCTGCTTATTTATTCAATAACTCTTAAGAGAAATACTGGATACCAGACTGAAACTGACCACGTCTACCTTCTGTTGAATTAAATGTTGAGCTGGATTCCCTCCACCCCCCCGCCTTCCCAAAGGTTTGTCTTCTTTAAAATCTCAGTTTTCAATTAGGACATGGTTAATGTAGAATTGTATTCTGTCATTCCCATAAATTCACATACTTCTTTCAAACTCAGTGCTTCAGCCCAACAGGCTGTTATCTCCATTGATCAGGAAGCCCTGCTTAGAGTAATCTAACTTAGTTTCTAAGAGGAGTTTACACTTGAGGCAGTTCAGCCTTAATAAAGCAGGAACATTTATGTTTTCATCAATTTTAACTAACCTACAGTACTTCACCCTTCAGATCTGATTTATTTGAAGGGATATAGTTGGAAGGCAGTATCTATCATGTAAGCTTTCATTAGAAATTGATTTTGACACATTATTCAGTGGTGTTGCTTCATGCCTAAGGTTGGCAATGGTGGGTTTTGTTTTTTTTTAATTTTCATCTCATTTGCTGTCTTTTATACCAAGTGACCTATGTTAAACCATACCTACCAGATTAGACTGTGACTTGCACTGAGATTTTAAAAACAAGCAAGCAACCATGTTCTGACTGATTGCAATGGATAATTGTATCTGCTTGTATTGATTCCATTTTGGCATGTCCTCAGGGACATAGCAAGAGGTCAGCTGTATTTATTTTTTAATATTGCAACTATGGTAATTATGAGTGTCTTATTCTTCGACCACATTGTCACGCAAAAAGGATTAGTTTGTAATTAAAATTTGTTATTTTTAAAAGTATGTGTAGATGTTGTTAAGGTTATTAACACTGAATCCATTTCATGGTGTGCAAACTTAAATTTCCCTTAAACTTCCCTTTTTGTAAGGTTCAGTGATGGTAAATGTCAAGTCATAAGGCACATAGACCCTTTTTTGCTATATAAGTCTTGTGTTGCCCCTTTCTGAAGTCCATTTTCAAAGATGAAGTAGTAAACTATTAGCTAATTCCCTTGACCACTGGAATTTCTGTTAACTGTTCTTAGCTACGTCTACACGTGAAGCCTACTTTGAAGTAGACTATTTCGATGTGGCGACATAACGTCTACACGTCCTCCAGGGCTGGCAACGTCAATGTTCAACATCGACGTTGCGCAGCACCACATCGAAATAGGCGCAGCGAGGGAACGTCTACACGCCAAAGTAGCACACTTCGAAATAGGGATGCCAGGCACAGCTGCAGACAGGGTCACAGGGTGGACTACCGCTTCTGGGGCAACAGCTAGCCGCTCCCTTAAAGGGCCCCTCCCAGACACACTCAGCCTGCACAGCACGCGGTCTGAGGAGCCATAGGCACACAGACCTCGGGCGACGCAGTCATGGACCCCCAGCAGCAGCAGCAGCCAGAGGTCCACCCAGCCGTCCCCGCAGGAGCAGTACTCACCCTGATCCGTGCCATGCAGGAGGCAGCTGAGCACCTCCTTGCCACACCGGAGGAGGAGTGGCCCCTGGAGGAGCGGCCCCCAGGGGAGCAGGGCTCAACCCCCAACCCAGCAGCACCCCGACCCCCCCCCACCTCACACGCCGCCGCCTGTGGAGCTACCCCACCAGCACCGACTGGTGGGAGCGGCTGGTGCTTGAGGAGTGGGACGACGACCGCTGGCTCAGAAACTTCAGGATGAGCCAGCAGACATTTATGGAGCTGTGCCAGTGGCTCACCCCCGCACTCAGGCACCAGGACACGGCCATGCGGCGTGCCCTCACAGTGGAGAAATGGGTCGGCATCGCTGTCTGGAAGCTGGCCACTCCAGACAGCTACCGATCCGTGGGACAGCAGTTTGGTGTCAGCAAGGCCACCATCGGGGCTGTCCTTATGGAGGTAAGAGGACCCACGGGAGGGGCGGGGCAGGGGGGCCCTGGCAGGGCAGGGGGGCCCTTGCAGGGCGGGGGAGGGGAGGGGAGGGGAGGGCAGGGGGGCCCTGGCAGGGCAGGGGAGGGCAGGGCAGTGCCACGCATACCCTGCACACCCCTCATTGGTGCTCTCCCATGTGCTTTCCCTGCAGGTCATGCGTGCCATCAACGCCATGCTCCTCCACAGGCTCGTGAGGCTGGGGGACCCAGATGCCACCATTGCGGGTTTTGCCACGCTGGGCTTCCCCAATTGCTTCGGGGCTCTGGATGGGACTCACATCCCCATCCGCGCCCCGCAACACAGTGGAGGATGGTACATCAACTGCAAGGGCTACCACTCAGTGGTCCTCCAGGCCTTGGTGGACAGCCGGGGCCATTTCCAGGACGTTTATGTGGGCTGGCCTGGCAGCACCCACGACGCCCGGGTTTTCCGGAACTCGGGCCTGTGCCGCCGGCTGGAGGCGGGGACCTACATCCCCCAGCAGGAGAGCCCTGTGGGGGACACCACCATGCCCCTCTGCATCGTCGCAGATGTGGCATACCCCCTCCGGCCCTGGCTCATGCACCTGTACACGGGCCATCTCTCTGCCAGTCAGGAGCGCTTCAACCAGCGCCTGAACCACATGCGCCAGGTGGTGGAGCGCTCATTTGGCCGCCTCAAAGGACGCTGGAGATGTCTCCTGACCCGCCTGGATGCGGGCCCCAACAACATCCCCCAGATTGTGGGTGCCCGCTGCGCCCTGCACAATTTGGTGGAGAGCAAGGGGGAGGCCTTTTTTCAGGGCTGGGCTGTGGAAGCCGGCAGGGGTGACGTCCAGCCACCCGCTGCCCCCAGTCGCCAGGTGGACCCCGAAGGGACCCGGGTCCGGGAGGCCCTGCGGGCCCACTTCGAGGAGGCCACGGGATGAACTCTGCCAGACCCCCCACTGCGCCCCCCCCCTTCCTCCACAACACTCACTGCCCCTACGCCCACACCATGGAGCACCCAACAGCACACCCCCCCTCCACTTCTCCTGGACAAATAAAAGCACACACTCGTTGGTAAAATGAAATTGGTTTTCTTTTTTCAACTGGTTTTTGAACTAATAATGACAAAACTATGTACAAGACCTACTAACTAAAGCATAACATAAGTGAATAATAAAAAAGTTTCCATATATTTACATGTAACAAAAAACAGAAAACCAGGGATTGCAAGGAAGGGCAGAACTATTTACATGGGGGCGGGACTGGGCAAACGGGGGGCACAAATACATAAGTCCAACTATATACGGGGGGGGGGGGCATGTCCTGGGCCCCACGCCCCTATAGTCCGGCACTGGGGGTGGGCGGCCGGGAGCCCTGCCTCTGCCGCAGCCCTGTCCGGGGCCGGGCGGACTGGAAGATACGTCCAGCGAGTCTCAGCTGGCCCCAGGTGTCCCTCGGCGGTCCAGCCCTCGGTGGCGGGGCGACGGCGGATGGCGCGGCGACGAGCGGAGCAGCGGGTGGCGCGGCGGGTGGAGCGGGCAGGGCGGGCACTGCGGCAGCTGGCGCGGCACGGGGGCCAGGTAGTCCACGAGATGGTTGAATGTCTTCATGTAGGCCCCCCATGCCTCTTGGCGTCAGGCCAGCGCCCGCTCCTGCAGGTGGAGGCGGCGTTGCTCCACCCGCAGATGCTGCTCCGCGACCTCCAGCTGCTGGCGATGGATGGCCAGCAGCTGGGGGATCCGTCGCCGCCGTGTGGTGTTGCGGGGTCCGCCGTCTTGCCCGCCGTGGGGCCGGTCGGTCCTCCGCCGAGGGGCTGGCCTGGAGCGATGGCCCCAGAGGGGATTCCGGGACCACTGAAGCCTCGCCGGCGCTCTCCGGTCCTTCCGATGGTGCAGCTGCAGAACACAGGAGTGGGGGAAGAAGAGTGGAGACAGGCGTTAGTGTGGGCCCCGAGCCGTGGCCCTTGTCCCCTGACCCCTGTGCTGCAGGTTCCCCATCCCTGTCCCCAGGAGATGCTGCTGTGATGGGGTTCACGAGTCCCCCTGCACTGCACCCCGTCCCCTGGCGGGAGTGACTCTCACTTCACTCAGCAGAGTCTGACAGGAGAGGTTTCTTAGGCAACAGATGCCCAGTTTCTCCCAGGAGTGACAGTACAGCAGTAAGAGACAGTCCTTCCAACCCGTCCTGGGGAGAAGACCCCAAGGGGTGCCCCTCTGGGGTGTAGCTTTCCCCCTCCTCAGGCTGGCTGCCTTCCAGCTCTCCCTTCCCCTTGCCTCTACCTGCGCCCCCCCAATTCAAAGCCAGCTCGGCTCCTCCCCCCTCTTTGTTCAGGGCAGGGGTGTCACCTGCCAGTTGTAGCCCCAGGATCATCCTTTGCCCCTGGGAACTATTCAGCTTGCTGCTCATATCTAGCCTGAGTCTCGCATTTGCACTCCCCCCCACTCCATCACATGCTGCTGTGGCTGCTGCTGCTGCGGGGTGTCCCACCCCCTCCTCCCGGGGGACCCTAGAGGTTCTGCTCCCCCCTGCCCCAGGGATGGGGCATGGCACTGTTGTGCTGCGGGGAGAAGGGGCTGATGCCCTCCTGTGAGGGACATTGCACTGCTGTCCTTGGGGCCATGGCCATCTGGGCATGTGGAGGGCCCTGGCCACATATCTATTACCGCCGCCCCTCAGCCCCGGGGGTGTACACCGGGGGGTACATACCTGTAGGTCCACTCCTACAGTCCAGGGACACCCGGGGGGCGGACGCCCGGCTGCTGCTCCGGGAGGGGAGGATGATGTGCAGCCCCGTCTCAGCAGAGGAGGAGTCCCCCTCCTCCTCCTCCTCCTCCTGCTGCTGCGATACCCCGGGGGTGGGCTCCAGGGGGGGCCCCCCGGGGTGCGGGGCTTACCTCCGGGGCGGACTCCGGCTCCGGGGCCTGCTGGGGCTCCTCAGCCGAGGTGTCAAGAGTGGCCAGAGGGGAGGAGGTGTGCTGGGGGCCCAGGATGTCCCTGAGCTCCCTGTAAAAGGGGCAAGTGATGGGGGCAGCCCCAGATCGGCCGGCCACATCCCGGGCCCAGGCGTAACCCTGCCGCAGCTCTTTCACTTTACTCCGGACATGGTCCAGAGTGCAGGCAGGGTGACCCCGGGCGGCCAGGCCCTCAGCCAGCCAAGCGAACACATCCGCGTTCTGCCTCTTGCTCCCCATTACCTGGAGCACCTCCTCCTCACTCCAGAGCCCCAGCAGGTCCCGAAGCTTGGCCTCCGTCCAGGAGGGGCCCCGCTGCTGCTTGCTGCCCTGGCTGCCCTGGCTCCCCTTGGGGGGGTCCCCTGGGGGCGCTGGGGGGGCTGCCATGCGGCCATGAGGTTGGTTGGGGGTTGTTGGGGCTGTTCAAGAACGGGCAGGCTGGCCGCGTGTCTGGGCTGCCGCCTGCACGCTCTCTCAGGTTCCTGCACAGAAAGGGAGGGGGAGGGGACCTTTAAGGGGCCGCTCCACGCGGCCACCATTGAGCTGAGGGGCTGGAGAGAGCATCTCTCAACCCCCCAGCTGATGGCCGCCATGGAGGACCCCGCAATTTCGATGTTGCGGGACACGCAACGACTACACGGTCCCTACTTCGACGTTGAACGTCGAAGTAGGGCGGTATTCCCATCCCCTCATGGGGTTAGCGGCTTCGACGTCTCGCCGCCTAACGTCGATGTTAACATTGAAATAGCGCCCAACACGTGTAGCTGTGACGTGCGCTATTTCGAAGTTAGTGCCGCTACTTCGAAGTAGCGTGCACGTGTATACACGGCTCTTGTGTCCAAGCACTACATGTTCTGTTCTGTTTCTGTAACGTCTATAGCTACAGCTACACCACAGTGCGCTTTCAAAATGCGGTTATCTGAAGATATCCTCCAGCAGATTATCTTTTGAAAGAATGTGCATCCACACACAAAAAGTAGATTGTCCTTTCGATCCGCTCATTCAAAAGACCAGCCCATTCTTTTGAAAGAGGGTGTCCGCCCAGCTTCAGGCACTCTTTTGAAAGAATGGGCCAGGAAAAGCCACGGATGGGATTGCATGGCTGACAAACCCTTCCGGGGCCACAGCCAGCCGCTCCATTAAAAGGCCCCTCCCCAACATTCTTGCTCTGCATCTGTTGAGACCTGCAGATCTGTCACAAGTCCCGCAGGGCCAGTTAAGAGATTGGACAGCTGTTGCACAGCCAGATGGACCTACGCCACCACCTACTGCTGGCCATCATGAATGCCCTGGTAGGCCTGCTCGCCACGATGGTTGCAGCTGCCCTCCACCTCCTCCTGTGGGTGAGCCTCCCTGCCAAGGCAATGGAACCCCTCTACCCAGGACTTCCCCAGTGCTCCCTCAGGTGCCCCAGCAACTCTGGAGCTAGCCTAGTAGTTCTGACTGGTGGGAGTGGCTGGTGATGGAGTAGGATGATGCCAGATGGCTCCAGAACCTCAGGATGAGGAAAGAGACCTTTCTGGAGCTCTGGAAGTAGCTCGTCCCCACCCTGAGACATCAGGATATTCAGATACAGCCCACTCTCCCACTCAGAAAGCAGGTTGCCATAGACGTGTGGAAGCTGGCCACCCTGGACAGCTACTGATCCATCGGGCACCAGTTTGGGAAGGGCAAAGCCAGCAATGGAGTCGTTGTCATGGAGGTAATGCATGCTTGGGTCACGCACCTACCAGGGGAGGGGGAAGGGAGCTCCTGGGAAAGGGGAACTGTTGGAGAATGGAGACCACGAGGGGGTACAGGGGACTGGGGGGCCAGAAGAGGGCATGGGAGGTGGTGGCTGGGCACACCCCATCACACCCTCATGAGAGCACACGCCCTTGACTGGGTCCTCAACACAATACTCCTGCAGAGAGTCATCCATGTTGTGGACCTGGACACGGCCATCACCAACTTCACAGCAGTTGGGTTCCTAAACTGCTCTGGTGCCCTGGGTGGGACCCAGATCCAGACCCATACCCTGGAACAGAGCACTAGCCACTATGTCAATCAAAAGGGCTACGACTCTGAGGTGCTCCAGGCTCTGGTGCACCCGAAGGGCTGGTTTATGGACATATATGTCAGCTGGGCAGGCTGCACACATGATGTCTAGCTGTACAGATGGAAAGGAAGAGATGGATGGCACATCAGTCCTGCACCACTGCCTTGGGGGCTGCGCACCCCCACCCCCTTCCAGTGGCAGGCTGGCCATGGAGGATTATGGGCGCTGATGGGGTCCCAACCCCCATGTAAACACCCCTGTGTGAGGCTCAGCCCCTCCCACCGCCTTCCTGCATGAGCTGTTCATGGTGCTGTCCAGGGGAGTAGGTGCAGAGTGTCTCTGGCAGCTGTTACAGCATGCTGGGAGCCATGACTATCTGGGTTGTGTCTGGCCTGGGTCTGTTAAGCATGTGGGTGGCACACTGGAGGTTGTGGTGCCCCTGCTGGATACTTACTGGAGAGTCCCTTGATGAGGTCTGGGATGGGAGGTCTATCATGAGGTCCCCCTCCTCACTGAAGACCTCAGTGGCTGGTTCCAGCTTCAGGTGTGTGGGGCAGCCCTCAAGTACTGGCTTCTCCTTGTCCCTAGGGTGTGGCTCAACCGCCATAGTGTCCAGGATGGTAGCGGGGGGAGCTGTCCCTAGGCCCCAGGAGGCTGTGGAGCTCCCTGTAGTAGGGTCAGGATGTGGACCCTGCCCCTGAGTAGCTGGCAGAGTCGTGGGCCCAGGCAGTTCCTTTACCTTGCTCCACACCTGGTCAGGGGTGCAGGCAGGGTGTCCCCAGGGGGCCAGCTTGGTTGCGAGCCGGGCGAAGGTGGCCACATTGTGGTGCTTGCTGTCTATCTCTCACAGGACCTTCTTCTGCCCCAGTCCAAGGAGGCCCCACAGCTCTGGCTCCATCCAGGATGGGACTCATTTCTCTGGGGGCTGTCTGGACTCCTGCAAGCCCTGTGAGGGCTCTGAATGGGGACCCTGTGATTCCCAGGGGTGGGCTGGCTGCTGGTCATCTGGCCTGTGGGGAGAGCCAAGAGGGCATGCTGTGAGGAGATCGTTCTGTGCCTGCTGCTAGCACACTCTCAGCTTCCTGCCATAGGGTTCCTGGGCCCATGCAACTTTAAAGGCTGCCAGATGGAGAGATCATAGAGCCCAGCTGCTGTCACTTGGGGTGTCTCCACGCACCATGGAGAACTCCTCTTTCCAAAAAGCAGCCATGCTTTCTTTTGAAAGGGGCTGCACTGCCTGATCCAGGGTCAGAGGAGCGCTTTCAAAAGGACCGCTGCATTTTTTCGATTTATTTTTGAAGGAGCGCACTTTGTGTGTAGACACTCCACACGCTCTCTCGAAAGAGACCCCAGTTTTTGATTTATTTTTCAGGAGTCCTTGCTAGTATAGATGCAGTTTATGTGCGTATTTTTTCTATAATGGGGATGAGAACGTGTTCTATAATGATTCAGCTGAACTCTCTAGATACCACTAACATTTACAACTTTATTTCTGTATCATTATCGCAGTTTTGAGTCTGTAGAAAAAAATGGATTTCCCTCTGTCTAGTCATTTCCAGAGAACTACTGGAAGTTCAAAGTATTACAACAAACTAATAATGTAAAGTGTTTGAACAGTTTTCAAGGAACATTGTATTTAATGTGTTTTAATACAGTAAACTCTTTGATATCCAGCATCCACTGGACCGGGAGGATGCCGGATATTCAAATATTCTGGATAAGAGAGAGTTCAATACTCACACTGGGTAAGAGTGCAGAGGAGCCTGCCATCTGCATTCACACAGCATGGAGGGATTCAGGGCAGCACTGAACACCCTCCCCCCTGAGAGGCAGGGCTGTAAACAAACCCCAGCTCCGGTTCCCTGTAGTTTTCTTCCTGGCTCTGTGCTCAGTTGTAGGATGGTCATGGGCCTGTCCAGGAGGAGGCAGGTTTGCAGCTGCCATCTCCCACCACCAGGGCTCTGCAAAGCCCTCCTATGGTGGAGCCCCACAGCACGGGGGAAAGGGAGTGGCACCGCAGGGGAAGCTGCAGCTGGCTCTGGAGTGGGCACTCCCCTCCCGTCAAGTGCCAGGCAGGCTCCATGCATAGGTAGACAGGCAGGCGCAGGTTTAGAGGAGAGAGGTAATGATTGTTATCTATTTAAATTGTTAGCTAACTACATGATTAATGGGGCTAGATGAAGCAGGTCTTTTTAGTTTCTTTTGGGAACAGGATGCCAAGACACGTGAGGTTTGTCAGTTACCATCTAAATGTCCTTGGGGCTTGTCTACAGTAGCTCCCTACTTCGAAGGGAGGATGGTAAGTAGGGTATTGGGAGATTATTAATGAAGTGCTGAGGTGCATATGCAGCACTTCATTAAGCTAATTCTCCCCCATGGCAACTTTGAAGTTTAACACTTCGGAGTTACCATGGGGGAGAATTAGCTTAATGAAGTGCTGCATATGCAGTGCAGCATTTCATTAATAATCTCCCGACACCCTACTTACCATGTTCCCTTCTAAGTAGGGAGCTAGTGTAGACACAGCCTAGGAGAGCCACTTCCAACTAAACCAATGAGATTTTATTGCTGCCAGCTTATTACAATGTATCTCATAGTCGTTGCCAGGGGATGGGGACAGAGAGAGCACAGGAGTTATGCCAGTTATTTGAGAATGCTGGTTCCTCAAATACCAGGTAAAAAAGAGTTTACTGTACATTGCATTTATTTCAGGTTTTCTGCGGAAATTATTGAATGTTCATTAATTTATGAAACTATAGAATACATTATTTTGTTCTAATTTTAACCAATTTATTATTTTCAACTACTGGTAGTTAGTTTTAACTTTTGTTTTAGCAAGCTTCCTGTGTCTGAGATGCATTAAATAGAGCCTGAAACATGTTTTATTATTTGGGGGAATTTCTCTAGCTTGGAACACAGTCCCTTTGAGATTAGTCTCAGACTAGTTTAGACTGCATAGGACATAGTCTCTTCTGAATGTCTCCGGCTCAAATACTTAATGGCACTGCAGAACTCATTAACAACAGCGCGTTCCATTCAGTGCTTTCAGAACTGCAGGTCCTGTCAGAAAGACGTGTCTATATCCATGACAGTAACCTATCTTAGTGCTCACAGTATGGATTTTTAATGTCTGCTTCCCTTTGTTGCTTTGTTTTATTTGGAACAACTTTCCTTTTGTGCAGGGAGCATTGTTATTACTTGACCTCTTATCTTGGTCTTACAATATGCAGGAGGCTTTTATGTTTGCAAATTTATTCTAGTAATTGTTATGCTAGGTGATTATTCTTTCATTTAGAAAAAAAAACAAGCTTTTGTGGAAGCTTGTTTTGCAAAACTTTAAGGTTTGATGTATTGCTTAATAAGGTACAGAAATTCTTAGCAGAAAGAGCTCTTTTCCTAACCTTTGGATGGGCAGCACTATGACTTTTCAGTCTACTTTCTAATGTTGTCCTTGGAAAGCTAGGTCAGGCTTTCACATGCTCACATTAACAGGGGTTCATCTCTACAATCAGAGCTGCTTCAAAGGGCAGGCAGAGTTCTTCCTCTCCTCAGAAGCCTTTTCACAAGAAGGGAAGGGAGAGGAGGAAGCAGAAATAATTCAGCAGGTCAAAGTACCCCAACTACTTGCACCCCTTCCCCTCATGTAAGCAACTGGGCCTTCCTTCTCTCTGTAATATTGGTGTTTTCTCGAGGCATAGATTTGAGAACCAAATGAGGACAAATTGCTTAAACAGGACTACTTACAGCCCAGGACTCCTCCACTACATGGCGCACAAAACCACTCACACTGAGCATTTCTGTTCCCACACTAGCCAGCAAGAAATCACACAACCGAGTCCTTCAGACACTCCAGCTTCCCTTGTTCCACCACAACCAGTATCTCTCCTTACTCAGATGACAAGTTATGAAAACCAATCTCACCAAAGCCAAACTGCTTCTTCTAGTCCCAAAGGACCAGCTACATTCCCAGCTCAATGTATACCTCAGATCTTACCCACAAGAGCACACTGTACCAATTCTTTAGAATCTAAAATCTAAAGGCTTATTAATAAGAAAGAAAGAATAGGTTGAGAGTAAAATTGTTAAAGCAATCAAATTACATACCTTTTCATCTGGAGAGATGGTGGTTAGCATCGGTGGTAAGGATCTATGGGCAGTGTTTGATTCTGCAGCTTCTCTCATGGCTTATCCATCCAATATTGTAGTTGCACGGTTGATTGCAATATCCACATGTCAGTCTATTTCCAAATTCTTGGGTATGAGAGTTTTTCCTTCTAAGAAGTTCTTCTGTATGACTTGCACGTATACTATTGAAGGATGATGTGCCCTGTCATAGCAATTGTCGCCAGGTATTACAATTTGAAGATATAGATCCCAGAGGTTTAGATCAATGTTGAATTTTTTCATGGCGTTTTTACATATATCCTTGAATCTTAGCTTTGGTCTTCCTCTTATTCTTGCCCCACATGACAGTTCACCAAAGAGGATTTCTTTGGGAAGACATTCATCACCCGTTCTTCTCACATTACCAAGCCATCGTAGTCTTCTGCTGTTGAGGATAGCTATGAGGCGAGGTATGCCAGATCTTGACAGGACATCTGCATTTGAAACTTCATCTTGCCAGTTGATTTTCGTAATGCTGCAAAAGCAGTGAAGATGGAACCCATTCAGTTTTTTCTCCTGGTTCGAGTAGGTGGTCCATGTCTTAGATCCATATAACAGGATACTCAGTGCACGTGCCTGGTAGATTAGTGTCTTCATTTTCACTGTCAGGTTAGGATTGTTCCATGCTCATTTTGTAAGTCTGCCAAAAATAGTAGCTGTCTTTCCAATTCTGATGTTCAGTTCTTTGTCCATGGATAGGTTTGTGGTAACAACAAATCCCAGGTATCAGAATTGTTGAACGACATCTAAATTACATACACCAGTCACAAAATTCTTGATGCAGGCTTGCAGTGGAGGTAGAGCAGGCTGCTATTGTGAAAGTCTTTGGAATACATCCTATGTTAGGACAAGTCATCAATCCTTATGGGCTCAGATCATAGCATAGAGGCTCCTAAAGCGATGAGCTGGAATGAAGACAAAGATGGAGGAACCTCAGTGCCCTCTTTATACCCTTACCCATGTGGAGGGAATTCTGTTATTTCTCCCTGTGTGGAAGCACATCTGAGATGGAGCTCGTCACATGACCAGGTCACCTGTCCATATCCTTTTTAGATAATCTGCCACTGCCTCTCTTCTGGGTTACATCTTACAACCAGACTCAGAAGGTGATTGGAATCTGATAAGGCACTTTGTTCATCAAGTACTGCTTCACCTGACTAGGAATCCATTCACAACAGGTTAACATGCCTCCTATTGTGGTCTCGCAGAAAGTAAAATTTCAAATATAAGCACAGATACAGTACTTATAACTGCACAGATAAAACTAATACAAACAGTGTAAACAGAATCAGTAAATTGCAAGCTTTTAATAGACACCTCACTTGGCCCACTTGGAGTAAGATTTGCTGCAAACGTAGGACAGTGCTTTAAGCAATGTTTTGCCCATTCATCTTAAAACCTAATAACGTCACACCGTCCCTCCCTGTGAAGGCAGATGATGCAGGGGAATCCCTGAAGCTTCCCCTTAGTCTGGAAGGGGAAGAAGGAAACCCTCTGTAGTCCTCTCGATCCTATGAGAAACCATGGAACTGCAGGAGGAGCAGAGATTCTGCTGGGAGGGAATGAGCTGATGTAGGATGACAGGAGGAACAGGGGAGATGTGGAAGCTGGAGATGAGAAGTGTTGTAGGGTTTGGGGAGATAGGATCGTGTTGGGGGATGATGGTCAAGCGGATGTGGTGGTGACACCAAATTACATAACTCTGTATAGTACAGAGAATTGGCAACAGTAAGATGAGGCTGACCACAGAAGGAGTTAAAAGATCAAAAATCAGAGCAAAAGACCATATACCGTACCATGTCATACATCATTCATCACAGTCTGTGGGGGTCTGTGTCATGGTTTTGATCCGCTTAATGATGTCACTACTGCTGCGATGTTGACTCAAGCTGTAAGTTCTGACCCAACCAAGTTCCCATCCACAACCAAAAATCTCTTACTCAGGTTTAGTGATGCTTTAAACTTGAGCCAGCTGGCCTATCCAGTGGACATGGCTTGAAGCTTGAGTGCTGCTGACAGTGGAGAGCTAAGCATTGCAGTCTTGAATCAACCCAACTCTTCAGTAGTGATATCTTCAGATTTTGCTACAGTCTAATTTACTTTTAGAGTTGAACCCAGGGATGAGCAAACTTTTTATGTTGGGCTCTACTTTTTATCCCTAACATTAGCGGGCCCCTCCACCCCCACTTGTCTAATGTAATCCAAACTGATGGAAATTTTGGTTATGTTCATAGGGGGAAAAAAACTTTTGGCATGTGTAAGAAAATAGGTATGTAGAATGTAAAATCTTTATTGATGGGTATGTAAATGTGAATACACATACATTAAAACAGTAGCATATTTCATCATTTTTAATTAGATGCATGAGCCTGAGACCCAGTAGCTGGACACCCTTTATGAAATTTCACACCCTGCCAAGGGAGCCAGCCCCTGATTTTGTGCTCCTCTGGTTTAATCTAAACTTTCAAGAGTAAGGGTATGTCTACACAGCATAGTTATTTCAAAATAACAGCTGTTGTTTTGAAATAACTATCTTTGTGTCTACAGGACATAATTGCTATTTCAAAATTTAAAAAAAAAATTTAAATTTCAAAATAATTTTGAAATAGCAGTTGAATTATTTCAAAATTGGTAACCCTCATTCAATGGCCGTATCTACATTAGCCCCAAACTTCGAAATGGCCACGCAAATGGCCATTTTGAAGTTTAGTAATGAAGTGCTGAAATGCATATTCAGCGCTTCATTAGCATGCGGGCAACCGCGGTGCTTCAAAATTGATACGGCTCGCCGCCGTGTGGCTCGTCCCAACGGGGCTCCTTTTCAAAAGGACCCGGGCCACTTCAAAGTCCCCTTATTCCGATCTGCTCATGGGAGAAAGGGGACTTCGAGGTAGGCAGGGTCCTTTCGAAGAGGAGCCCCCTCGGGATGAGCCGCGCGGTGGCGAGCCATGTCAACTTCGAAGCACCGCGGCTGCCCGCATGCTAATGAAACGCTGAATATGCATTTCAGCACTTCATTAGTAAACTTCGAAATGGCCATTTGCATGGCCATTTCGAAGTTTGGGACTAGTGTAGACGTAGCCTATGAGGAATTGCACATATTTTGAGGAATAGCACACATTTTGAAATAGCTATTTCAAAATAGGCACTTTTTCCTGTCTTAATAGCACCTATTTCAAAATAGCTATTTTGAAATAAGCACTATTTCAAAAGAGCCACGATTGCTACATCTAGACTACATTCCTCTTTGAGAAGCGGAATGCAAATGAGAGTGATCAAAAATGCAAATGAAGCACTGATTTACAAATCTCATGCCTCATTTGCATAATTGGACAATATTGATTTTCCAGGAGAGGCTTTTCTGAAAGCAAAAACAGTCATGTAGATAGGGTTCCTTCAAAGAAAAACAACTGTTTTCGAAAGAACCCTTCTTCCTGTTTTGTTTCAGGAAGAAGGGTTGTTTCAAAAATGGGGTTTATTTCTGAAGGAGTCCCATCTACACAGCTGGTTTTGCTTTTGCAAAAGTTTCTTCTGAAAGCACAATTGTGAGAGATTATGCAAATGAAGTAAATCAACACTTCATTGGCATTTTTGATCTCCTTCACACACATTCCCCTTTCGTAAGAGGAGTGTGGTATAGATGCAGCTTACGTGTGTAGACAATGTATTTTGAAATAACTAAGTGCTATTTCGAAATGCATTTTTGGCTACGTCTACACCGTGAGATAAAATTGAATTTATTTACATCAATTTTCTAATACTGGAATTTATGTTTGATTTTGACCATTCTTAGCCTCACCATTCTCCCCACAAAGTTGAGTCATTGCTGCTACACACAAATTGGCTGTCATTGACAGTTGCAGTAGTGCATTGTAGGAAACTATCCCTCAGTTTCTCTCATCCCCATAGCATTCTGGGTATGTTTGCTGGTCTTGATATCATGTTTCCCCATTGCATTTTCATCATTCCCCTCCCGATCCCTGAAAATATGTCAATCCCTTGAAATAACGCAGAGACCCTCAAAATTAGGAGGAGGAGTTTTTGGTTTCTCCACACGTTATATTGCCAACATGGGTGCAGTGACTGTATTCTCAACTGGCCATCCACTGATGATTGAATGCATGTGATCCCTGAAAATAATTCAGGGGACTGGAATGTTTTTTAAATTGAGAAGAATGTAGGAAGAAAGAAATTTTGGTTTCTCTCTTCATTATGTAGGTATTGGCTAAGTATATTTGGCTTTCCAGTGCACTATAAGACTTCCGTTCAATGAATGTGTTCTCAACTGGCCATCCACTGAGTATCCCACCTGTCATCATGTGATCCCTGAAAATAATGCAGAGGCCCAGAATGTTTCTGAAACTGAGAAGAATGTAGGAAGAAATAATTTTTGGTTTCCCCATACACTATGTTGGTGTTGGGGGGAGTCTTAATGTGGGGTCCCAGATTGTTTTTTAAAGTTAGAAAAAAAAGGATAGAAAAGTGCAGGAAAAAAAGAAGTTTGGTTTCTCCTGGCTGTTAGCAAGCCCAGATATGGATGAAGGGGGGGGGAGCCGTGGGGGTGGGGAGGGGGACAGCTGAAGTGTTCCTTATCCAGTGGGAGCAAGCCCCTTAGCTGCTGGGGGGAGTTTTTCCTTTGCGGCAGCAACAAGCCTAGGTATGGGCCAAGGCTGGGGGCGGGTCAGTGGAAGACCAGAGGTGGTGTTCCTTCTCCAGCAGCAGCAAGCTCCTTAGCTGCTGGGAGAGACTTTTCCCCAGTGGCAGCAGCAAGCCCCTCAGCTGCTGGGGCAGTCTTTACCGCAGTGTCAGCAAGCCCTGTTATGGGCCAAGGGGAGGTCAGTAGTTGGGGGGCCAGTTGAGGTAGTCCCTCCCCATGGTGGCAGCAAAGCCCCCAGTATCTTAACTGCCAGGGGAGACTTTCCCATGGCATCAGCAAAGCCCAGAATATCTTTCTCGCCCTTGGAGACCTAAAAGTGCGACTGGCAGCATGGTCAGCACCAAGTGACAGGCACATCCTTTTATTGGGTTGGGTTGGGGACTACCATGTGATGTGGCTGAGCATGGGAAGGACCCAGGCTGTGTGGCGCCTATGGGGCAGGGAAGGGGGCTCACACACGAATGTAAACCACTCAGAAGAAGTTTCTCAACATGTTACGCAAGGACAACTCCCAGCACAGCCTTGTTCACATGTGGTAGGGCAGGTCATGGGGTGGTCAGGCAGCAAAGAAAAGATTAGCAAGTGTATAGATAGGGCTTCAAACTCCCTGCAGGGGCTGTTTGAATTGGTAGATACACACATGCCACTAACAGCTTAGAAGAAGTCATTTCTCAGGCTGTCATACTAACTTGAGCCCACAGATAAAGGCTTGCTGCTCCCACTTGGAAATTCACAGTGTTCCTGTTACTGGAGGGCAGCAGCCAGAGTGGAGCACTGAAAGGGGCATTATGGGTTAAAAATGGGATACCTCTACAAGCTAATAAATTCTCTTTTAGGACATGGCACTTCCACACTTGCCTTTAATCAAACTTTTGAATTTGAGCTTGACTCTGTATCTGTCAGGTAACCGCCATTTTGTAATCTCAAGATTAGTACACCCAAAATCAAGCTAATGGACTTCAAAGTGAAGACAGTCACATGGTAAAATCGAGCTAACTGATTTAAATTTGATTTTAAGTCACGTAGATGCAGCCTTTGTTGTAACAACCTTACTTTGAAATAGCTATTCTGGAATAGCCTATTTCATAATAAGGCTGCTGTGTAGACATACACTAAGAATATGTTGACACTACAGTGATCTGCCAACCAAAGTCACTGTCAGAAGAGCTCTTCCAGCAAAACCTCTGTTGACAGATAACATCCACACACAAAAGTGGATCGAAATAGCAATCCACTCTTTCAACTGAGAGCAGTCAGACTACTCGCCTACTCTCTTGACAGAAGGGCCAACCAGAAGCTCATCAAACAGAGCTGCCCAGGGAACCAAAAGCCCTGTCTGTTGACAGAGGGCTACCCAGAGCATCTATTTGGCCTTTTTGTCAACAGGAAGCTGTCAATGAAGGCCTTATTCCTGAATGCAGAGAGGCACAATGCTGCCAGAGGATGTGATGGGTGTTGTGAACAGTCTGTCAGCAAAGAACATTTTGCATGTAGATGCTCCATTGGTTTTTCAGACAAAGCCTGGTTTTGTCAGAAAAACCCTCTCATATAAACACAACCTTTCATGGGTGATGGCAGTTCTCTGCAGTTCAAGAGGACATTTCAGGTTGCTGTCTCTCTGCCCCAGAAGAAATTCCATTTGTTAAAATCACTTCTTAAATATCTGTAATTAGATATTTTTAATCAGATTCATATCTGTTTTTTTTTCTTTTCTTGAGCATATGAACTGGAGATTGCAGGAAAGGAAGGTGGTGTAAGAATAAATGAGAGAAATTGCGGGATTTTTTTAGTCTATTGGAATATTTTAAAAGTTACTATATTTAAGCTTTTCAAGAATACAAGATTAAAATGTCATTTTAGAATAGGTGGGGAAACCCTTGATTTTCAGAGAGTACTCTTTTAATGTTTTTTTTTAACCTTTTTATCCTAATGCAACACTTGAGGTATCTTTATACTTATGAGGGGGTCAGCATTTCATGATCGATCTTCTGGGGATCGATTTTGCCACATGTATGAAGATGTAGAAAAATTGATCTCCTTGGGCTCGGCCATTTAACCTGGTACTTCAGGCTAATGTGTAGAGTGAGCGATGTTGGCACGAGCCTGAAGATCCCTGATCTACACCAGGGAAAAATGTTGATCCTGATACATTAAGTCTAGCTACACAAATGGAGTGGCAAGAATTGCATATCTGGGATTGACTTGGATCCCTAACGTAGCCCAGGCCTCAGTGCAGTCAATGACCTTGGATCAGATCCCATGGAAGCAATATGGGAAATATGACACTTTTTTTTCTTTATTGACCCAGCAAGTATTCTAAAGAAATCACAGGGCAAATCCTTCTGTTTGTAACTCTTACGAAATCAGTGCTTATTCCGGGGGTGAATTTGTCCTTGGCATTATAGGGATTGATTCCCCTTTTTATATATGTATAAATTGAGGGCAGCACAGTCGTGCTGAGGTAAAACTGGTGGAATTGAGAGATAAATAATGCACTTAGGCATTCATGATGGAAAAGAACCTGTTAGATCATCCAGTCCATCTTTCAACATATCACAGACTCTTCCCCAAAGAGCACTTTGTTTGTCACCACTCTCCCATGAATATACAATAAATAAAACAAAATGATTCAGGAAGGGTAAAGCTGCAAAGAAAACCAAACCAAATTGGATCATTTCTGGAAAAATGAGGCCCATGCTCTGGAATATATTAAGGGGAAGTGATTTCCAGAGCAGAGCTAGGCAAATAATTCATAATGCGCAGTTTGATGAATTTTGCCTTTATTTCTGTTCACGCACAGACTTGTCATTAAGAATGTCATGTACTGAGTTATCCAATGACTGTTTCATGCAGAAGAATTTCAGCCAGCAAACTGCAAGGAGTTCTTTGTTTTATTGTTAGTTTGATGTGGTTGCTCATTGTGGTGATGTTTCACTTTCATTACTGGATGAGTACAAAAGAGCTGTAATAAAAAGGAAGAGTGGCACAATCAAGTCTGTAGACTTTTAGTCCTCAGAGAAGATATGCCTGATTCTGTAGCATTTAGATAAGCTGACATGGGAGGGTACTTAAAACGTTTTATAACCCTACCTTCCCCCAGGCTACTTGAATCAGGCCATGTCTGAGATATCACAGCTAGAAAAATTAGCTGGATGTAATGTTACAGAATAGCATTAGACTTAAAAATATTCTTCTGGGCACGTTGACACAATTTAATTGATGATAGCATGTGCACGTGTGGCTTCTTCTTCAAAAGGCGCATCTATACCCTTGTCTGGCTTACATATTTTCTGGGCATGATTTTCAACCTCCTACATGTGAATAGTACAGTAGCATTTTTTTTCTCCATTTGGTTGAAATAGAATAGTGCTAAGATTCTGATGCCTGGTACTTCACCCTGGTGCTGCATTTTGCTAATCCCCACACAGCAATATTTCATATTTAGAGTACTTATTTTACTGGTCTCTGTTGCCCTGGATGTGAGGGGTGTGTATATTCCGGAATGTGATCAAGTTAATTCCATCATATAATGTGCATTCAGGCAACCTAAATTAATAAAATAGAACAACATATAGGTAAGGGTACATGCTGGAGGCAGATATTCAGAATCAAGGTCAAAATTAGCTACCAGTCTCTGCTAATCAGGATGTGAGGAGGAGACAGACAAATGATCGACTGAGACTAAAAACTTTGATGGTTGGAAAACCTTGAATCTAGATGCCTCTGAAATGACAAGTTTTTTGAAAGTTTAGCAAAGTAAGGATCTAGGAAAAGTCAATGTTAGCTGCTAGAGATCCTGTTGCAGCTCCATTTGCAGGCAGAAGTTGGGCTGGAAGAAAGTTCTAGACAGAAACTTGTTGTAATGCTCATCCAAAGTGTCTGGACCAGGCCCTGCGCTGGCCAAGAGAGGAGCTCTGTTGGGTCTGGGCCAGGACCCACACTGGCTGAGAGAAGAGCTGGGGATTGCACAGTGCAGGGTAGGGGAGGACTCTGTTAGGGGGCTGGGCTGGGCTCTGCAGTGGGTGCGGGAGGGGCTGGGGCCAGCACAGTACAGACGGGGAGGGGAACATGGTAGTACCTTGCCCACCTGAAAGGATATAGATATAGATATAGATATAGATATAGATATAGATATAATGTGTGTGTGTTTAGATGAAGTTAGGTGTAAAAGATTAGCTAATAGAGTGAACTTGGGAGTGTCCTCTGAAGTCATTTTGAGAGGTGTTTTTCCTGATAACTTTTCTCTCAGGCCAGCTGGCTACTTTGAACCTTCTATTAATTACTCAATACTTTATTACTTTATTAATTACTTAATAAAGACAAATGCAAAGTGCTCTACTTATGAAGGAACAATCAGTTACACACATACAGAATGGGAAGCTACTGTCTAGGAAGGAGTATGGCAGAAAGGGATCTAGGGGTTATGGTGGAACACAAGTTAAATATGAGTCAACAGTGTGATGCTATTGCAAAAAAATCAAACGTGATTCTGGCATGCATTAACAGGTGTCTTGTGAGCAAGACACGAGAAGCCATTCTTCCACTCTACTTTGCTCTGATTAGGCCTCAGTTGGAGTATTGTGTTCAGTTCTGGGTACCGCATTTCAACAAAGAGGTGGAAAAATTGGAGAGGGTTCAGAAAAGAGCAACAAGAATGATCAAAGGTCTACAGAACATGACCTATGAAGAAAGGCCGAAAGAACTGGGCTTGTTTAGTTTGGAAAAAGAAGATTGAGTGGGTACATGATAGCAGTTTTCAGGTGTCTAAAAAGGTGTCATGAGGAGGAGGGAGAAAACTTGTTCTTCTTGGTCTCTGAGGATAGAACAAGAAGCAATGGGCTTAAACTGCAGCAAGAAAGGTTTAGAATGGACATTAGGAAAAAGTTCTTAAGTGCCAGGTGGTCAAACACTGGAATAAATTGCTTATGGAGGTTGTGGAATGTCCATCTCTGGAGCTATTTAAGAACAGGTTAAATAAATGCCTATCAGGGGTGGTCTAGATAGTATTTGGTCCTGCCATGAGGGTAAGCGGCTGGACTTGATGACCTTTCAAGGTCCCTTCCAGTCTTAGTATTCTATGAGTCTATGAATACTGTTCTGGGATGTCAAGTATGTATCTGGGATGTTCTAAACCTTATATCCATGCATGATTAAATCTAATGAACTCCAGCTCTAGACAAGATCATACAAACTTGCATTACTCCTCAATCAGAATTGCTGAGTTCCTATTGATTTATTCCTTACACTGCTTGAAGTGAAATAGTCAATTTACCCCATTGCAGGTTCTGACAATTCAGGGTAATAATCTCCACTTATGTCAATTACTGTTTATCACAGTCACTGTCAAAACAAGTAAACAATCCAGAATAGTGACAGAGAGATAGCTGTGTTAGTCTGTATATTAAAACAAAAAAGCAGTCAAGTATCACTTTAAAGACTAACAAAATAATTTATTAGGTGATGAGCTTTCGTGGGACAGACTCATTTCTTCAGATCATCAGAAATTATTTTGCTATTCTTTAAAGTAAACAATGAAGTGTTCCTGGGGAAAGATGTGGGCAGAGCCCAGACAAGGCTAACAATGGGGAGACGAAACCATTTCTGTAAAATTGTATTATTACTATTTGGCTGTATTTCACTACAAAGGTCCTGTTTTCATTTTCCTGGTCTAAGTTTTCTGTCAGCCATCCCCTGACTCACAGTGTAGTAAATTCAGGATTTCAGTAAAATACATATAGTGTTGCTTGCCATTTATTTTAGCATGAAATCAATTTACTGTAGTCTCCTGCCAAACATTCAGTGTGCTGTGTGTTTCATGTAATGAAAAGGCTTAACTATAGTGTAGATGTTGTCCAAAGTTTTGGCAGTCAGAAAAAGAATATGCCAGAGAAGATGTAACCTTCAAAGTTTTGGTACCCAGGAAACAGCTGAGGCTTTGGAGCTGGAAAAAGATGCATCTTATTGCTGTAAAGCACGTAGGTGACATTACATTTGTGGGGGGGATTATTGATATTCTTTCCATACTCCAGTAATCCTTTCCAACACTGAACTGCAACTCTGCAATCCATCCTGATTGTTAATATAATAACCAGACTAGATTTCAGGAACACAAGCTACAGTTCGCAGATAGGCCTCAACTTTTTTTAGGCTTCATGCAGGTTAGGAGTACAGAAGCTGAGGCAACAGAAATAGTCCGAAACCATTTTTTTTTCCCCTGCTGCAGAAACAAACAAAAATGAACCAGAGATTGGCCTGATGGATTTTTATCTGTTCACGTAGGGTTTAAATGATTCCCTCTTGATTGCTACAAACTCTTTGGTGCTGGAACTCTTTCTCTGTTGGAGATTCATCTCATTAGTTGTACCACCTCTCTTGCTGCATTCTGTCAGAGCAGCATGAAAGGCTATTGATTAAAGGCTTAACTCCCTCTTTATCACAGCTAATTATCATTTTATGGCCAGGTGCTAGATTTGAAGGTGTTGCTTTTGGAACGACCTCTAACAAATGGAAGAATGATTAGAGCTGCAGTGAGCTGCTCACGAAGCATTCTGACTATGTAGAACATGCTCTGATACAGCTGTTGAATTTAAATTCAGCATTCATAAGAAAGAGGAAGAATAAAGACTTCATAACTTTGTCAGACATCAGGATATTTGCACGCAGACATCCACATTGCCTGCTAATTTCCCCCATTTCATAGATACCCATTTGCACAGCTAATCCATAAGGTTTGCTACTGTTTCCTTCCTTTGTAAAGACAAGAAAACCTTGCTCATGAATTGGCTGAGGGAGCTACTGAACTGCTAAACCCGGTAGCTGGGATATGAAACTCTGGGAAAATATACATCTGAAAATACAGCACAAATAGTTCTCTAGGTCAAAGAGCATGAACTACTGGTTAATATACTGGTACTTCAAATTCTATACTCAAAATTCTTTAGTTCCTGGCTAGGGTGGTTGTTTCTTCTAAGTTAATTGGTATGTACACATTAAAAAAGAGAAGTATTCATTGTGGTGTTATTTCAGAATATAGCACTGTGAAAACATAGGGAGATATACTACTACCGCTATTAACCCTTGCACTCCAACTGGAGCATATGTTATCTACAAGTCTCCTCCGCTTCATTCTGTCTAAGGACAAAACTTCTTGCTGACTCCAGGAGTACCCCAGTTGTACTTGTCCTTCAGTCTCAGTAGATCTTCTCCACGTTGTACTCTTTTGCATTTTCCTTGTGGGTTCCATCTGAGACCTTGACAGACTATGCTGGGTGATGGTTTTCTTAAATTGTGGCCTAGCCATCCCCATTGTCTTCTCTTAATTTGAATATCAAGTGATTCTTGTCCTGTTCTGTTCCAAAGCTCCTTATTTGTGACAAAGCCTTGCCATTTTAAGTGAAAGATGTTCCTCAGGCATCCGCTTATGATTGTCTGGAACTTGTGATTTGAAGACTTTTTAGTACAGCAGGTCTTGCATCCATACAAGAGCACACTCTTCACATTTGTGTTGAATATCTCCAGTTTTATCTTTACAGATATTATTTGTGAACTCCAAATGGGATGGAAAGTCTTGAATGCAGCTGTTGGTTTCCCTATCCTGGCATTGATATACTTATTTGTTCCTCCATCTCTGCCCATAATACTCCCCAAGTAGGAGAACTGCCCCACATTTTCCAGATCGTCCCCTTCCATAGTGATGGTATTGTTGTTGGGTTGGTTGATCCTCATTGTCTTGGTCTTTGCCTTGTTAATGCTCAATGAAGTCACTAAGGCAGTTTTGTCTAGTGTTGCAACTTTTTCTTCCATGCTTTTATGTTGTTGTGAAAGAAGGGTAAAATCAGTGTCCTCTACCTGTTTGAAAAGAGTCCACTAAATGCCTTGCTGATGGCCATCTGTTGTCCTGTTCACAATCCAGTCCATTGTGTTCAAGAACAGGAAAGGTGACAACAAGCACCCTTGTTGCACTCCCAACAGTATGCTGAAGGATTCTGTCAAGACACTGTTGTGAACATCTTGGCATGTTGAGGGGTCATACACTGAACAGATCGAGTTAATAATTTTGGACGAGATGCCACGGTGTTGCAGCAGTTTCCTCAAAGTGTCTATATCAATACTGTTAAAGGGCTTTTTGAAGTCTAACTCTTTTGAAGTTCCACTCAAGTGCCTGTGCTGTGGTCACTCTGAGAATTGCTATATGGGAAATATATGTAGTAATTTTTATGAATATAATATCTCCACAAGCTATGTGTTAACATTTCTGAATGCTAAGAGTTAAACTAAAGTAAGCAGGAAAGAGTGAATCCCACAAAAGAAAAAAAAATGCTGACGCTCCTTAAATAAACAGTAGTGGGGAATTATCAGAATTTGGGGAATGCCCTTGTCTGCCAATGTCCAGGCTAGAGAAGCACTTTTTCTAAAGCTGACTCTGTCAGCAAAGTGGATCCAACAACGTCAAAGCTGCTAGAAAACAAAGCAGGGTTGAGTGAGTGAAAGAGAGTCCACAGGCTGTGACTGAAAGGTGACAATCTCAGGGGGATACTGCAACAAGAAACCTGCTGCAGCAGGAGTGGCTGTTTCTCCCTGCCAGAGGTGGTGTTAGCTGGCAGAAGGAAATGTTCAAAAGCTGTCAAAGAAAGGTTAAGGTGTAAGTAAATCCCACATTATAAGTTTTCTGTTGTTTTCCCCCTGCTGCACATGCTTTGGAGAATTAATGCAATGCTGTTTTAAGATGCTTACATTATCACAAAGGGTCCTGTGGCACCTTATAGACTAACAGAAAAGTTTAGAGCATGAGCTTTCGTGAGTTAACTCACTTCTTCAGATGCATCTGAAGAAGTGAGTTAACTCACGAAAGCTCATGCTCTAAACTTTTCTGTTAGTCTATAAGGTGCCACAGGACCCTTCGTTGCTCTACAGATCCAGACTAACACGGCTACCCCTCTGATACATTATCACAGGTTCCCAAAGGGGGAGGCTATTACAGGTGCCAGAAGAGAATGGAGCCTGTGTTGGGAACACAAGTGGGACCTCTGAAACTGCAGATCAGAGATCCAGTCAGAGGTTGAACTATGTTGTTCCACAATGAGTGTGATGCAAGAAGCCAGGCATTGTCATCCAAGGAGTGCATTCAGTAGCACTAATGCCATCTAAGTAGCAGGTCTCAATGTAGCTGTGTCAGGCATTTTCCTGAAAGAGAATGAATTTATTTTCTGTTTTGAACACACACATTCTTTATCATACGTAGCACGTTTTGCATGTACATGCTCTGTGGGTTTTTCCGACAAAAGTCCGGTTTTGTCAGAAAAACCCTCTCGTGTAGACATAGCCTAAGGGAATGAAAGATCAGTCTTCCATGAGTGCTGGCAGTTCCTTTGCAGGGATAATAGCAATCTTCCTCATGTTCAGTTAATCAGAATATTAACTGCAAGCCCACAAAATATACAATGCTACTGATTTTTTTCATGATGTTATGCTCTTCTGTTGTTAGGTAATACATCAAATTGCACATAGAAAAGCTCTTTTTTATGAATCGTAGTAACCTGTGGCATCATGAGCAGCCTTTCATAACTGCTTCACCAGTGACACGGTAATCAAACTGTGTTGTTGCACACACAGTTTAATGCATTCTGTTCTGAATGATTCTAAAAGATTCCCCTTCTATGTCAAGCACAGCAACTGCCCAAAAAGGACAGTAAATCGACTAAACCCTCAGGCCTTTAGAAACAAAGAGAATGTAAATCTGACACCCTTTTAACCTGCAATTTAAATAGGTGCAGCATTTTCAGTCACTTAGTATGTTATGGTGTATATCCTTTCCTCCTTTTTGCTAGTTTGGTTGCATTTAGCTTTTGTGCAATTTTAAATAATAATAATAATACTAATAATAATAATAATCATAATAATAATAATAATAAATACTTATTATAATTATGATTATGATTATTATGATTATTATTATTATCATGTCCACCCAATAAGGGACATGGGAAATACTCATCACTCCACTCAGTCATATTTTCCTCTAGTCATATGGGCCAGCACTACATGGATTTTCCGAAGCTTTCAGTGTTCCAGTAATGATAGAAAAGGCACACTGGGTCAATGTGTCCATACAGCTTCTGTTTGAGAGAATAATGAGAACATCCACCTGAGGAAGTGATGGAAAGTATGGGGGCTGTCACTGCTCCATAGTATCTATGGATCAGTGACAATAAGTCTGTTTGAAGTGATGGACCCAAAGGAATAACATGATTTTATTTGAGCAGGTTAAACTGTTAGCCAGGGTCAGAATGTTCTGCTGCCATCTCCTCTGAGCCATGTGTTGTACCTCAGATGCAGCTGGTGATATTTTTACAGAGTTTTCATAGCCATTTGACTGTTTGTCATAGTTGAGACACATGCTATAGCTGAAAAGTAACTGTAGTGCATATTTTTCTGTTGAAATTAGGAACAGCATTTTGTGCTGTGATGGAAGAGATTAGAGATGTTAAATTGTTATCACTAATACTTACATATGGTCCATAACTAGTTTCTATTGTGAGTATGGTAGTATTTGATTCCACAGTAGAATGTATACTCTAAATGAAGATGCCCAATTGGATGCCTTTTAAACAGGTGCTCTAGCTAATCACAAATTACTGGTTTTGGTGTAAGTCTTCAGACTGTGTGATTACAGTGGTTTCTTCTGGCCTGCAAAATATGTGAATCTTCATACCTTGTCCTCTCTGTAACATCTTCAATAATAGCGCAGCTCTGGAGCATTAAAGAGGTAGCATAGGGGGCTGGTGAACATGACCTATGGGGAGATGCTGAGGGACTTGAGCTTTTTTAGTTTGCAGAAGAGAAGAGAGAGGGGTGATATGATAGCAGCCTTCAACTTCCTGAAGGGCGTCTCTAAAGAGAATGGAGAGAGCTAGTTCTTCGTACTTACAGATGGCAGAACAAGAAAGAATGGCTTCAAGTTACAGAGGGAGAGGTGTAGTCTGGATATTAGGAAAAACTGTTTCACCAGGAGAGTGGTGAAGCACTGGAATGTGTTACTTCGAGAAGTGTTGGACTCTCCATCCCTAGAGGTTTTTAAGTCCTGGCTTGACAAAGTTCTGGCTGGGGCGATTTAGTTGGGGTTGATCCTGATGTAGGCAGAGGACTGGATTCAATGACCTCCTGAGGTCCCTTCCAGCCCTAGGATTCTATGATTCTATAGCAAATATATGTTTTTCATAGCAAGAGGCCAAAGGTACTGTGTAAATCTGAAGGACAGAGTATAATCAGGTCTTGTGTGAACATAGAATAGTCAAGGGGTGAATGAGAAAACTTCCTCCTAACTTGTGTGGTGCTGTAACACACATTTTGAGGTTCATATTCGCTCATGCTCAGGAAGGACCCTATAAAGAGAACATGGTTCTGTCCTCCCATTTGCCAAGATGATCAACAGCCTGGTGGAGGAGTCTGGTACCCACCCTCCAGCAGACAGAGGGGACTGTGGACGCCTTAGCCGTGTCTACACGTGCACACTACTTCGAAGTAGCGGCACTAACTTTGAAATAGCGCCCGTCACGGCTACACGCGCCGGGCGCTATTTCGAAGTTAACTTCGACGTTAGGTGGCGAGACGTCGAAGTCGCTAACCCCATGAGGGGATAGGAATAGCGCCCTACTTTGACGTTCAACGTCGAAGTAGGGACCGTGTAGTCGTTGCGCGTCCTGCAACTTCGAAATAGTGGGGTCCGCCATGGCGACCATCAGCTGAGGGGTTGAGAGACGCTCTCTCTCGAGCCCCTGCGGGGCTCTATGGTCACCGTGGGCAGCAGCCCTTTGCCCAGGGCTTCTGGCTGCTGCTGCGGCAGCTGGGGATCCATGCTGCAGGCACAGGGTCTGCAACCAGTTGTCAGCTCTGTGTATTTTGTGTTGTTTAGTGCAACTGTGTCTGGGAGGGGCCCTTTAAGGGAGCGGCTTGCTGTTGAGTCCACCCTGTGACCCTGCCTGCAGCTGTGCCTGGCACCCTTATTTCGATGTGTGCTACTTTGGCATGTAGACGTTCCCTCGCAGCGCCTATTTCGATGTGGTGCCGCGCAACGTCGAAGTTGAACATCGACGTTGCCAGCCCTGGAGGACGTGTAGACGTTACTCATCGAAATAGCCTATTTCGATGTTGCTACATCGAAATAAGCTATTTCGATGTAGGCTTCACGTGTAGATGTAGCCCTTGTGAGCTATGCCCAGAGAGAACAAGATGGCTTGAGACACATTCTCCCATGTCTTTCTTCTGGAGCAATGCAGCTCCACAGCAATACCCACACAGGGTGCTATCTGACCTTATGTGTTTTATGCTGCAAGATGTATGGTCCAGGAATGCACCTTTATGTTTACCCCTATCCCTGAGTGAGCACCTGAGAAAACGGGATGGATTGGCCATTTAAAAGGAAAATGCACAGGCATTCCATTACCAGTTTAGAGCTGCTCAGGGTTAGACCTTGTTTGGATTTGGCCTGGCCCTTTTTTTTTTTTTTAGGGAGTAGAAGTATTGAGAGGTGGCTGCTACTCCTCTTCTTTCTGGTTCTTATTCCTACTCCTCCCCATCCTCTTCCTTGAACGTTTGTGTTTCTCTGTCTGAAGTGCCAGCTTTAGAGAAGTGGTGGCTGTTGTTTGTGTTCTTTGGAAAGCATAATCTTGTGTAGAAATTTAGTTCCTCATGACACAGATGAGATGATCAAATATCACATTTCCATTACCTGCCATAATGCAGGAAAAAAGTGGCTAAGAACATGCCAAGCTTTTATCCATGTATGTGTGTGTGGGCATGTGTGCACATATATAGCCTTTTCTATTTGTTTACTCCATAGCGTTCTGCTAGTGACAGCCATTCACATTATGTGTGTATATCAAAGGAGTAAACACACTAAATAAATAGTGACAATGTCTGAAATTTATTTTATTTATAGGCATTCAACGAGGCTCATCTTCATAGACTTACTAGGTGTCACCTCATCAGTGTAGATAAATGTCATGTCAAATTTAAGCCATTGTGTTTATGGGCATAATTTAAGTATCTTCCCCTTGCCTCTTCTCTCCTTTTTCTCACTTACTTTAGTTTATTCATTTACAATGTAAGAATAAGTTTCTCTAGCTGCCTCAATTACCACGGGCATACTGTCACGTCTCTTCAGATTTCTTCTTCCACTGGGAGGAGGGTATAACTGATTCTGACGTAGCTCAGTACACATAGCTAGAAACATAATCCAGTTCTTGTGACCAAAATAACTTCATATGTTATCTTTGAGACACACTGAACATATGTTCTCCTCCTGATGTTTTGCTGGGCTACATTTCATGGTAATAGTACTTAAGCTGCGTCTACACGTGCACGCTACTTCGAAGTAGCGGCAGTAACTTCGAAATAGTGCCCGTCGCGGCTACACGTGTTGGGCGCTATTTCGAAGTTGAAATCGACGTTAGGCGGCGAGACGTCGAAGTCGCTAACCCCATGAGGGGATGGGAATAGCGCCCTACTTCGACGTTCAACATCGAAGTAGGGACGTGTAGACGATCCGCGTCCCGCAACATCGAAATAGCGGGGTCCGCCATGGCGGCCATCAGCTGGGGGGTTGAGAGATACTCTCTCTCCAGCCCTTGCGGGGCTCTGTGGTCACCGTGTGCAGCAGCCCTTAGCCCAGGGCTTCTGGCTGCTGCTGCTGCAGCTGGGGGTCTGTGCTGCATATACAGGGTCTGCAACTAGTTGTTGGCTCTGTGTATCTTGCACTGTTTAATGAAAGTGTGTCTGGGAGGGGCCCTTTAAGGGAGCGACTTGCTGTTGAGTCCGCCCCGTGACCCTGTCTGCAGCTGTGCCTGGCTCCCTTATTTCGATGTGTGCTACTTTGGCGTGTAGACGTTCCCTCGCTGCGCCTATTTCGATGTTGGGCTGAGCAACGTCGAAGTTGAACATCGACGTTGCCGGCCCTGGAGCTACGTGTAGACGTTATTCATCAAAATAGGCGATTTCGATGTCGCTACTTCGAAATTAGCTATTTCGATGTAGCGTGCACGTGTAGACGTAGCCTTAGTTGCTCATCTGTGATCCAAGGGATGGCTGTCATCACAGTGCCCACTCAAGGTAAATGGGCTGGGAGCTGGGCATACTACATGGTGACATCTAGTCCACCCCATAGCCACTATTCCTGTCTTTGTAGAGTTTGTGCCTCACAGAAGTATATCCAACCCCATTCTTTAGATTAGTGTTAATTGTAGTGAAAGAGCTTTAAAACAACTCCACTTAAGTGGAATATAACTCAAGTTTAACACTAGAATACAGGAGACACAGGTAAACTCTGATCTGAATTTTGGATTTTCTGAAATTTTCTCCAACCCCAAATATGAAACTAATATAAAAACTGAATTTTATTTATCCATCCATTATTTTCTAGTGGTATTGCATGTCCTGTAATGCAGTTGGGGAACTGGAGTTTACCTACTTTTTCATTCTACTGGCATACATACTGTATCAAAACATAACAATAAAAGTAAACCATAAAAGATGACAGATGTTTGCTTTTTATGGCTTTCAAGTTCAAAACAGGCAAACAGCAATGTAGTTATTCACTCAACTTTTAAGATGTTTTAGCTGAGTTACAAACAATTAAAAGTGTCCTGCACAATCTGATATGTTTAATTATCACCAATTGTTAATTACCCCTTCTTCCCACAAAACAGTACTCAGTGCAGACCTTTGCCACAACTCAACATGCACTGAGCCTTGCTTCTTTCTAACTTCCATTTCTAAAGTTATTTGCCTGGCCCTTTGTCACTTTATTAAGTCTGCTAAATCTAATAGATTTCCATATATTTTCTCAGCAAACATGCAAAAATACATTACTGGTAGGAAATAAAAAAATATTTTTTAAGCCTTAAATTGATTTCTGAGTAGGAAAATAGACTCTGTTTGTTAAAAAGGACAGCATCTGAATGTAAAAGCCACTAACTAGTATCCAGTATGAAGCAGGCTTTTTTTTCTTTTTTTTTTTTTTTGTTAAATTAAGCAAATCCACTGATGGTAAAACTCAACACAGCGTGACTTCCTTAGGCATAGAGAAATGGTGGCTGTGTCTACACGTGCACGCTACTTCGAAGTAGCGGCACTAACTTCGAAATAGCACCCGTCGTGGCTACACGTGTCGGGCGCTATTTCGAAGTTAACTTCGACGTTAGGCGGCGAGACGTCAAAGTCGCTAACCTCATGAGGGGATCGGAATAGCGCCCTACTTCGACGTTCAACGTCGAAGTAGGGACCGTGTAGACGATCCGCGTCCCGCAACGTCGAAATTGTGGGGTCCTCCATGGCAGCCATCAGCTGGGGGGTTGAGAGACGCTGTCTCTCCAGCCCGTGCGGGGCTCTATGGTCACCGTGTGCAGCAGCCTTTAGCCCAGGGCTTCTGGCTGCTGCTGCTGCAGCGGGGGATTCATGCTGCATGCACAGGGTCTGCAACTCGTTGTCGGCTCTGTGGATCTTGTGCTGTTTAGTGCAAGTGTGTCTGGGAGGGGCCCTTTAAGGGAGCGGCTGGTTGTTGAGTCCGCCCTGTGACCCTGTCTGCAGCTGTGCCTGGCACCCTTATTTCGATGTGTGCTACTGTGGCATGTAGACGTTCCCTCGCTGCGCCTATTTCGATGTGGTGCTGCGCAACGTCGATGTTGAACATCGACGTTGCCAGCCCTGGAGGACGTGTAGACGTTATTCATCGAAATAGACTATTTCGATGTCGCCACATCGAAATAGGCTACTTCGATGTAGGCTTCACGTGTAGACGTAGCCGGTATGTGTTACATAACCTTAACTCCATCTCAGAAATTTAATGATGTCCGTCCTTTAGGTGTAAGCCTGCTGACGGGGGGAGGGTAAGTAGGGCAAATACATGGGGGACCGGAGCTCCTGGCTGCCTCAGGCTTGCACCTTCCACCCTAGTCCTTGCCCCTTCTCAGGGGGAGTGGAGCTGCCCCTCACCCATACCTTGCCCCAGGGCCATTGGTGGCTGTTGGCCCTGCTGTTTAGGTGCCAGCCTGTTGGCTACTAACTTCTTCCTCAGAACCTGCAAGCATAGGGTCTGAAGCCCTGCACTCTACAATGTGAGCTAAGGGCCAGCTGGCTCTCAGCCAAGGCTGTAGAGAAGAGACTTCGCTCACCCCAGATGAGGTCTCAGTTCCTCTGGGTACTACACTTACGTGAGATTTTGGGGTGGGTTTAAGTAACACAGGCTGCACTCCCAGGTTGTTCACTCACAGGACTGCACAGTCCCAAACCAGGGAATTTGCCAGACCGGTGGAGGTCTGTGCTGGTGGGGGCTCTGCTTTAGCCCAGCCATCCTGGCCTCTGCTTTCCCCCTGGCATTTTCACTGACTCCCAGGGCTTCCCCTCTTCCCTTTAAGGCCCCATTTTCCCTACAATGGCCAGGGGCTCTATTTTCCCCCCAAGGCTGGGCTGCCACCCAGAGCTCCACTATTCCCCAGAGCTCCATTCTCCCCACAGTGGCAGGAGGACTCTGCTTTTCCAGCCCCTTATTCTGGCAGCGCTTGTGGCCTGAGCTCGCCAGTTTGTCCCTTGCAGGGCTCCTTCCCCACTGGAACTCTGAGTGCAGAAACTGGGGTCATGCAAACACTTTAAAACACGTTGCCTATACACAAGCTTTACTTGAGAACTTCCCAAGGTCACAGATCCCCTGGATCCTGGAAGTTAGCGGCCACCACCTCAGTCCTTAGAGACCCCTTTAACCCAGGCAGGCACACTGGGAATGCCCCCTGAGGGGAAAACTCCAGCCCCATTCTCCCCGCCACTGAGGACTTGAGAACAGAAAGCTGTAACTTGATAGCTATGCGGCCAAAGGCATGTACACAGACAGACCCTTCTCAGGACACAGGTATCAGATTGTTTGCTTTAAAAATGGGATTTATTCACAAGACAAAAGAAAATAAATCATGGGGTTGCACTCAGAGAAAATTATTTCCCTGGGTTTCAGCTTAAAATTTATGTGTCAAAAAATCAAGTCAAAACAACAAAAGAGAATAGAGCAGCAAACAATAAAACAGGGTAATAAGCAAACAGCAGATAGCTGATCCAATCCAATTCAAAACAACCATAACCTGATTGGGTCTAACTATACATTTCCCTTTTACTTATACCTCTATAGCTGATTTTGAGACAGTCGGGATATATATGATTTATTTTCATTCCAATTGGCTGGGAGACATCTCCTCCGTTTGTCTTTCTCTCTGTTGTCCCAGCTGACAAAAAGCCCCCAAAACTGCAATTGTTCTCAGTTCAAAAAAAGTCGGTCCAGTCCCAGTGGCTCACCTGGATCAGGTTACCTCAGAAAGAGATTAACCCCTTCCCATCTTATTCATGACAGTCCAGGGGTGCCAGATGCCAGACCAGGGGTGTTACTGAACCAGGAAAGTCTGGATTAAGGTGTTTCTGTACAATTAACTGGACTGCTTATGGGACTATAGCCTTTACTGTGTAGGTAGCTGATTTATCTTCCCTGGGGTTATGTATGTGGGTAAAGTACTAGAGAACTAATTCATTGCCTGAAAGCTGAACTGAAGCTCTCTCCTTCTTTCAGTACTTCAGAATTCAGCAAGGGCTGATGCTTTCCACAGCGAAAACCTACAAATTATGGACTGATCTAAGCTCCTGAGTCTAGCATTATAGCCTTAAAAAGAACAGAATTGCCAAATCTTGGCTTTCACTCTGCATGGTGAAAATTAAGATGGCTGTTGCAACAGAATGTGAGAAACTTCTGAATGCTGAAAAGTATCACAGTAGGGGTGTGAGCATGTTTATGTACATAGATCAACAATCATAGAATCATAGAATACTAGAACTGGAAGGGACCTTGAGAGGCCATTGAGTCCAGCCCCCTGCCCTAATGGCAGGACCAAGTACTGTCTAAACTATCCCTGATAGACATTTATCTAACCTGTCCTTAAATATCCCCAGCGATGGAGATTCCACAACCTCCCTTGGCAATTTATTCCACTGTTTGACCACCCTGACAGTTAGGAACTTTTTCCTAATGTCCAACCTACACAATGTGTGTGAGTTCTGAATCTTTCAAAGAGGATTAACAGAAGTATTTTGAGATGTGTTACATTATTTCATGTAAATATGTGTGTATATAATTTGAGTGACTATCTAATTAGTTATATTGAAAATAATTATGTAAATACCTGACTTATGTATTCATTGTTTTAGTTCCATGGTAGAAAGCAGAAGCTGGAAATTGCTCATATTTACACCATAATTATATTCAATATGTTGCAATAACATGGAGTAAATCGTGCCCTGTGATTTGCTGGTGTGGAAGAAGATGAAAGAGCCTCTTCACTTCCACATAGCAATCAGGGCAGGAGAGTTAAACAGCATGAAAGAGCAATAGGTAAAGGGATTGCCATAGCACTGCCTAGTTCTCTGTGTCCCTAAGGAGGTGCTCTCTAGGGCTACGACTACACTAGGGAAAAACTTCGAAATGGCCATACTAATGGCCAAACTGGCAAATACTAATGAGGCACTGAAATGAATATTCAGTACCTCATTAGCATGCTGCCAGCCATGCCACTTCGAAAGTACCGCATTTCGCTCACATGCAGCTCATCTACACGGGGGTCCTTTTTCGAAAGGACCCTGCAAACATCAAAATCATCTGATAGGAATAAGGGGATTTCGATGTATGCAGGATCCTTTCGAAAAGGACCCCTGTGTAGACAAGCTGCACACGAGTGAAACGCAACACTTTTGGAGTGCCACAGCTGGCAGCATGCTAATGAAGCACTGAATATTCATTTCAGCTTCTCATTAGTATTCCCCGATTTGGCCATTAGCATGGCCATTTTGACATTTTTACCAAGTGTAGACATGGCCTAGATGACACAAGTAACCCCCCAAATGGACAACAGCACAAGTGGACAGGGTACTCACAATGAGTAACAGAAAATGGTATTGCTAATTTTGTTTTAAATTAACATAGAAGCTTACCATCCAAAACCAAATAACTCCAACAAATCTGCTTTCATCTGAAAAGAGAAATATTTGCAAGAGATAACTAAAAATGTATTTGCTTATCTGCATTAAGGCACCAGATAGTCACCAAATGTAATTGAAAATATACCTAAAATCAGTTTGTTTTTACTTGTATCAAGCAGCCTTTGACAGTATAAGAAGCCCAAATTAAATTTTTAAACTTACAGGAGGCTCTAAGAGAGACTCATCACAATTGTTTAAAAGTCAAACCTTCTACAGTAACATAGAAATTTCAATGAGCAAAATAATAGAAATCAAAGTGAGAAGCTTGAATTCCATCATTTGTTTTGAAATTGGCTTGACCCACCCTCTCATCCAATTTTTCCTGCCTTTGAGTTAATCATTAAGTTACTAGATCTTCTGACCTCAAGCACAAATAATAGTTTAAACATTTTTTCCAACAAAAGGCTTTTGAAATGGATGCAGAATCAGTTAATCTGTGTGCTGCTTTTAAGTAGCTTGTAAAGCAGTATAATACATGCTGAATCCAAAATACTATATGTGACAGCTAATGTGTTGCTCAAGAGCCTATTGAGTCAAAGATATCCAGCCGTATGAATATAGAACAACTTCATTTTCGTGCAACGGGAATGAATTAATTCTTTTGTGTTATATTCCTGTTGGGGAGCTAACAAGGATTCTTGGCTGGCCTGTTACCAATGGTTGCTAAGTGAAGGTGAAGTCTTGATTAGCCAAAGGTTTTCCATCAGCTGATGTCTGAAGTGAAGCAGACAAACAGTTAGGAGTCAGTGCTACAATACCTTTTAGGTCACTAAGGCTATGTCTGCACTAGCCCCCTTCTTTTGAAAGGGCGATGCTAATGAGACATTTCAGGATATACTAATGAGGCACTGTGATGAATATGCAGTCCCTCTTTAGCATAATGGCAGCTGCAGCACTTCAAAAGTGCTGCTTTTGATCGCATGCGACTGGTCTACACGAGGTCATTTTCAAGAGGTCCCCACACACTTCGGAATCCCCTTATTCCTATTTGGTTATAGGGCTACCCAAGTGGGCTAAATTCCTATTTGGCTGTAGGAATAAGGGGATTTCGAAGTGTGTGGGGTCCTTTTGTAAAGGACCCCATGTAGACAAGCCACTCATGATTGAAAGTGGAACTTTTGAAGTGCCACGGCCACCATTATGCTAAGAAGGCAATGCATATTCATTGCAGTGCCTCATTAGCATATCCCAAAGGATCTCATTAGCATCCCCCTTTTGAAAGGGGGGTGCTAGTGTAGAAATAGCTTAAGGAAATAGAACTTACTGTATTACTCCAAGTACTCCTTTCAGTGATATTTTTTTGAAGATTTTGGTTGCGTAATTGAATATACATCAACACAGCATTGCAGTCAGGTATGCATAAGAGATTTGAGTACTAGCAAAAACATCCACTATAGACATAAATTAAATTGGAAGGATTTTCCCTTGTTTTTCCTTTTCGTATGTAGTTGGGTACTTTTACCTAAAATTGTTTTCATTATAGCTGCATATGCACGGCCCCTCCCTTTTGGAAGGGACATGCAAATGATCAAGATGAGAAATACAAATGAGACACAGATTTAAATACCGCATGCCTCATTTGCATATTCCCATTTGATCTGGCTTCTGGAAGAGCCATTTCTGGAAGCCAAAGCAGCCATTTGGATGGGGTTCCTTTGAAAGTACCCTTCTTCTTATTTTTTCTTCAGGAAGAAGGTTGCTTTCAAACGGGAGATTTCCTTTTGAAGGCACCTTATCCAAACAGCTGCTGTGGCTCCCAGAAATGTCTCTCCCGGAAGCCAGATCACATGGGAATATGCAAATGAGGCATGAGATATTTAAATCTGTGCCTCATTTGCATTTCTGATCTTGATCCTTTGCATGCCCCTTCTGAAAGGGAGGGGCCATTTAGATGCAGCTTATATGCCACTTTCTGCTCTTCCTTTTCCTCTGATGTTGTCTCCACTCCTGGTTCCATTGAAAGGACATGTCTACATTGCAAACGTAAGTCAATGTAAGGCAGCTGACATTGACCTAACTGTGGAGGTATACACACTGCACTGTTCTTCTTTAACTCACCAAATATACTGTTCTAATAAAACCATTTGGTTGAGAAGCAGAGAGCTTCTTGTGTAAAGTGACATAGGGTCAGGCCCAACAAGGAAAACAAGAGAACAACATTGGCTGTCATGTACAGCTCCCCGCCACCCCAGCTAATACCTCTCCAGTGCATCATCAGTGATCTACAACCCATCCTACCTAGACAATGATTCTTCACTCTCACAGACCTTGGGAGGCAGACCAGTCCTCAACTACAGACAGCCTGCCAACCTGAAAGAAATTCTCTCTAGCTACTATATACCACACCACAGTAACTCTAAACCAGGAACCAATCCCTGCAAGAAGCTTCGGTGCCAACTCCGCTCACAAAGCTACACCAGAGACACTGTCACAGGACCTAATCTTGTCAGCCCCACCAACAGGGGTTCATTCTTCTGCACATCTACTAAAGTAATATATGCCATCATGTGCCAGCAGTGCCTATGTGCCATATACACTGGCCAAACTGGACAGTTCGTACATAAAAGAATCACAAATCAGATATCAGGAATGGTAACAGAAATACCTGCAGGAGAACACTTAGTCTCCCTGGATACTCAGTAGTAGATTTAAAAGTAGCCATACTGCAACAAAAAAACTTCAAAAACAGACTCCAAAGAGAAATTGCGGAGCTGCAATCCACAGGCAGATTGACACCCATCAACCAATGATTGGACAGAGACTGGGGGTGGCTGGCCAACTACAAAAGCAGTTTCTCCTCTCTTGATGTTCACACCTCCACATATAATGGGCCACATCCTCATTCACTGAATTCTTTCCTTGTTTCTCCTCTCTGGGTGTTCACAACTCTACATTATTTGCTGAATATGGGCCACATCCTCTGTGATTGAATTTACCCTGTCAACTCTGGACCTCGTCTTGACTGGGATTCCTTCCTTTTCATGAGCCTGTAAATTTGGACCTGCTTCTGGAACCCCCATTCATGCAGCTGACTAAGTGGGCATTTGTCCATGAAAACTTATGTTCCAAAATATCTATTTGTCTATAAGATGCTACATGACTCTTGCTGTGTTGTTTACATCACCCTAATTGGCCTCCAGGAGGTGTCTCTGAATGCCAGTCCTGACTGCTCTGGTAACAATTTTGAACTCTGCTGCCCTGCAGACAGGTGCACAGGTGAACGCTGTTCTCCCTGTAAAGCTCTGGGAGTTTACGCATTGTTCTGTTTGTTTGCTGGACATGGAGGGCAACTGGTTCTGTGGGAAGAGGAGGCTGTCCAGTCACAGCTCTGCTCCAGCTGCATGAATTTTGATATCTACATCCAGATCACTCAGGGCATGGCCTATGATAGGGACACACTGCAGCGACACCAAAAATCAAGGAGCTAAGGCAGACATACCAGAAGGCAAGGGAGGCAAATGGTCATTCTAGTGTGGAGCTATAAGCATGCTGCTTCTACAAGGAGCTTCACTCCTATCCTTGATGATTCCATGTCCAGCTCCAAGAGCCTTGTGGGTACTTTTCTGGGGCTGTAATCATGGCCATTAGAATAAAGCCACGGGACTGTGACAGAGGAGGATGGGTGCCAGGCAACAGGGAGAGCAATAGCCTCTTTTTGACTCCTGAATAAGCAGTCTAGTAAGTCCCGGCAGTCCAGCTTCTAGCAGATGAGAGAACCTCTGGTAAGTACTCTGCTTCAGAACTGTAAGGACACAGCAGGGATTAGTCATGTTGTGGTACAAAAGGCAGTGGAATAACATACACAGGAGTAGTTTCTGTCTGCTTCTCGTTCCCCTGGACAGCAAGTCGGGGGGGTTCTTGTGGAGAGGTTTGTTTATGCCCATGAATCCTACACTGAGATCTCTAGGAAACTTTACAGGAGATAGTCGGCTGAAGAAGAACTGTTTTGCTTCTTTCTTCTGTGGTAGCAAGTGTTGTCATGCCAGTCAGCAATGACTTCTGATGGTGCTATAGCAGCACAGGATCTGCAGCCACATGCTGGTCCCTTGCAGCTTCATTTAACCTCAGGAGTGAGATAATAGCTGCAGTCACCCCCTGCCTGTGGGAAACAGAGCCAGCATTCAGTTGTGTAGCCCTATGCACTGGCACTGATATCCTATGCAACCCTCCTTTGTACCACCTCACTCCCTCTCCCCCCAGGGCATACACACCAGTGTCCCAGATTTCGTATCAGTAGGGACAATCTTGCGCACGCTGTTCCAGAAAGTTGCCTTTGCACAAAGGTGCAGCAGCCATTGCTCATCATGTCAGACCTGCATAACAATGTAATCCCAATACTCAGATCTTATTTCTTGAGTCCAGAATTGACAGTCCACTGTGTACAGTTGCTTCATGAATTCCAATACCAGTCTTGAATTATTCCTCTCCGTGGTTAACAGCAAGGCAGACACCCTGGCATGATCATCCTCGCTATCAGATTTGCAGCTCAGGAAATACCGCAGGACCACAACTGTACAGTATTCATAATTATAATCACAATAGTGGAGAGCAGTGCATGAGCCCTGCTTTCTGACGGAGATGGCAGTAAGGCAGTTTACCAGGCTGTGGGAAAACAGCACAAAATGTACTTGGAAGTCCAAGGAATGATGGGATGTAGTAGGCTGCATCATGAGACACCGAGCATGCCCCCATGAAACATTGCAAACTCTTTCCATAATGCCCTGTGGCAGATTGTGGAGAGCTACAGAGTGACTTATTCTCAGAACATTGTTCTCTGTGTCAATACAGGATGTACTCCACCAACACAAGGCATGCATCAATTACAGTGGTGGCCAATGTAACTGCAAAGTGTGGACATGTCCTCATGTGCCTTTTTTTTCCCAAGAGTAGGCTTTGGGACTTGGAGAATTACAGTTAGAGGCATTTAACGAGTACAGCTAACATTAGAGAGACCCTTGATACTGTGCTTACATTTCAAAATATTGTATTATTTCCGAGTATTTACTGTCCACATGTGATTCTAGTTGCTATGTCTTTTATTAAAAATAAATATTTCAGTATTGTCTTACATCATAATAATAGAAGTTCAGGGGAGACAACATTTAAATAACATTTGCATAAATTTTCCAATGGTAGACTAGAAGTCTTTCAATTTGGGACAGTTCTGAAAATCATGAAGATAATTTCCTGTAGAATGGCTGCACTTCTGATATTTATATGAAGTCTGCATCTTGTCCATCAAGGCATGAATAAAACAATTGACTCAAAAATTTCCATGGATATTTTCTCCATGAATGGGGTCTTGTAGGGTCATTATTTTAAATGACGCTTCCTACCAGGGGAAAAGGTGAATTCTGGTCTAGAACATAGGTTTTAACTCTCTTTGCCATTTATTCACTATATAGCCTTTAAGACTGCATCTACGCTATCCCTCCCTTTCATAAGGGGTATGTAAATGCAGCAGATTGGATGTGCTAATGAGATGCTGACACCAATATTCAGTGCCTCATTTGTGTAATAATGACCACTCAAAACAAATTGGAACAAAGGGTGCTTTCAAAAATGGGGCTTCCTTTCGAAAGAACCCCATCTACACAGCTATTTTACATTTCAAAAACAGCACTTTCGACATGGAGAGTGGCTGTCAATATGCAAGTGAGTCTCTGAATAGTCATATCAGCACCTCATTAGCATTTCTGATCTGCTACATTTATATACCCCTTCCAAAAGTGAGGGGAGCAGCCTAATAGATTGGCATCCGCATCCCTCACTTTATGCATCTGGATATCAGAACCATTATTGTATCTGGCTGACAATAATTATTTGTCAAAGCTGGGTGCAATTCTTGAAATGAAAGGTGGTTCTGTGCTGTGCATGGGTGCATATTATTGGCTGCTATTACTTCCATAAAGGGATGTGATGGTGTTCCTTTCAAGCATATTAAAGCCTGAGTCGACAGATTGTATGACTGGTATAAATTTTTAAATAAAACACCAGAGTTGTAAATGAAACTCTTACTTTCAAAGCAGAGCCTACATAGAATCACAGAATCACAGGGCTGGAAGGGACCTCAGGAGGTCATCTAGTCCAGCCCCCTGCTTCAAGCAGGATCAGCCACTACTAAGTCATCCCAGCCAGGACCTTGTCCAGCTGGGACTTAAAAACCTCAAAGGATGGAGAATCTACCACGTCTCCACGCAACACATTCCAATGCTTCACCACCCGCCCGGTGAAGTAGTTTTTCCTAATATCTAACCTACACCTTTCCCTCTTCAACTTCTGACCATTACTCCTTGTTCTGCCATCTGACACCACTGAGAAGAGTTTCTCACCCTCCTTTTTAGAGCTCCCCTTCAGGAAGTTGAAGGCTGCTATTAAATCACCTCTAAGTCTTCTCTTCTGTAAACTAAACAAGCCCAATTCCCTCAGCCTGTCCTCATAGGTCTTGTGCTCCAGACCCTTAATCATTTTTGTTGCCCTTTGCTGAACCTGCTCCAGCAAATCCACATCCTTTTTATACTGGGGGGCCCAAAACTGGACACAATTTTCCAGATGTGGCCTCAAAAGCACAGAATAAAGAGGAATAACTACTTCTCTAGATCTGCTCAAAATGCTCCTCCTAATGCACCCCAGTATGCCATTAGCTTTCTTGGCTACAAGGGCACACTGTTTATTCATATCCAGCCTTTCATCCACCATAACCCCTAGGTCCCTTTCCATCATACTGCTGCTGAGCCAGTCGGTCCCCAGCCTGTAACAATGTTTGGGATTCTTCTGCCCCAGGTGCAGGACTCTACACTTCTCCTTATTGAACCGCATCAGATTTCTTTTGGCCCAGTCCTCCAATTTATCCAGGTCCCTCTGGATTATCTCTCTACCCTCTAACTACCCTTTCCGCCTAGTTTTGTGTCATCCGCAAACTTGCTGAGGGTGCAATCCAGTCCCTCATCCAGGTTATTAATAAAGATGTTGAATAACATGGGCCCCAGAACCGAGCCTTGCAGCACTCCGATTGAAACAGACCTCCATCCAGATATTGAGCCACTGACCACTACCCGTTGGGCCCGACCATCAAGCTAGCTTTCTATCCATCTTATAGTCCAAGGATCCAATCCATATTTCCTTAACTTATGGACAAGAATGTTGTGGGAGACCGTATCCAAAGCCTTGCTGAAGTCAAGGTATATCACATCCACTGACTTCCCCATGTCCACAGAGCTTGTTACCTTGTCATAGAAGCTACTCAGATTGGTCAGGCAGGACTGGCTCCTGGTGAATCCATGTTGGCTACTTTTGATCACTTTCCCCTCTTCCAAGTGCTTCAAAATGGATTCCTTGAGTATTCCCTCCATTATTTTCCCAGGGATTGAGGTAAGGCTGATGGGTCTATCGTTCCCTGGATTGTCCTTCTTTCCTTTTTTAAAGATGGGCACTTTGTTTGCCTTCTTCCAGTCATCTGATATCTCCCCCGATCTCCAAGAGTCTTCAAGGATAATGGCCAAAGGTTCAGCAATGACCTCTGCCAATTCCCTCGGTACCCTGGGGTGCATTAAATCCAGACCCATGGACTTGTGCACATCTAGTTTTTCTAGATAGCTCAGAACTTGTTCCTTCCCCACAGATGGCTGCCCTCCACTTTCCCATACTGCATCATCTAGGACCGTCATGGGAAAGTTGACTTTGTCCGTGAAGACTGAGGCAAAGAAAACATTGAGTACTTCAGCTTTTCCTGCATAATCTGTCACTAGGTTACCTCCCTCATCCAATAATGGCCCCACACCTTCTCTGATAATCCGTTTATTGTTCACATGCATGTAGAAGCCTTTCTTGTTACTCTTCACATCCCTTGCCAGCTGCAGTTCCAATTGTGCTTTCACTTTCCTGATTACTGCCTGGCATTCTCCAGCCATATGTTTACTCTCCTCCTTAGTCAACTGTCCACGTTTCCATTTCTTGTATGCATCCTTTTTTAATTTAAGATGACTAAGGATTTTCCTGTTAAGCCAAACTGGTTGCCTACCATGCTTGCATTTCTTACTACGCAGCGGGATTGTTTGTTCCTGTGCCTTCAGTAAGGCTTCTTTAAAATACTTCCAGTTCTCGTCAACTCTTTTTCCCTTCATCTTCGTTTCCCAAGGGATCCTGCTCATCTGCTCTCTTAGGGAGTCAAAGTCTGCTCTTCTAAAATCAAGGGTCTGTATGTTACTGCTCACCCTTCTTCCTTTCGTCCGGATCCTGAAATTTACGATCTCATGGTCGCTGCAGCCCAGGTTTCCTCCCACTTCTATTCCTTCTACTAGTTCTTCCCTGTTTGTGAGAAGCATGTCAAGTTGTGCATGGCCCCTGGTCAGTTCCTTCAGCACTTGTACCAAGAAGTTATCCCCAACATTCTCCAAAAACTTCCTGGATTGTCTGTGTGCTGATGTATTGGTCTCCCAACAAACGTCTGGATGATTAAAGTCTCCCATGAGAACCAGGGTCTGTGATTTGGAGGCTTCACTAAGCTGCCTGAAGAAAGTCTCATCTATCTCCTCTCCCTGATCTGGCGGTCTATAACAGACACCAACTACAACATCACCTCTGTTACTTCCACCTCTAAGCTTAACCCAAAGACACTCAACTGGATTTTCTCCTTCCTCATACTGGAGGTCTGAGCAATCATACTGCTCCCTCACATAGAGCGCAACTCCTCCTCCTTTTCTCCCGTCTGTCCTTCCTGAACAATTTATAACCTTCCATGACCGTGCTCCAGTTATGTGAATCATCCCACCAAGTCTCCATTATTCCAACTACCTCATACATGCGTGACTGTGCCAGGGCCTCTAATTCTTCCTGTTTGTTCCCCAGGCTTCTGGCATTAGTGTACAAGCATCTTAGAGAAGGGGCCGATTGGCCCACTTTCTCCTTTTCACCCAGGAAACCCGCCTGATTATTCCCTCCTCCTTCCCTACTTACCTCGGGGCTTGTGTCACCTTCCCCCGACAAACCTAGTTTAAAGCCCTCCTCACTAGGTTTGCAAGCCTGCCCGCAAAGAATTGTATGGTATTACACTCTGCAGCATTTGATCTTTATATTCTCAACTCTTCCAAAGTCCAAAATATTCTCTTAGAACGGCAAATTCTGGAGGGAGCATTGGTTGTGAATGCTGCTTCAGAGCTGAAGTGGGCATGTTTTAAAGTTACATTAGTTTGCTATAATGAAGTTCTTCTATGGCTTATGAACCTATAGAGTTTTTAAGTAAAAGCTTGGCTCATCAGGCTAGCTTTTCTCAGCTCTTGGATTCTCACAGCTCTAATTTGAACACTTCCATTAATGAACTGGTCTCTGTGATTCACAGATGCAGCATTTGGCAGCACGCACACTCTGCGGTTGCCAATTTTTCAGTCTTGTTAGAGCAGATAAGATCGTTATTGTCCTATCACTTGCACACACAGGTGTAATCTTAGAAGAAGTTGCTAATGGCATCTTTGAATCCATATGGCACCTCTAAAATGGACTGCTTTACTATTCAGTACAATGAATGCCTGTTAGTATTGCTTCAGCTATGCAGAAAACAATTTTTTCATTGAGGCTCTCCCCCCTCCATTGTGTGATGTATTGTCTGGCTCCATTGTATTTCTAAATGGTGTTGTGTGGACATACATATGTATTACACTTATATATGCACATACATAATTCCTTCTTTCAAAAAACTACTGTGACATATCATAGAAAAATACATTTCTGCTATGTGCATTTAGTGGAAGGAGGACAATTGCATAGCTAGAGAGGTGATAGATTGAGAACATAAAATATAATTACATCCTAAATAACTATTTTGACTGTCAGGATCTCTTAGTTTCTATGTTAGAATCTTTCTCTGACTTAGTTTCTGACCTTCACTAACTGACTTAACCTTTCCGTGCCTCCGTTTATCCATGAGATAATCTGTTTTAATAGTAACTGCCTACCTACCTACCTACCATGCCACCAACATTATGAAAGTTAATTCATCTTTGTAAAGCCCACTGGGGTTTATGGTGCTTACATGTGCAAAATACTGTTATGCTGTACCTCCTTTGACTGCATAACAAGCCTTGTGGGAGGAGGCAGTAGGGGTGTATGATGTAGTGGGAGATATGTGTGTGTATGTGTGTGGCTCACAGAGGATGTGGGGTCCCTGCTGAGGGTAACCAAGGTGACCAGGTGAGACCTCTGGACTGCAGGCAAAGGGGGAAGTGGAGCCTGAGGGGTTTGAATTGGAATTGGGAATTGGTAAGCAGTTAGTCTGGGCTGGGAGAGAGAAACACACAGGAGGGGACAAGGCCCCAGCTCCGGGGGCCTCTCAGGGACTCCTCTCCCCACTGTGGATTGGAATGACTGTCTCTGCCTGCTGTACTGACTCTTCTGTATGATGCTGTGCCCTGTTGGCTAATAAACCTGCTGTTCTGCTGAGTGAGATTCACTCCTGCCTGTGGATGGGGTGCAGAGCTTAGGGACCCCTGAACCCCATCACAGTGTAATATATCTCAACATTAGTAGGTATTTGATATTGTTTCATGTGACCATCTCATCAGCAAACTAAGCAAATATGGCCTTTGACAAGCCTACCACAGTAATAGCTCTGTTATCCAGCACACAATTGCTCAGAAATCTCAATTACCTGGCATTTCTGATATCTCCCAATATAAATCTTTAGTCTAGTACACTGCATAGCCAATGAGGGCTCCCTTGACAAAGAAATCAGTGCCAGGCCAACCAGGCACTAGGACATCTGAGAGCATGAGTATTGAATCAGCACAATATCTGACAGTCCATTAGACTAAAAGTATACAAGGCTGTAGTACTGACCAGTTTCCTGTATGGATGTGAAACCTGGACCTTGTACAGAAAACATGTGAAACTGCTGGAGTGCTTCCACGCACAGCCTGAGGTCAGTACAGCACATTCGATGGAAGGACAGTCACGAACCTGGAAGTCCTTGACAGACAGGAAGCACAAGCACTGAAGCCATGATTCTGGAAGTCCAGCTTTACTGGACAAGGCACATCATACAAATGGTGGAGTCAAGAATCCCTTAGCAGCTCCTCTGCAGTGAACTCTCCCAGGGCAAAAGGAATCAAGGTATGCCTCACAAGAGGTATAAAGACTGCAAGAAGGGCAACATTGCTTATGCTAGATTAAAGCCAAAGCAGCTAGAGCAGCACGCAGAAGACTGAACAGGCTGGCGTGCTCTCATACGACATGCGAATGACAACTTCAAAGAGCAGCATCACATACTCTTAAAATTTTGGGGAGTAAAGGCACTTTGAAGTAGCATGGGCACTTCGAAATGCCTGCAGTTATACCCATGCCATCACTTCAAAGTGTGACACTTCAGAGTTGGCGTGGGGGAGAATTAGCCTAGTGAAGTGCTGCATATTCACTGCAGCACTTCATTAGGAATCTCCCATCACCCTGATTACCATGCCCACTTTGAAGGTGGAGGCAAATGTAGACCCAGCCGGAGTGTTTTGATATCATGTTCTAAAAGGAGTGGCAGGAGATAGGTTAAAGAGCCAATTGTGGCTTGTGGGTCTCAATAAGTGGGTTGGACAAATGCTTGATAACATTTAGTCCTGCCTCAATTCAGGGGACTGATTTAAAGTCCCTTCCAGTCCTACATTTCTGTGATTCTGTGGTGTGTATAGTTATTTGTGTCTTTGAGAGAACATGTTTTACTGACAACCAAAACTCAGGGCATATAGCAAACTGCTTAATGTCTCCCTATCATGAGTCAGAATGTGCATCAATATTTGTGAAGAACTTTACAAAATATTCCGTTGTAAATCTCCATTTATAGAATGATTGATAAATTATTAATTGGAACTAGAAAATCTCTTTGTATTCACTTTATAGGGTTTTGTTTTGTTTTGTTTGTTTGTTTGTTGTCCTGGGAGTCCTTATCTGGTGTAGGTGGGAATTAGACTGTATTTTGTAGTAGCAGTGGATTTTTAGTCTTTAATTGTGAAAAAATAGAACAGTTCTTTTGACATTAGGATGTAAACAGCAGAAGAATGTAAATTTGCCAGCTTGGATCACATTGAAGTAATGCAGAAGGCATGTAAAACATTACTGTATCATTTTCTGACTGAGAGGAGACAATTGAGGAAAATTACTCCTTTTGTCAGAATAATCTCATTACTTTCCTCAGAGATAGTTCGCATCAGCCATTATTTTTATTTTAAAATAAATGAGTATTTTATGGACCTGATTTGCAAGACATTAGAAATAGTACTGGTCCACTCTTTTTGTGGGTATTGGGTTTGTTCTGTGAATGAGATCTGAAATCTACAGATAATGATGGACGCATCTTATGTAGTATAGAGATTTGGTTCAAATGGTACCTCAACATTTCTGAACCTGTAGGAGGCTCATTGCCTTCCATAAAGAGATGGAGTTCTTCCCATGTGTAACGCAGAGGCATTGAGACCACTGCCAAAGGAGATTGACGGCTGCTCCACAGTCTTAGCAAAGAGGGTGCTATCTTTTAGCTCCTGTGATAGAGACACATGGCTTTCATCCCTAATGTTGGAGGTTCAGTCCCACCCACCAATGCCTAGGGTTTGTTGACTTCACAGATGCTTTCAGCTTCTTTCTCAAAGTTTCTTTGTGTATCAGGTGTCTCCTTATTTCAAACTTCTTGGTAGTCTGATCTTCCCATCTTAGTTACTCTGCAGTGGGTATAAGCATGTCTGAAAACTGCAGGGCAGTACTTTTGCTCTTGTGCTAGGCACTTTGGAATGTATGTGAAAGAGAAGGTGAGGCTATAATCTAATCTTCATGTGAATGGTGGTCCTGAGGCCAGCAAAAACTGTCTGAAAAAAATCATGGATGGAGAGGAAATTTTTAAGTGGGTACAACATAGTAATGTGATTAAATTAAGCCAATGAAAACTTATACTGGATATTAAGGAAAAAAATTCTAAATAAATCATTGGGAGCTGGATCACAGTGTTGTATGAGAAAAGTGATACGAATTTTTGACCAGATAGCTTATCAGCTGCTGGAGTCATGTACTGCTGGCCATGCCTGCCACCTAACATTCTCTTGGAGGCAGTTTTTTTCTTTTCCCCCAGAGGAGTTAGTCTTAATTCTACAACAAAGCTGCAATCCCGTCTGTCCCTGTGAGCTAGCAATTCCTTCTGTGCTTCAGATAGAATGCACAGACTAGATGTGATCCAAACTTGTTCATTTTCTGGGACTTGTCTTTTGTTTTGTTTTGTTAATTAAGGTGACAAAACTAACCTCAGCCAAAGCTTTATCCTGAGCTTGTTTTTTGCTGAAGGGTAGGGCAACAAAAGAAGTAAGCCTGGATGATGCTAGTAGCAAATAATAATCCAAACCCATTTAGGATCCTGTATAGCTTATGACCTTATTATAGAGTTAATCAAAGCTATTCATCGTCCTACTAAAGAATGTGTCACATGAGCTTGAATGGCATTTACTATTATTTTCTTTTGTTTTGGTTTGTAAAGCAAGCTTTTTGGAAGCCCAGAAGTGCATCCCTAGAATTTGTATTTCCTGTTAATATACTATAGTTGTGAAACACATCTCATACCAAACATTGGAGAGAGAAGGCTCATAGACAGGCATTTAAAATGATGTGGATATAAAAAGTTGAAAATATAGTGTGCATGAAAATAAGGATCTGGCATTGGTTTGAGTGAGGGATGGTGCTGGTTGGTTTCGGTACCTTCTTCTATCTATGATACATGTTCCAACTTTCCAGTTTCACTCCTCAGAATTTCTTGAACAGTAACAGATTTTATGCCAAATTGTGTATTGCTTTTATGATAGGGACTCAGACTGTGGTAGGAGTAGAGATCTAAATTCAGCTTGATGGAAGCCAAGTCAGTTTAATTCTTTGTGCCTTAGTTTCCCTATCTGTAAAATTGGGACAATGATGATTAGCTCATTTTTGTACAACGTGATAAGCTCTGTGGATGATAAGTTCTTCATGAGAGTTAGATGGATTCATTAGTGTTGTTACTGTTATTTTATTTATTATTTCAGTGCCATCGACTCCCATCGTGAAACCTAGATAACTTTTAAAATATTCCATGTGAACATTTAATATCAGTACTAGATACAGTTATTGGTTGCTCTCCCAATGCTATATAATCCTGATTGAAGCAGTAGAAATTACTCCTTCATGGGCAGCAGCTGAGGCTCTGTTTCTGACTGCCAATGAAAATTATATCTTTAAAGTTCAATGAAATGGAAGGGAAGTTCAGAATAAGCATTGCCTTCCTTTTAGTTTCCATCTGCAGCCTACACTGTTTAAGTCGGGTAGGGTTATTTCTGAAGTGATGATTAGTCCCTGGTACTGAAGATGATCTGTGATGAGTTCAATTTGACAACAAGAAGGGGCATAAAATGAGCAAAGTTCATTCTGTGGAAAACCACTGATATCTGACAATCACACTGAGCCATGACCAAAGCTTAAAGATATACTGTCTTTGAGTAAGATGCACCAACTGTGTAAGTAGTAGTAGTAGTAGTAGTAATAATAATAGTATTATATTCTAGCACATGTTCTTCTCTTGATCATATACCATCTGGGGTGCCATCATATGATCCATGATCCCAGCTCCCACTAAGAGCTATGGAGTAATTAATTCTTGCATGGTGTTCAGAAGGGTAAAACTGCCGCCATTACAGATTTGTTTAATGTCATTGCTTAAAAGTGGGAGGATATTTTCTTCTTGTATCAGAGAAGCTTTAAACCTACATTTCAGTAGCTTGAGGATAAAACCACTGCAGGTGTGCAGTTTACAGGGGTGTTAATTGTGAAGAACACAGTTAGGAAATGCAGAGGGTATATTTGGGACAGGAGAAGTAATTTAAAATGCAGACAAGATGAACCCCACCTCTCTCTGAGCTGTGTTCTTTGCAGTATCTTTGTCTAAAGAGGCTTTCGGTGAATGACATGGATATTTTCTTTCATTTGTCACTTGCACTGATATTACCTCTTGTAATTTTCTCTGCCTGTTCACATGCTTGTTTTTTGGTGAGTCAATTAATTTAAAAATCTAGTACATCAAAAGACAATTTTATTGTTTAAAATAGAATAATTAATTTAAGGTGTCTCTGGCTGAGTTGATTTCACTATTACTTACTGAAAGTTATTAATGGTTTCTGTGAAAAGTAACAAAAATAAAGGCAACAATGCTAATTACACACTCTACCCTGCTTACATCTGCACTTGGTTGCAAAGATTAACAAAGCTCACATATCAGCTCATTTATGAGTTGAATATTACTACTGATGTAACAAAAAATAGGTCCAAAAGTTGAATTAATTAAAAACAGTAGGGGAATGAATGTAAGCAACACTGCAAGTGTAACTTTTAAATATTTGTCTTGGAGGAGGTATGAGATATAGATTTTGCTTGGTGCAAACCATGTCTGCCTTGACATGAGCATTGATGGGATTATGAATGCAGTGAGCAGAATTATATTGAATTCTATATTCATACAAATGCCGCATACAGAAACATGTCCCTGTTGCTTGTTTTCCTGATTTCTTATGATAGCTCCCTCTGGTCTCCATTACATTCAACAATATTAACTTATTCCTTCTGAGAAATAAAAGCAAAAGTAAATTGTCCTCTGAGCCATGGCCTGGGACTATCATGGCACTGTTATGCAGTAATCTGGAATTTCAGCTTTATCAAAGATAAAATAAGGGTCTTCTACAGTATGAAGGTATCATGGTGCTGTTGGCTGTATTAAACTCTGTCTCTGCACAATCGTATTTCATCTTCTACTGTGGCTGGACCCAGGACCCTTGAAGGTAGTCTAAAGCAGTGGAAAATCTCTGCAAGATTTACCATCTAGAGATTTCTTCTTCCCACTGGCTGAATAAGGAATGATGTGACTAACAACAGTAGAGGGATAGCTCAGTGGTTTAAGCATTAGCTTGTTAAACCCAGGCTTGTGAGTTCAATCCTTGTGGAGGCCATTTAGCAATGGGTGAAAATAGGTATCAGGGATGGTGCTTGGACCTGGTAAGAGTGCAGGGGACTAGACCAGATGACCTCCTGAGGTCCCTTACAAATGTCCTCTTAACCCTCAAAACAACCTCCTCTAATACCTTCTGGATTGAAGGGGATCCACACAGCATGCTAGACAATCACTAGGAGGTGTCTCCTGGATGCTTTCCTGGCTCGGGTTAATAATGCCTAGAGATTTTCTTTAAATAGTGCTGGCTCCCTCTTTCAGAGTGAGGGCATCTGAAATGCATCCAGCCTTATTCTGCACATTCCCTCCTTAGGTATTTATAATGGGGAATATTAATTTATATACCCGCCTACTTGCTACAAAGTTATGTTTTCCATTGCACATGTTGATTTCCATGACATTTGCAATGCTTCTTCTTTAATTAGACAACAACAAAAAGTACTTCACATGACCTATTCCCATATTTTGCAGATCTTACTTGAGGTAGAGCCTCATATGCTTGTTTTAAAATGCCTTCAGAATATGTGATGGCTTTTTGCAGGACTCTTATACAGTGTGACTCACTAAGTAATAAAGAATTATAAATGACAAATCTTTGTTGTGGATTGGATCTGATTATGGAAGTGCCCTTTGTAAGTGCACAAGGGGGCCTGAGATAATGCTCATTGCACCTTCCCCCAGTAGTTCTGCACTCCTATGCAGTGCTGGCTGTAATACAATTCATATAAAAATTCATTCATCTGGTGTTGCTTTGATTTAGTTCAGCAGCACTAGCCACCTGGCAGGTGTCTGGGCTGTTTCTACACCACAGTTCCCTTTAGAAAGGGCAATGCAAAGGAGGCAAATTGGAAATGCAGATAAAATGCCAATTTTCACATCTCATGCTTCATCTGCATTATCGCATTTTTGAAAGTCTTTTGAAAGAAAAACAGCAGTGTAGACAGAGTTTTTTTGAAATAAAACCCTGTTTTCAAAAGCACCCTTCTTCCTGCTAGTTAGTTTTTTTGTTTAAGCAGCAGCAATCTCCAGAGCCACTGAGCAGTACCTGTGGTGAGCTGGTGGGGGGAAGGCGGGGGAGAGTTGGCAGGGCAGTGCAGAGAGCCCTGGAAGAGTAAGCCGGGGCAAGGTCAGCATGCAGGAGAGCTGTGGGAGGGGTGTCTGTGCCTGCCTTTCTTGAGCTGTGCAGTCTAATGGAGAAGGAAGTGGCGAGGGTGTGGGGAGCAGTGGCAGTGTGCAGAGCTCCTCTGCTGATCCAGGTAAACCCTGTGGTTGGGATGGTGGTTTGGAGCTGAAGGGGTTAAACAAAGCATTGGGATGGTGGGTTTGGGGCTAGAGGGGTTAAACCTGGAGATGGGGGTAGGGATTGGGGCTCAGCGGGGTTAAGCCTGGAGATGTGGGCTGTGTTTGTGGGGTCATAGAATCATAGAAATCTAAAGCTGGAAGGGACCTCAGAAGGTCATCTAGCCAAGCCCCCTGACTAAAGCAGGATCAACCCCAGCTAAATCATCCCAGCCATAACTATGTCAAGCCAGGACTTAAAATCTCTAGGGATGGAGATTTCTCTAGGGATGGAGATTCCACCGCCTCTCTTGGTAACACATTCCAGTGCTTCACCATCCTCCTAGTGAAATAATTTTTCCTAATATCCAACCTACACCTCTCTCTCTGTAACTTCAGAACATTGCTCCTTGTTCTCTATTTGTCAGCACTGAGAACAATCTGTCTCCATCCTCTTTAGTGCTCCCTTTCAAGGTGTTGAAATCATCTCTTCTGCAAACAAAATAAGCCCAAATCTCTCAGCCTCTCCTCATAGGTCATGTGCTCCAGCCCGTTAATCATGTTCATTGCCCTCTGCTGAACCTACTTCAATGCATCCACCTCCTTTGTGTACTGGGGGGGGACCAGAACTGGATGCAGTACTCCACGTGTGGCCTCACCAGTGCCAAGTAGAGGGGAATAATAACTTCTCTAGATCTGCTGAAAGTGTTTCTCTTAATGTACCCTGATACGCCATTAGCTTTTTTGGCTACAAAGTCGCAGCGTTGATTCATATCCATCCTTTCATTCACTATAATCCCCAGGCCCTTTTGTGCTGCACTGCTACTTAGCCAGTTGATCCTCAGACTGTGACAATGCATGGGATTCGTCCCTCCCAAGTGCAGGACTCTGCACTTCTCCTTGTTGAACCTCATCCAATTTCTTTTGGCCCAACCTTCCAACTTGTCTAGGTCACTTTGTACCCTATCCCTACCCTCCAGTATATCTACCTGACCGCCTAGCTTCTGACCCTGACAGTAACTTCTGTAGAGAAATCGCTGTAGTGTAACAATAGCCTAAAGGATGTGGGATGGATAATCGGGGTTTATGTGGCTATCCCGGCACTATATGGACAGTGATTTATTAGAGACCAGTGTCATAGGGTCTAATTAACCGAGAGGTTAATTGTATCAGCTTTGCGAGAAACAGACGTGCCTATAATCATACTGCACATAGCTTTGATTTTTAAAATTTTTGCATTTGTAAGTACTATAAGTATTCAGAACATCCACTTAAGACTGCTTTCTTTGGCAAGGAGTAGCCTTCCTGTTGTGGTTTTGAATTATAATATTTCATTTAAAATAACATTTAAAAAATTGTTTTTTTGCCAGGGTATGAAACTCCATAGTCAGGTGTAAGCTGGCAGAAGTTATTGCAAGCAGAAGCCTACTGATTTTAATCAGATTAAATAAATGCTCTGTTTTAGAACAAATCTGAGATAAAATGATTATGCTGAAAATATACATTGATACGAAGTGCTACATAGTGTTAGTCAAGAACACTGACACCAGGTTCCTCATTCTTCTTAAAAACAATGCAGTGTTTAAAAATAAAATGTATTCAGTTTTCTGAAATATATTTTTGGATGCATGCACCAAACAGGAATATTGATGGATTTAGACTCCTTATTTGGTATGTTTACGTGTTACTGCCTCTCTTTGAATTTGTTTTCATTATGGTGAAGCTGTCTTGAGTCGTTTTCTCTTTACTCATAGTTTCAGTAATTGTAGTGTTGATGAATGGCAGCACAGTAAAAACCCCACTAGAGAATGACATCTTTTACAGAACAAAGCGAGCGCGAGCCTTAGCTCCACAAGCTTCCTTGCCCTAGGTCAAATTCTGCCTTTGTTTACACAACAAAAAGAGTGGGGACATGGGATTCAGGAGCCTGCTTGTGGTCTTCTTGTTGTGAATTGCAAAACTTCTAGTAATCTAAGTGGTGCAGAAACAGGCCACAACCAGGGGAATAATTTCCTTGGCCTACAGCCTTTCCTGTAGTTTTCTCTTCAGGAGAAAGAGTAGGGCCAAGAGTGCCATGATCTACCTGCCCGTTCAGTTTTGGTTTTGCTGCTGAGAATGATAACAATTGGTGTCAACCATGAGGTCAGTGATACTAACTGATGGCATCAGCTCTACATAAAAAGAGAGAATTGGAAAGTGAATGTGTTGTGCTTTTCCATTGTAACCAAGTCATTTATTTTATAGTATTACATGTAAGTTATTTAAATATGTAATTATCTCTAATGTTGAAGGTTGATAAAATGCTGTTAGAAAATGATGTCTTGAGACAGCATGTGAGCAAGGAAATATTCTAACCGATTTATCCTTTGTGTCTGCTGAAAACTGTAATCTCTCTCAAGAGGAGTAATTGATGATCTGGGAGATGAGCCATCTTCAAAGTGTTGTTTTGTTTTGTTTTATTTTTCCACAGTGGAAATATACCTGGCTTTCCTGTCATTCTTTGTGGGTCAAGGTTTGATATCCTCTATATCCTTCTATCTTCTTAGCCCTTAGATGTTTTCAGATTTTATGCTGACCTATTGGGATCTCAATCTCTTTGGCCTACTAATCCATTACTGCACTAATGCATTCCTGCACTAAACTTCAGGCCTACATCTACACAAAGCCATGCTGCCAGCAGCGTGATGCAAAGGAGGGCTCCGAAAAATGCAAGTGGTCATTCATTTGCATAGTTGGGTGGCTAATTTGCATACCTCCACAGGATTACCCTGCTGTCAGAGGCTACTGTCATCAGAAAATGCACGATGTAGTCATGGTTCTGGTGGTGAAAACACCCATTGTCAGCAGCCCCTTATCCCTATTTTTTGTAGGGAGAAGGGGCTGCTGACAAAGGTGGGGTTCTTTGAAAGAATTACATCTACATGGTGAGTTTTATGACAGTAGCAGCCTCTGATGGCAGGGGGATCCCTCTGGAGTATGGAAATTAGATGTGTGACTATTCCAGAGCTCTCCTGTGCATCATGCTGATGGCAGCACAGGTCTATGTGTACGTCGCCCAGGAGAGTTTAACTTGTGTTTATGGAGTTTCCGTGGCGCCACGGATGGTGGCCTGAGTTCCAGAAATAGCAATCAGACTAAGCAGTGATATGCGATGCATGTGTGTGTAAAATAAAGGCCTCCTGCCATAAAGTGTGGGGCAGTTGTCATTTACAGTCATGGGTGTGTTGTGGACATGATCAAATATTACGAAAAACAATTATATACATCTCATTTGTAAAGCAATTGTAATTCATCTATAATTAATATAGCAAAATGTTCTGCCACTGTCATTATTTAGAGAGGATGAATTTTAAAAAAATAATGTTCAATTAAACACATTTATTTGGAATACATTTCACTCACTGAGACCCTGAGCTCTTGCAGTTCACTGTAGCTTATTGTGTTTCACATATTGGTAGGCAGTCAGCTGTACTTTGTATTATATATTAGTATAACACAGTCATAATATTCCTCAGCTGTAGGACAACCATGTTGATTCAATGCCATTTCAAAAAAGTGCTTGTGATAAGAACTACACCTGGGAAGAAAATTTCCAGTTACACATTTTAACTGGAATTTGCCAGTTCACCAAAATGGAAATGTTTAACAGAAACCATTTGATTTTGAATGGACCCCCAGGCAGATATTGCAACCTGCCTGCAAGCTTACCCACTCACTTCTCCAAAGCTTACTTGGGAATTAGACTTCCAGGGCTGGCTTTCCCTCCCCATGCTTTGCTATACAGAATTTCACCTGGGCCAGGGACAACAGAGTTTACAGATTCCAGCTCACTTGTAGCCCAGCATGGAAACTGCCTTGCAATCTGGGACTCCCAGGACAGTGCAGTTCCTGGGGCAGTGAACTTCTCAGGGCTGGCAGACTCCCAGACATCTGGGCTAGGAGCCAAGGAGCCATGAAAACCCCAGCTCCTTGGCTACCCAGGGATATAGGTCTATCCATGCACAGCAGTGATTAGAATCTGGTGCTGCAATGTTAACTTCATCTATGATTATGGGCAACTCCCCTTCTCATCATCAGAAGAGTGTGGGGCCTCGAGATCAAAGAAGACTCATAATAGTATCTGGTTAAAAATAATAGAGAAAAGCCTTCTCTTTTTTTCTGATGGGTCATTTCTGGTCCTAGCCACTGGGGTACATGTCAGATTACAATAAATCTGAGCTGTTGCAGCTTGAACCCCCTAGAGCGAAAAATAGACTTTATTACTACTCTGAAGGAGTTGGTAACCTGCTTAGTGGGCAGGATAGAAAAGCACAAATGAATGGCAGCAATATGCAACATGGCCCTCTCACTTCAGCTCTGTCAGTGATCTTTGATGCCCTAACTGGCCTGATGTGGGGATATTTGAAAGACCAGTTTCCTATCTGTGACCCTTCAGCAAGTTACTTGGTAGGAACATTGCAGTATTGAGATCTGCCTTTGTTTTGTTTTGTTTTGTTTTGTTTTGTTTTGTTTTGTAACCATAAAGAAAGAAATCACAAATTCCTGCCATGCCAATGAGTATCATCCTCAGAGGATCATCTGCACCATAAAGTTGAAATTCACCCCAAAAGGCACCTGTGCACCTCTTAAAACCTGAATTAAGGACCAGCTGAACTCAATGCAGATGTTTTCATTGGGGCCATAATGTTACTGTATGGTCTTAGTGGCATGTAGGACCTTGTGCCAAATCCTTTGTACTAGGGTGAATTTCACCTTCTGAGACTCTTAATTACTATGTTTAAATAGATCAAAATAAATAATTATTTATTTTGTTTAAAGGGGTGAAGGCACATTTTCAAGCTTTTTATGTGAATCCTTATCATGGCTTATGAAATTCTGTGCATACTTATTTCTTCATAAGGATTTGATGTTTAAGTGAAAACTTGAATTGAAAAAATAATAGCAAATGGATTTTTGATAAGCTTGTCCAAGATTCTTCCAAGTCTCTGTGGCTCTAGTCATCTCAGCACACAGGCACCTCATAGTTTAACCTTGTCTGCCATGGTATAAAAGTAGAGTCCAGAGGACAAAGAATAATGCATTGGAACAACCTATGCTATTCCATAAATCTATACCTACACATTAAGAATGAAAAAATATGCTTACTTCAAGTGCAATCAATGGACTGATGTTAGAATGAAGAAAATATAGTGTGCACATTTATGACAATGTAAATACTTTTTTGATTCTGCACATGCACCAGAGAAAACAGAAATCTAAGAATTTTGTTCAGGGCACTTCTCATGGAAGGCAGAATTACTGCAATTCACTTTAAAAGAATTACTCGTCAAGACTCACTGTTGCATCATCTGAGGTATTTCTGTTTAGTTTGGATAGATGAATCTGTTGTCTTGGGCCCCCTGTGGCTGGCAGCAGTGTCAAATATCAACACAGAAAATTCTGCTTATGTTATTGGTGGCTTATATATTATAATATTCTTATTTTAAATTTCTCACAACTAAAGGGACTTTGCTCAAAAAATTAAATATCAGTCCATCAGGAACCAAGCTTGTAAAATTACAACCCCAAAATTAGCAATCTTGGAAAGATAGGAGGACAGGAGAACAAGGTATTAGAATGGAAACTATTCCACAACCTCTGCTACTGTGGATTTTACTAGCGCAGCAGTTCTAGTGCATCTGTGTATTTTTATGAGCAATTTTAAATTAATCATGTAAACTTGAAATATCTTACATGCATTAAACTTTAAAAATGTGCTTTCAACTCTCATTTTGACATCTACTTAGCATACAATAACTGCCTTTCAAAAGCTAAATTAAATGTTTGACAGTATAAATGCTGTTATATTTTCCACTTTTTTTTGCTCTTTTATTACAGTTCTTTGTTAGGTTTTTTGTGATGTTGATAAGTGTGAAAGATGATAATTTAATTGGTTGATGTTGTTTAAAAAATATTAACACCTCAGATGTGGGGTTTTTTGGCACAAGAGGATTAGATTGTTCATGAGATGAGCCCCTCTGGCTTCTTATTCAGAAATCAGTGAAATGCAGCTTTGATCAGATTGATGAGCTTGTTCAGTGGCTCTGACAAGGTTCAAGACGAGGAATGAAATATCAACCTCACCAATACATCCATTATATTTATGAATATTTTCTTCTCTCTTTATCAAAACAGGAAGCAAAAGGCTTTTTTGTGGTGTTTGCTTACAAGCTTAGCAACTGTGCATCTGGAATACCCTGGAACAGCACAGTTCAACTATTTATGGCATTTTAATTTTCTTTTAGAGATAACCAGTGGTACTATTTGCACAAGGATCTCAAACTATGTTCACATTGCCTTCAGAAGCATGATACAAGATGAGTTTACAAACCTGAACTAGCTTTTCTGTAGCTTGTATGACTCAAAATAGAAGTGACATGGTTGCCTGTGCACCAATATGGGCTAGGAAAGCATGAATATATGCCAAGGTCCCCAGCAGGCTCACTGACAGGGAGAGACAATTGCCCCAGGGCCCAGTGACACAAAAGGGCCCAAAGCCCATGGCCACTGCTACCGCTACTTTAAATTGCTGCTGGAGTGTCATGCCACACACTCTGGGCAGCTTTGTATGCTGGCTGCCCCCAGCCCTGCCTCTTCTGCCAGAGGCTCCGCCCTTTCTCTGTCATGGAGCAGATGCCTCTTTGCCTGCCTTGCTCAGGGGTCCTGCGAGGGTGTTGCCCACTGGTCTCTAGCAGATTGTATACCCTCTGCCCTGTGTCTGCGCTGCTTTTAGCTGTTCTAGTTAAATGTAGATTGTATAATCACATCTCCAATTGCTCTCGTTTTCTGACATGGCTTCAGCACTTGCTTATTAATTAGGTAAACATTAATAGGACTTAGGCTCCTAAGCTACACAGCATTTTTGAAAATTTTACCCTCAGTTAAAAAAAGACTAAAAATAAAATGGAAATACCTTTTAGAAAGCTGAAAACACTTCCTTTTTGTAGGGCACATACTTGTAATCGATGAGTGTTTAATCTATTATTTCATTGAACCACATTCAGAAATCTATTATATGGATGATGTTTTATTTGCACTCAACTGGACAGTCAATCATGTGAGACTCTCAAGCAAAATTCTCATGTGTTTCTTGGCAAGCTGATGGAGTAAGTCTCCTAGCCATCATATTCTCGAAACTGGATTAACAAATGAGAAGGAATATATGAAGAAAAACTGAAAACCTAACAATGGCATAGGATGGTAAAATTACCAATCATCATACAGTAAAGATAGAGGCATTCAACGAATATTTTATTCTGTAGTTGGAAAAATGCAATATGTACGTATGTGTATCCTCCAATGGTATCTAGTGCGGCTTTTGGACACCAACTCCTAAATTAAATGTTTTTAAATCAGCAAATTAGATATCTTGCACCAAGAAGTAATAAAAATTTTGGTTGAGGAGGCCTCTAAACAGTTTGGACCAAATGTTATTCAATATTTTGTCAATAACCTGAAAAAATATAAAATCCCTCCTGGTACGTTGTTCAACTGATAATAAAATAAGTGAAGTGGTAAATAGCAGTGAGGACAGGTCAAGTGCACAGGCAGACCTGGAACATGTAGGCTGTTTGAGAAATGTGTATCTAAATGCAGCCAAACCCAAAGTCATCTATCTAGGAACAAAAAATAAAGGTGACACATAAGATGGGAGCGTAGTAGTAGTAGGCATCCTTCAGTCTGCATAGACTATGGATCGCGCCCTTTAAAGTTTCAATTGAGGACTTCATTTACAGCATCTATTGTGACTATGAAGACCCACATGAGAGTGACAGCCCTTGCTGCATCTCTTGCAGATGTAGTGGGTGTCTGGCAAGTCCTTATTGTGCTTTCTGTGCGCTCGCTTCTCTTCTGCTAGTTGTCTGATCTTCATCTCGCCCTTCTGAAGGCCCTTGTGTAACCCCTGCCTCCATCTGCTACGGTCGTCTGCTAGTTCTTCCCAGTTGTCCAGCTCAATGTCTACCTCTCTGAGGTCTCTCTTGCAGACATCTTTGTAGCGCAACTGGGGGCGTCCAGGAGGTCTTTTGCCAGAGGCTAGCTCACCATACAGGATGTCTTTTGGAATCCTTCCATCCATCCTGTGGACATGGCCAAGCCAGCGGAGTCGACGCTGCCTGAGGAGGGTGTGCATGGTTGGGATTCCAGCTTGCTCGAGGACGGCTGTGTTGGTCACTCTGTCCTTCCATGATATTCCAAGGATGTGCCTGACACAGCGCAAGTGGAAGACGTTCATCCTCTTTTCCTGGCGGGCATACAGGGTCCAAGTCTCGCTGCCATAAAGGAGGGTGCTGAGGATGCAGGCTCTGTAGACTTGCATTTTGGTGTGAGTGTACAGCTTGTTGTTATTCCACACTCTCTTGCTGAGTCTGGACAGAGTTGTGGCCACTTTTCCGATCCTCCTATTTAGCTCAGTGTCCAACGACAGGGTGTGAGTGATGGTGGATCCGAGGTAAACGAACTCGTGGACAACCTCTAACATATAGTTGTCAATGCTGATTGATGGGGATTCAGCAACATCCTGACCGAGTACGTTTGTCTTCTTTAGGCTGATGGTAAGCCCAAAGTCCTTGCACACTTTGGAGAACTGATCCAGCAGTTTTTGAAGCTGGTCTTCTGTGTGAGACACTAGTATAGCCTGCAACACACTGACTCAGAAAAGGAGATGGGGGTCATGGTAAAACCACACAAACGTGAGCTCCCATTGTGATTCTGTAGCTGAAAGAACAAGCATAGAATTTAGGGCCATGTCTACACTAGCCAAAAACTTCAAAATGGCCATGCAAATGGCCATTTTGAAGTTTACTAATGAAGTGCTGAAATACATATTCAGTGCCTCATTAGTATGCGGGCGGCCACGGCACTTCGAAATTGACATGGCTCGCCACCGTGCAGCTTGTCCAGACGGGGCTCCATTTTGAAAGGATCCCAGCTACTTTGAAGTCCCCTTATTCCTATGAGCAGATGGAAATAAGGGGACTTGGAAGTAGCCGGGTTCCTTTCAAAAAGGAGCCCCGTCTGGACGAGCCGCGCAGTGGCGAGCCGCATCAATTTCGAAGTGCTGCGGCCTCCCGCATGCTAATGAGGTGCTGAATATGTATTTCAGTGCTTCATTAGTAAACTTCAAAATGGCCATTTGCATGGCCATTTTGAAGTTTTTGGCTAGTGTAGACGTAGCCTAGATGTATAAGTCGGCATAAAGAGGGTGCCTTTCCTCTGTACATGAGATAATTGCTCAACAATCGTGTCTAATTCTGGTATGCTCAAGAAGGATGTTGAAAAACCAAGAAAAAAGCTGCAAGAATTATTGTATGTTTGGGAAACATGCCTTAAGACATGGCTGTGCAAACACCTGATGTACAGCAAGCTGGGGTGAGCAAGCTCCAGTGAGTCATGTACCAACTGTTCATGTGGACTCAGCTGCTGTGCGCTAAGTGTTCCCTATTACAAATTTCAGGTCTTTTTAAAATATTACTTGTTTGTTCTTTGCTCTTCATTCAATAAATCCACTTTTGAAATGTGGGGAAGGGATAAGGCACCTGTGAGAAGGCTGTAACTTTAAAGTAATTAATTGTAGGGAATGTGGCAGCAGGAATGCAACCTTACTGAGGCTGGGAGGAATCTGTCTCCCAGAGGTCATCTGCATGAGAATGCAAAGGGCTGCATGTGTGATACTGAGGCTGGGAGGAATGTGTCTCCTGGAGATCATTTGCATGAGAGTGCAAAGGTGTGCATGGGTGATACCTTTCAGGCAAAGCCTAATGGGTAGCAAGTCAGCCATGAGATTTGGTCTATTGTAAACACATTGTTGTAAAATCACAATTTAAGCTGACACTCAGTGTGGGAGTTTTGAGATCTTACCAATGCTCTGGGTTGTTGTGGGGGACAGGGCAGTTGCCATAGCTGCCTAAGACATTGATTACACAGGGCTCCCTTGTTTAAAGGCTTGTAGAGCAGAAGGGGAGGGGTACTGATTGAGTTAGCTTGTTGAGTGCTTTGGCCCTGCTTATGCCTTGGCTATATAGCTGTAAGCCTGGCTTGACTAGTTCTCCCTACCTGTTGAAAGATAGAGCCCACACTGGAGCTATTGGCTATATCTACATGTGCATGCTACATTGAACTAGCTTATTTTGATGTAGCGCCATTGAAATAGTCTATTTTGATGAATAACATTTACGTGTCCTCCAGGGCTGGCAACATTGATGTTCAACTTTGACGTTAGGCAGCACCACATTGAAATAGGTGCTACGAGGGAATGTCTACTCGCCAAAGTAGCACACGTTGAAATAAGGGTGCCAGGAACAGCTGCAGACAGGGTCACAGGGTGGACTCAACAGCAAGCTGCTCCCTTAAAGGGCCCCTCCCAGACACAGTTGCACTAAACAACACAAGATCCACAGAGCTGACAACTGGTTGCAGACCCTGTGCATGCAGCATGGATCCCCAGCAGCAGCAGCCAGAAGCCCTGGGCTAAGGGCTGCTGCACACAGTGACCACAGAGCCCCGCAGGGGCTGGAGAGAGAGCGTCTCTCAACCCCTCAGCTGATGGCCGCCATGGCGGACCCCACTATTTCGATGTTGCAGGACGCGGATCATCTGCACGTGCCCTACTTCGACGTTCAACTTCGAAGTAGGGCACTATTCCCATCCCCTCATGGGGTTAGCGACTTCGACGTCTCGCCGCCTAACGTCAATTTCAACTTCGAAATAGCGCCCAACACGTGTAGCTGTGACGGGCGCTACTTCGAAGTTGGCGCCGCTACTTCGAAGTAGCGTGCACGTGTAGACACGGCCATTAAGAGCTGAAATCACAAAGTAGCAGCTGAGGCCATGCAGTGCTGAAATCACAGGGTTCTGCCTCAGGGCATTCCCAAGCAGTGTGAGCGGTAAGGGAGCAGCTACAGGGGGTGGCTGGTAGGAGCAGTGACAGACAACGGCGGGCAGGTGGTAGGAGCAGCAGCGGATTACAGTGACCCATGGGCAGCTGGTAGGAGGAGCGGTAGATGATGGCGACCTGTGGGCAGCCAGTAGGAGCAGCAGCAGATGATGGCGGGCAGCGGTAGGAGCAGCAGCGGATGACGGTGACTGTCGGGCGGCCAGTAGGAGCAGTGGTGGATGACAGCGACCCACGGGCGGCTGGTAGGAGCAGCAGTGGATGACGGCGGGCGGCTGGTAGGAGCAGCGGTGGATGATGGCAACCTGCGGGCAGCTGGTAGGAGCAGCAGCAGATGACGGCAACCCGCGGGCGGCCGGTAGGAGGAGTAGCCAGTGGCCATCAGGTGGCAGCAAGGGGATGCTGCAAACAAGTGGACATCTAGTACTGCCCTGGTGATGTATCTGTGGGCGCTGGGTTTGGGACTGCACGGTGGGAGGTACACCCTGTAACTGTGTGTGGGGTAAAGGGCCAAGAGCCCCAGCAAGTGACTTGGTTCTATAGCATATGGGGATGGTATCTTGTTAAAGGGGTGTGTCTCTTCTTTGCTTAGGTATACTGCATCTGTCACTGTCAACTTGGAGTAGGATATGGTCATTAAATAAGCTGTTTCTATCTTAGACTCTGTGCTTGCGAGGTGGGGGAGAACCGCCTTACAGGCTCCCAGCAAGTGGGGTGAAATTGTCCCAGGCCACTGGGTGGGGGCTCGAGCCGGCTGGTTGTATCCTTGACAGGAATCCCCCCAGGAGCTGAACCCGGCCATTCTGGCAGGCACCTGGCATTAATAGAAGGGTTACATAATTATAAATCATAAAAAGTTAGTGTGACATATTTAAATTGGCATAGTAACCATAGATATCCGAGTGTTACTGGTTTGAACAGAATGTGTCTGTGTATTTAGGGGAGTTGGAGTTGCATAATGATTGGTGGAAACTGAACATGTTGCAATAGAGCAGCCCAGCCTATGAAACCTAGACAAAATACAAGTAATATTGACTTTCCTTTACTGATCCAACAGCAGTGATTATTTTTCTGTATGAGAGGTTGGATGCTTTTGACCCATAAGCATTCTGCGTTTGTTTTATGTAATTCATAGAGTATCATATACTGATAGCATCTGAAAACAAAATTAGGTGCTATGTCTCAGTGTCAAAAGCATATGGAACAAAAGATTATACTTAAGTACTTGGTTGAGTAAATATAAAAGAAACAGAGTTAGAGATTATGATCTGGTTGGGAAACCTTTCTGACTAGTGCCTAGAAGAGCCATTGGTGTTGACTGAAGATGATTACATAGTCAAGATGTTTTTGGTATATGTTTCACACTTCTCTGACCTATGGAAAAATCAGGAAATGAGAGAGTGCACTGATGGCAAAATAGTAGGGTTTAGAAAGGAGAAGGAAGAAATAAAAGATATGGACTCATTTATCCACTGAGACTTGAACATTGGAGGAAAAGATAGAAGTAACATTTTGTTCTGATTTGATGGCATCTTAGAATATTTATTTGAATAAACATTGGCTGAAATCATAGTTTCAGCTAAGGAACATAATCCACCATAAACTAAAAGAGTAATGTAAATTTATTTTTTTCACAGACTTATTTTAAATTGATATTAATTTGCTTCAGTGAATGAAGATGATAAAGTCACTATTTTAATACTAATCAGCTGAGATATTGTCTGGTTTTCTATTATCTTTTTTTCAGTGTTTGATTATAAATTAACAGCCTGCTGGTATAGAATTCCAGCAAGCATCCTACCAACGTAACTGAAACTACTTAGACTTGCCTTTTATTAGTTTTACTGTCACAGTCTAATTACTGTAATGAAACAATGAATTCTGTGTCATTTCTGACTTTGATCAGTCTTCACATAGATTGGAATAATGAGGGTAAAAGTTTTATTTTGTTTGTTTTGGGGTTTTGATTTGGTTGCTTTTTGTAGTTCAGTTTGATTCCTTCAGAGACAGGCAGCTTTATAAAAATGCAGCTTTTTCTTTGTTGCCAGATGACACCTCTGAAAAAAATTCTGATTGTGCTCCTGGCATTTCCGGAAGTAAAATTCATTCCCTTTTAATTTCACTGAAAAACAAATTTAATCACACTAAATATGTCAAAGAAATGAATTCAAACTAAACAAAAATCACACGGTTTTCTTTATATGGAAAGAGAGCTGAGAGGAAAATTAATGGTTTGTAGCTCAAGTTCTTTAAGGTTCAAATCCTATATTAGTATTTCATAAAGCCAATAAAATACATGATTTTTTCTTGATTTTTTTACATGTGGTAGCTTATAATCAAATAAATAAAACAGGCCATAATCCTTGTTATTCTGTTACTATCTATAAATGCTCCCTTTGGAGATAAGTGGAAAAAAACAGCTCGAGTCTGAGGATAGTTTGTAATCTTATAAATTGAAATTGAAATGCCCCAAGGAGGAATTTTCCAAAATAAATGTGACAGAAGATATGTCCCTGCTTTGGGCAAAATTTTTTTAGTATGAGTTGTTCCAGACTGCTATTGTGATTTCTGCATGAATTAAGAAAATGGCAGCAGTGTTACTTGCAGAAAAAGAGCAGTTTTCTTCCCTCATGTTGATAAATTGCTCTAGAGGTAACTGCTTTGTAACCAGATTGTATTATCAAGCATGTCAACTTTTGTAGGAACAATGAGGAGTCCTGTGGCACCTTAAAGACTCCTCGCTGGTTTTGGCAGTACAGACTAACACAGCTACCCTTCTGAATATTGTCGGGGCATGTATACCATGAATGGATCTGGTGCACAATTTTTAACTTAAATGCCCCGACAAGATTCAGAAGGGTAGCTGTGTTAGTCTGTACTGCGAAAAACAGCAAGGACTCTTTAAGGTGCCACAGGACTCCTCATTGTTCCTACAAGTTAAGCATCTGACTCTATTTAGTTTTAAGGCATATTTATTTGATCTGTTACTAATAAACCCTTAATTTATGTAAATTAAAATAATATTTAAAAATTAATTTACTTTTCCCAATTTGTTTTTTGTTCATGGATTGTAATGCCAGAAGGGAATATCATCATCATTTAGTCTGACCTCCCATATAACCCAAGGTACAGACCTTCCCTAAAAGAATGCCAATATGGCTGTGTCTGGACTAGCCCCTAACGTTGAAGGGGCCATGGTAATTAGGGTGTTGGGAGATTTCTAATGAAGTGCTGTGGTGCATATGCAGCACTTCATTAGCCTAAATGTCCCCCGCGGCAACTTTGAAGTGTGAAACTTCAACGTGCTGGCTTGCGTGTAGCCACAGATACTTCGAGTGCCCACTCTCCTTCGAAGTCCCTTTTCTCCTCAAAGCTGACCTATGGCTACAGGCAAACCGGCACTTTGAAGTTTCACCCTTTGAAGTTGCTGTGGGGGAGATTTAGCCTAATGAAGTGCTGCATATGCACCACAGCACTTCATTAGTAATCTCCCAACACCCTAATTACCATGCCCCCTTTGAAGTAGGGGGCTAGTCAAAACACAGCCTATCAGAAAAATCTTCCAATCATGTTTTAAAAATGTCGGTGGTAGAGCTTCTGCCATGGCAATTAGAAAGTGGTTGCCAATGGTCAACTCTCTCACTGTTAAAAAAGTTACTCATTTCTACTCTGAAGCTTCACTTTCCAGCCATTGGATTGTGTTATTACCTTTCTCTGCTAAACTGAAAAGCCAGTTATTAAATATTTGTGTACCATGTAGACACTTATAAACTGTAATCAGTTCACCCCTTATTAACCTTTTCTTTGTTAAGCTAAATAGATTGAGTTCTTTCAGTCTGTAGCTGAAGGTGTTTTTCTCTGCCATTGAAACTTTTTAAGACTCTTCTCTGAACCCTTTTCAATTTATCTTGACTGCGAGCACCAGGACTGGCAAGGATATTCCAGCAGCAGTTTCACCAATGCCTACTATAGGTATAAAATAACATCTCTTCTATTTGAGATTCCCTTGTATATGAATCCAAGGATTGCATTAGCACTTTTGGCAATAGCATCACATTGGTGGGGCTCATGTTCAGCAGTTTACCTTCCCTACCCCAAATCTTATTCCAATTTCACTCCTTCCCAGTATAGAACCATCCCATCCTGTATATATGACCTACATGCTTTGTTCCTAGTTGTGCATATTTGCATATTGCCATATTAAAAACCACATTGTTTGCACTCAATTTATGATCTGATTCAGAGCTCTGGGAATCAGTGCACTGTTTTCTTCATTTTTTGTTGTGTTGTCTGCAGACTTCATCACTAATGATTTTGTTTACTTTAGAATCATTGATAAGCTGCGTAGGGACAAGAGCAGACCAACACTTCAGAATCCTGCTGGAAATACACCCAGTGATGATGAATTTCCATTTACAGTTACATTTTGAGACCTACCTGTTTATCCATTTTAATCCATTAAAGTGCCTCACATTAATTTTATATCATTCTCAGGTTTTTTAATCAAAATGTCATATGGTACCAAGTCAAACACTTCATAGAGGTCTAAGTATATTATGTCAATATCATACTTTTATCGACCAAACTTTTAATCTGATCAAAATATATATCAAGTTAATTTGACAGGCTCTATTTGTTTTCATTCTTATGTCGGACAATAAAAATAAGTCTGGTTGAATCTGTCAATTTCTCTTTGAGGTTCTAACACACTAAAGCAGTGTTGAGATGCAAGCACTGAACAGGGTGACCATATTTCCCTATGCTGACTATACGTGGTAAAATTACTCAGATTCAAGCAAGATGAACAACATACAATCATGAAATATTAAAATTAGCATCAATTTGACTGATTCCCTCTTAAAAAGTCACATTGCATAGCTAGGTTCTTTTTATTTACCTCTTTTAAGACTTCAGAGTACAAATGAAGATGGGTGAAACATGAATGCTCCCCGATACATCCCTCATGTGGGGGGTGGGGGGTGACTGACTGGCACAACCTGTCCTGGCTAACACACTCGGCCCTCCACATCCGGCTGTGCTTCCAGGACAAACCTGCTTCTTCTGGTACCTGGCACAGCATCTTCCTGAGGCAACATGTGGGCAGGGGGAATGCAGGTGACCTGCCCCCTCTCCAGATCTGTGCCAGGGTCCTCACTAAAATGTGTCCAGCATCAGCATTTTGGCACTGTGCAGAGGGAAGGGATGGGAGATACTTCCCGCTGCAGGGTTGGAATGGGGGTGGGGAACGGGATGATCTGGCAGAGCTCATCTGTTCCCCTCACTATGACTACCAAGTGTCTAGAAGCTGTTTGTTCCTTACCATCTGCACTGTATCAAAAGGCACTTAATATCTCCAGGCTGCTGCTGGCCACCAAGATAATCCTGCCACCTCCTGTCCCCTTGCTACAGCGTGTGCACAAAGGCACAGTTTCTGCACCAGGGCCTAGGGAACCTGACGGCAGAGGCTTCTGCAAACCCAGCCAAAGAGGTGGCTCAGTGGATGAGGGTGATATGCAGGACAGAACGGGACACAGAGTTGGGGATGGGTGTGTGTGGAGAACGTATTAAATCTCTTTTGTGGGGGCTGCCAGTTCAGGATGTGAACAGGCTGGAAATTGCTCCCCTGCCCCCACTACTCCAGAGCTCAGCTGAGGGGCGGAGAGGATTTCCTGTGCCAGCACTGTGTGGGGCTTCAGCACTGGCAGGGCTTGGCTCTTCTTGGCCATCCTCTCAGGTCAGAGGATCTTGGGCTTTCCAAGGGCATTGCCCTAGACACAGGCAGTAGGGGAAGGAAGAAGCCAGCTGGCCAGGCTGTTGGTGAACTGAGTACTGCAGTGCGGGGATGGTTCTCCATGCAGCACTGGGGATGGATGCGATCCGCCTGAGGGGGATATGAAGGAGCAGCAGGTCTTGGAAAGCAGTTGAAGGGCAAAGCAGGGAGAGGATAGCAAGAGGGAAAGCACATGAAGGGCTGATGGGTGGTCACCAGAGGTGACATGTAACTGCTGCCACCTGACATCTTCCTGCACTCACCAACTACTGCACCAATGCCAGCTGGAAATGGGATGAGGGCAGGGCCCTGCTGGGTGAGAGCCAGCACATGTCAGGAGTTGCACTGACACATGAGACAAGGAAGCAGCTAGCCCCTAAACTGTACATTTTCTCCCCACCACCTGCTTTACACACCCACTCCCACCATCACCCATTGTCTCTGCCCCGACTCATGGCTGGTGGGCAGGTGGCGGTTGAGTGGCAATCCAGTCAGCAGCAGGACCCACCAGTACTGAAGCAGGGAGACAGCAAATATAGGACAGTTTGACAAAGTTGTAATAAAAGGTCAGGACACCTGCACAGAGGCCTACATACAGGACTGTCCCTTTAAAAACAGGACATTTGGTCACCGCAGCACTAGAGAGAAATAGACATTTACTTTACAAACTTGTCTAATTACATTTTTAAAACTATGGCAACATTTTGATTGGCTTTGTGAAAAACCTAATTTTGAAAACCCAGAATTTGGAGTAACATATTTTTAAGACTGTACTGTAGCAGCGGTTGCTATAGGGCCAGCTAGACATCCATCTGCTGTAGTCTGGTATCTTGTCTGACTGTGCCCCACAGCACATTTCAGAGGAGGAGTAGCACACTCTGACTGTACCTATTTATACAATAATAGTCAAAGGGGTGGTTTCTTTTGTGTCTGCACCTGGTCAATAGTTTATGCACTGGAGTATGATTCATAGCCATTACAAATATGTCGTAATTAGTGTTGCTATTCTTTTTCTTATCTATATCCTGAAAGAGCCTTATTTTTACATAGTATTTGCACATACATTTGAATGTCTAATTGTTCTTTGCAGTCACTATCTCTTTAAATATGCAGATTACATGCACACATTTTGGACTATTATGGGATGTAAGGTGGATTATTTTTTCTGGTGCCAGAAGACTCACTGGTGCCCATATTGATCAGCTTCACCACCTGTAGCACAGTGAGAGTGCTAGCACAGATTAGATTTTGAGCACTATGTCTTTTGAGTCAGGAGAAATGAGTCATCTCTGTGTAACCATCCCTTCCTCTCTGCCTTATGGAGGGCACTGTGTGGGTATCTGGTAGGAGAAGATACAGGGGAAAGGGTTGGGGAAAGAATCAGGGAGTCGACAGCAGAGACAGATTAGCTTCAGTGGGACTAGAGTATTAGATTAGAAAGAGTTCCTTAGGCTCTAAGGGGGGGCCAAAAATGAGGGATTCGAAGTGCAGGAGGGGGATGCAGTTTGGAGACAAGTGGTTGGACATGGGATGGAGTGAAGGCTCTGACTGGGAGTGCAGGATCTGATGTGGGGCTGGGGAGGAGGTATTTCAGGTGTGCGGGGAGGGAGGGTCCCAGCTAGAGTGCAGAAGTGGCCTCAGCGCAGGAGGTTGGGGTGGAGTTGTGGGGTCTGGGCAGGAGTCAGATGCTGGAGGGAGCTCAGGTTTGAAGTGTGGGGGCTAGAAAGGAGGAAGAGGGCTGAAGCAGACTCAGGGCTGGAGCTCTGGGTTGAGGATTGGGATTTGGAAGGGTGTTGGGGATTTAGGGTGCAGGAGGAGGCTCAGGACTGGGGCAGGGATATGTGGTGTTTATCTGGTACAGCTGCAGTTTGCTGTGGGGGAGGTGGAGAACAAGTGGCTCCATGCAGCCTGCTCTGCTCTGTGCTCATACACAGGCACTTCCCCCTTTTGTCCCCATTGGCTGCAATTTGCGGGGGGCAGGGGGGTAGAGCTTCCAGGTGAGGGCTGCATAGGGACAGAGCTTCGTGGCACTCATGGAAGTATGGCTTCAGCTGGGGGTGGTGGGGGGCTGTCAGTATGCCAAGCCATCGCCACACTTTCTTCCCGCAACCAGAATGGGCTGGCCAGAAACATAGCCTGTAATCTGGCCCTGGTGAGCAAGAGTGTGGTAGTTCGGGTTGAGAATGCACATCATTCTCCATCCATTCATTGTAAACATTCCACAGTGTCTCCTTCCAGGAGTTTTGTGGACACCAACAGTCAAGTTGAGTCTCAGGTAGCTGCACTAAGTGCCACAACCAGTGCAGAGGCATGCAATATCTGTAATGATAGGTTTAGCCATTTGTGGAGCTCTGTAATCTGTGAAATATATCTGGGCCCTGGGGCCTCTTCTGCTGAGACAAGATTCCAATCTCTAGTGAGAGCCCTCTGCAATGAGATCCTCACAATGTGTTTCTGCAGGAGAGATGATCCAAACCATAGTCTTATGCATCTTTTGGGAAAAGATCTGCGATGTGGATGTGTTCATAATAACTTCCCCTTACAGGTTTCACCTTTGAAATCTGGTACTCCCTCGTCCGGCAGCATCTGTGGTCCAACAGAATGTTGTCAGATGAGAGAGTAGCAGCCGGTGCAGGAGCCCCCACAGGGCTGGGAGCCAGACACCCTGCCTCTGCCCCATGGCAGCAGGGGTCCGATGCTGGGACCCATGTCAGTTACATGGCAGCAGGGGTCTCTGGGCTGGAGCCCCTTCCAGTCCTGCAATGGTGTGAGGGCTGCGGCAGGAATCCCCACTGGTCCTGCAGCAGCATGGGGACTGGAGCAGAGGCTGGAAGGTTCCTGCAGGGCTGGGAGCTGGAGCTCTTGCCTGCCTCATGATAGTCAGAGGGGCAGGAGCTAGCTAGATCCCTGTGGCAGCCCCTGGGAGCCTGGGTGAGGAGGAAGGTTGCAGGCTAGGGCTACAGCAGCCCCAGATTGCAGGGCTTTCTGCCAAAAAAGCCCTACACCTCCCATGATCCGGCAAATTCTCTTGTTCTGGACCTGTCACCTCCCGGGCATGCCAGATAAGGGAGGTGCACACTGTAGCTGTAAAATGTAACAGAGAGAAAGCAGTGTTAGTCTATATACTATCAAAACAAAAATGCACTCCAGTAGCACTTTAAAGCCTAACAAAATAATTTATTAGGTGGTGAGCTTTCGTGGGACAGACCCACTTCTTCAGACCATAGCCATACCAGAACAGACTCAGGAATTAAGTCACAGAGAGACAAAAATTGTTAGCAAGGTTGACAAATCAGAAAAATTGTAATCAAGGTGGGCAAATCAGTAGAGTCCATATAATGGCCCAGGTAATTGGCATCCCGGTTCAAACCACATGTTAAAGTGTCGAATTTGAATATAAAAGAGAACTCAGCACTCTCTCTTTGCAGGCAATTCTTAAAGTTCCTTTTCAGTAAAACACAGACTTTCAGGTCATTAACAGACTGGCCCACTCCATTAAAGTGCTGGATGACAGGCTTGTGAGTTCAGAGCTTTTTGATGTCTGTTTTGTGTCCATTCAATCTTTGTCGAAGCGTGTTTACCATTTGTCCTATATACAAAATATGTGGGCATTGTTGGCACATGATGGCATATATAATGTTAGTAGAGGAACATGAGAATGTGCCCGTGATTCTGTGAATAACCTGGTTATGTCCAGTGATGGTATCAACACATTAACATGTGGTTTGAACCAGGACGCCAGTTACCTGGGCCATTATGTGGACTCGTTGACATACTTCGTTTTATCTGACTCTTGACTTCCCCCACTTCTACTGCCCCTCCTTTTTGGATTTCACAGTGTTCTGCTCAGGGGTGGAAGCATGTGAGGAAGGATGAGGGGAAGGAGCAGACATCAAGTAGAAGAGTCTAGGGTTAGATGATGAGGGGAGTAGGGTGAAAGTAAAAAAAAATAATTTGCTAAATACAAGTCCAATTAACTTCAATCTGAGTTACACATTCCCACTGAGGTTATAAAGAATAATAGACCTCATTGCTCTGGAGACAAGACTGACTTTTAGCCACATATGATGCTGTAGCCTACAGGGCAAAATCATTAATTTTATAAGTCCGTGGGTGAAAGTCTTGCTCCAGAAAGCAGAATAATTTTGCTCCTGTGGATTTGATTTTCTTTTCATGCATGATAATGTCACCGCTATAGTCATAAGGGATGGGGTTACCCTAGTTTTATTCATGGTGTTTTTGTCACAGCCTTACTATGAATGGTTGGTGGAGGACATAAGCCCTTCTGTTGTATAGGATGCCGTAACAACCATACTGTGATATCGCTTTGGTCCATATCATTCTGTTGTGCTCTTGACATATTCAGTGGCTGCCATTAAAAAGCTGGCATTTGTCAACAATGATCATCCATTAAACCTTAGATTACTATATAATGTTTTCATATGATTTATGCCAGTGTAAACAATTATATAAAAGGAATTCTGAGAAATACAAGAAGATTTTCACAAGTGTGTATGAGAATACAATTTGGCCAGTCATATAGGCTCTTTTGTCCCAGGCCCCACATCCCCTCAGGGACAATGTTGTTCATATCTTTTTTGCAGTACGTCAAAGCTACAGTCAGAGAACTGCTGCTATAGGAACTATTACAAAAGGGTGGAAATAGCTGATGATGTCAGTTACAGCCTAGATGATGTTGTCCTGGCGGGGAAATGTGCTGAGGATTTAATTAAATAAAGGGTATAGCCTTCTGAACTCTCACACTTCCTGAGCAGTAAGTCATTCCGATCCAAGAAACGCCTTCCTCCACTTCATGTCATTCTCCCTTTCCTATCAGTACTGATGGACACAAATGGCCCATATTTACACTCCGTGGTTAGCACCACTCGAAAATAATGGATTTAATTTGGGCCACCAGGCAGTGCAGTGCCCCGATTGCTTGAGAAGTGTATTAAAAGCAACTGAATGACCAGAACATTACTCCTTCACACCAAGGCCTGTGGAAAATTAATACTGGACCTAAGGCACTGTAATTGTCTTGAGTCAACAAAACATGCAATAAGAATTTTTTTTGCTTGTTAAGTATTTGTAAATAGTCTGTAAAAATGGCCTTCATGGGATGTTAAAGTCTATATGAAACCACAAAATTTCACTACCTTAGCACTATCATATGCCTAGAAATGCCTGGACTTGTGTGCTAATTTCACAGTAACAAAAGAGGTTAAAAGAGAAGCCAAATGTTTCAGTGTAAGGACTATATCAGGTCCTTAAAATAAATATCTAGTGACCTGTAGCTACACACAATACATTTGATTAACAAAACATGTGGCAACTTTTTCTTACTATTAATCTTAAAAATTTAACCTACAGTGTTGCTATCCCCAAGCAATTGAACTTCTACCTACCTCATAAAATGATGCAAGCATAAAAATCATGAAATATTAGAATGATAGGGTTGGAAGAGACGTCAGGAGGTCATGAAGTCCACCTGCCTGCTCAAAGCAGGACCAGTCCCAATTAAATCATCCCAGTCATGGCTTTGTGAAGACAGGACTTAAAAACCTCTAGAGATGGACATTCCACTACTACTTCTACATAACCTATTCTAGCGCTTCACCACCATCCTGGTGAAATAGTTTTTCCTAATATCCAATCTAGACCTCTCTCACTACAACTTGAGACCATTTCCCCTCATTCTATCATCTGCCATGACTGAACACACCCTCTTTTCATCATTTTTGTAATCCTCCTTCAGATAGCTGAAGGCTGCTATCAAATTCCAGCTCACTCTTCTGTAGACTAAATAAGTCTAAATCCATCAGCATTTCTTCAAAAGTCATCTGCTCCAGCCACTTAAGCCTTTGGTTGCCCTCTGCTGGATTCTCTCTAATGTGTCCACATACTTTTTGTAATGTGGGGCCCAGAATTGAACACAATATTCCAGATGTGGCCTCACCAGTGTCAAATAAAGGGGAATAATCACTTCCCTAAATCTGCTGGCAGTGCTGCTACGAATGCAGCCTAATATGCCATTAGCCTTCTTGGCTATAAAGGCACATTTACTGATGTCCAGTTTTTCATCCACTGTAATGCCCAGATCCCTTTCTGCAGAAGTGCTGCTTAGCCATTCGGTCCCCAGCCTCTAGAAGTGTTCGGGATTTTTATATCTGAAGTGGAGGACTCTGCATTTGTCCGTGTTAAATCATATCAGATTTTTCCTGACCCAATCTTTCAATTTGTCAAAGTCACTTTGGACCTTATCCCTACTCTCCAATATGTCCCCCTAGCTTATTGTTATCTTCGTACTTCCTGAGAGTGCAACCCATCCCCTCTTCCAGGTCATTAATGGAGATGTTGAACAAAACTGGCCCCAGGAAGGTTGATACTGATCAACCGTACCTTTTGTATAAAAAAGGAGGAGCCAGTAGTCGGCCAGCTCTTTGCCCCATCTCCCCAGCTAGTCACGCAGCTGGGGCTGCTGAGGTGCTGGTACTCAGTACAGGAAAGTACTGGCACAAAAAAGGCACTGCCAACCACCAACTAGACACCAAGCTCTTGATCACCACCCATTGACCCCGACAATCTAACAAGCTTTCTGCCCACCTTACAGTGCATTTATCTAATACATACTTCTTTAAGCTGCTGGCAAGTATACTGTGCAAGACCATATCAAAAGCTTTGCTAAAGTGTAGGCATATCACTGTCACCACCTTCCCTGTATCCACAGAGCCATTTACTTTATCATAGAGATCAGTTGGGCTGGACAGCCATGACTTGCCTTTGGTGAATCCATGTTGACTATTCCTGATCACTTTCTTCTCTTTCAAGTGCTTCAAAATAGATTTCTTGAGGATCCCCTCTATGATTTTTTCCATATTGAAAATGTTAATTGGGGCATATTTTTATTTCTTGGATCTTTATAGTCATAATTTCAAGTCACAATTATCAGGGCTGATTTTTTTTTAACTTAAAGACACTGACTTTGTAAGACAAGCTCCTAAATAGCTCTTTCTTTTTTGATAATAGGACTTGAGCCCCTTACTCATTTAGACACTAGAAAATTTTATTCTAAGTCTGTTACATTAGACTTTTGTTGCACCAAATTCTTTGTGTCAAACCAGCCAGGTTGCTGTGACTGTTTTGCTTCCCCACCCATTTCACCTCCGAAACATCAACCTTAGTATGAATATAAAAGACCAGATAATTTAAAAGTATGTAGGCATCTAGTGGGATTTTCAAAAGACATAGCTAGGCAGCTGGCACAAATGAGTTAGGTTTCTAGATACTTCTGAAAATCTCATTAGGCACCTCAATTCCTTGAAAAATCTGGCCCCAGAACTTTTTGCATGATGGATAAAATCAAACCAAAAGTATATATCCCTATACTTTTTGGCAGGGCAGGCATGGGGACTACTTTTAGTTCATTTGTTTTTATAGAGGGCTTTTTTTTTTTTTAAAGAATTTCTTTTTCAGGCTAAGATTTATTGTTTGTATGTTATTACTGTGGTTCTGAAAGAACCAAACATGTCAGTTAGAAATGCTTCACATTCTTTGGCCTTAAAATAGGGGAGCGGCATCTAATGAAAAGAATATATTTTGAAAAAATAGAGAAATAAGAAGAGAAATAAATTCAGTCTGAAATGGTGATTGAAATCTCTAAGTCAATTTATAGAAGCCTTCAAAGGCCTGTGAGGTTGACAGACTCTCTTTAGCGTGAGGCCTCTTTCATTTTGCATTGAGGGTTACAGTTTTAAAAACTAGGAAAGGCTTTGCTGTCAGGCAAAGCAGATTTGAAAGCAGAGCTGCCTGCTCATGAAAGCCTGAAATTGTGCACAACTGTAGATAATGTTAACGTGTCCTCACCAGATAGCTGAAATAATACATTTCCTCCGTTGGATGCATTAAGCAATTACTCATTTTGCAGTTGAAACCATATGATTTTCTTCCTTTCTTTGCAGTCACAACGCCGTGTTACATTTCACCTACCAGACGGCTCCCAGGAAAGCTGCAGTGACAGCGGGCTTGGAGACCATGAACCCATCAGCAGTGCTAGCACATCGCATCCGCTGCCCCTTGGCTTCCCCCAGGAAGAATACTATGAACAGGCTTCCCCCAACAGTCGGACAGAAGGAGATGGCAATTCGGACCCGGAGTCCAGTAAGTGATATTCTCTAAGCATGTTGTCCATAAAAGTGAAGTCACAAGTGGGCTAATTTTAAAGACACTGATTATAGTTTAAAACAAAATGAGGATGGGAAAATACTGTTTGGGCTGCTAACTAAAATACAAAAATAACAAAGCTCCAAGGCACTATTTTTGGCCATTGTGTATTGTAATGCTCTGTAGCTATTGTAGCTGGTTTGCATCATGAATAGTTTGTAATAGATTTGACAGGCTAGACTGGAGTGGTACTTTCTGGCTGACTGTTGCTGTTGCTACCTTTTGTATCCACACTGTTGCTCCTTGAGAACGGTACAGGTTTTAACATTTTCCCCTTCCATATTTTTCCTGATATTCCATTCTGTATTAGCAGCAGAGCCTGCTGGGCTGTATCACGGCTGTTCTTCAACAATTATATGGCCTCAGTTTTGTGTCTGTGCGGACAACTGAGGTATCTTGTAATCACACAGAAAGGCATTGCTTATTTTGTCATATTGCTTAATTATACAAGTGGCAGTGGAGGTTGATGAATCGGCAAGAGGGTAAGCAAAGTTGACACATCAAGGTGTACTCAGTGCCGGCTTACAGCAGTGTGTTTGATTTAGAACAAGAAGCTCCTTTGTAACTGTCACACACCATGACAAGCTCTCCCTTGTTGGACGAACACTGGATTCATGAGCTTTTCATCTTCCCTGGGTCTAGGCAGACTCCAGACACTCTCTGGCCTTTAGTGTCACTCCTGGCATACAAACTCCTCAATGATACCCCTTCTCCGAAGTGATACAGCTCAGCTCCCCTAGTCCTCAAGACCTGTACTGAACTCACCAGTTTCATCAACAGCTTAAACACACCCTTCCCCAGCCTCCACTCATGCAGGTATTCTGCTTTACTATTTAACCCATTCAGTGGCCCATGCCAATTGAAGTCAGGCACTTAAAGGCACTGTGCAAAGTTACTTTGTAAACAAATATGCAGAAAACACAGAGATTTACAGAACCAGGCAAACCTCCCCCCCACCAAAAGAAACCAAAACAAAACAAAATTCCTGCTTTCCCACCAGGATACTCACTAGTTTGAAAGCTGCTTAGATTTTCATCTGTCTCCTCACTCCTTGGACTCAGTCTTGTCTTCTTGGTAATGGATAATATAATCTCACCTCTGCAGCAAATTCCCTTCAGCGTTTGTTGGCCTGGGCAGTCAGAGTGTTCCCTCTAACTCAGAAAACATGCCTCTACATTTTAAAGAGCCAGTCTGACACCTGATTTCCGTGTTCTTTCTATAGTTTTTTTTTTAATTTCCCCCCCCCCCCATTTTCCATTCCTCTACAGATAAACTGGAGAAAACTGGTTTTATCTAGGTTGTAGCCATCCAGTTGTTTCAGGACCAGGTTGTGCTATTGTTCGTCCTTCAAGAGCAGCCCATTTTGGGACGGAAATGAAGTGCTGTTCTCTCTCTTAGCACAAAAAATATGAAGAAAATGTAGAGCAAAAGATGGGGCATAAACACAAGCTTTGTCTACACTAGAAGCATCTGTTGACAGAAGTTACTGTCAAGGGGGAAATCTTGACAGAACCTCTGTCAACAGATTGCATCTACACACAACTTGCTCTGTCGACAGAGAACTGCCGGGTTGCGCTGCCCTCTGGTGCCAGAAAGAAGAACAGCAGCTCTGCAAAGAGGGCTGCCCAGTAACCAGAAGCCCTCTCTGTCGACAGATGTGTGTCGACACTGCACTTCAGTTGACACTAACCTTTCAACATATTCAAAACAAAAAGCAGTCAAGTAGCACTTTAAAGACTAGCAAAATAGTTTATTAGGTGAGCTTTCATGGGACAGACCCACTTCTTCAGACCATAGCTAGACCAGAACATATTGTTTTGCCTCAAATTTTTCGGGGATAATACTGTCTAGGCAAATGCAGTGTTCTGTTCAGAATCTGTTGACAGAATGCTTTAAATGTGTAGACACTTTGGGTGCATCTACACTTGCATTCCTCTTTCTAATTTCAAAAGAGCTTCCTTTGAAAGAAGAAAGCCAGTGTAGATAGCCAGTGTAGATGGTGCTCTTTCGAAAGTAAGTCCATCGCTGAAAAAATCCTTCTTCCCTTTATTTAATGGGAAAAAGGATTCTTTCAAAGATGGGGTTTACTTTCAAACGAGCAGCGTCTACACGGGCTTTCTGCTTTTGAAAGAAGCTCTTTCAGAATTAGAATGTGCAAATGAGGTGTCAAATATGCAATTTTTTACCATATTTGCTTTTTCAATTTGCCTCATTTGCATACCTCTTTCAAAAGATGAAAGCAAGTGTAGACACACCCTCTGAGTTATGTCGACAGAAGGGGCCATCTGTCCACAAATCTCTTAGTGTAGACCCAGCCAAAGACAGAGTTTGTAATGTGAAACAGAATTCATAATTTTGACATTGAGAGACATCCCATATCTTCACAGTAACAATCTCACATTCATTGCTAGATAGGGTTGAAGAAGGGACAACATACACATACTTCAATTTAGCAGGAGAACTAAGGATCCTAATGTCTCCAACAGAATTAGAAAAGGCTGATGATGAAAGTTTAATCTAACTTAATAATAAAAAGGAAATGAGTTTATTCTAACAATTACACTGAAATGGTTAATAATGTTATAAAGTGGTGAGGGGGTTGTGTATTAGTTGCGTATGGCATTTCACAGACCTTTTTGGTAGTATTGAATTTAAAAATTGTAATGAATAATTTACCTTTGAAAATTTTGATATTTGGATGTGGGCAAAATATTTTTGAGCATTTCACAGAAATATCACATTATTTTGTTTAAAATATTTGGCTACATCTACACTAGCCCAAAACTTTGAAATGGCCATGCAAATGGCCATTTTGAAGTTTCCTAATGAAGCACTGAAATACATATTCAGCACCTCATTAGAATGTGGGTGGCTGCGGCACTTCAACATTGACGCGGCTCACCATTGCACGGCTCGTCCAGACAGGGCACTTTTTCGAAACGACCCTGGGAACTTCGAAATCCCCTTATTCCTATCTGTTGTTAGGAATAAGGGGATTTCGAAGTTGTTGGGGTCCTTTCAAAAAGGAGCCCCATCTGGATGAGCCAAGCTGCGGCAAGCCATGCCAATTTCAAAGTGCCGCGGCCACCCGCATTCTAATGAGGTGCTGAATATGTATTTCAATGCTTCATTAGTAAACTTGGAAATGGCCATTTGCATGGCTATTTCGAAGTTTTGGGCTAGTGCAGACACAGCCTTTGTGAATTTCATTGGAAAATATTTATTTTAGGAATGGTTCATGAACAATTTACTGGGTGTCTTCAGTAGCTGAGGTGCTCAGCAAATGTGATGGTTTGTTTGCATAGGAATACATGGTATTCAAAATAATGCTGAAATACTCCTTATTTGGATGTCCTTAAATTATCTGTGCTTGAAATTCACTTTTCCTGTGTTCACGATAATAGGGCTCAGTGTTTTGCAGAACATAACCATGTAAGCGATCACATACAATCAAAATGAAATTAATTTTCAAATTGGAATTAATATTAATGTTTTTGTTTCATACACACTCAACTCTGTTATTCACTTATATTTCACCAAAGTAAGGGCTTGCCTAGGCTAAGAAGAAGAGTGACACTGCCACAGTTGCTCTTCCGTGGTTCAGTTTTAACACGTCTAGTAGGAATGTGCTAAATCGAACCCTAAGACTGCTGCATCAACTGCAGTTTCTTCTGCAACCTTCTGCAGTGGGACCTTGCTGGAAATTTGACCTAAGGCACATCAACTCCAGCTACACAATTCTCATAGCTGGAGTTGCTTATCTTAGGTTGAATTTCTTTTCTAGTGTAAATCTGCCCTAAGTATTAGACACTGGAGAGAGGTATGTACGACTATGGTGCAGTCTTAGCCTTCACTTGACCGCAAAGGACATCAGAGTGAAATCGATGCAGGAGAAATTACTTTATTAGGCAAAAGTGCACAGACGCTGCCTTTGCTACTTAAAAAAAATGAGGCTCAGGTTTAGAGCTGTTGCTCTTTTTTGAACCTAATTTCTGCAGCTTTAGATGACAAGAAAAACGGATCACTTAGGAAGCCTCTGAAGTGTCAGTCTGAGTTTAATAATATCCATACTGACAATTGTATGCCATTGGCACATCTCACTATGTGGAGACTGAGCAGACACCTGATGTCTTTTTGAGTGTGAAGTTTGCAGAAAGTTTAGTCACCTGTTCCAGAGATGGCTAATTATCTGACAGCTCAGTTTTAAACTTGATGCCATGAATAATTAGTGTTTCTGAAGTGTGAAGATGTGTTCTCCTCTAACTTGTATCCTTTTTCGATAACCCAACTACAGTATACAATTGATGCAGTGTGACATCACCCCTTCATTTTGAAGAACACAGCTGCTTGTGGATCCTCTTATTATTACTGTTATGGCGTGTATCTGATGCAAATACCTAGAGGCAGGTAACATGCCCACATTTAAACAGATCTGAACCCTGGTGGTATTTACACAATGGAAAATATTAAAATACCCTCGGCGAAAAAAAAAAGTTGGCTTGTTTGTCATTGAAAGTGCTCATTGCCATAAGTCTTTAAAGTGCTACAGAACTGCTGTTTTGTTTTGTTTTGTTAGAATACAGACTAACACGGCTACCTCTCTGTTACTATTCATTGCCATAAGTTGAATCTCTCTTGTTTGGCACCCTCTGGACCTCACCAATGCCAGGCGAGAGAATTTCCCAGACAACAGAAGGTCAATATTTTTTAGCACATTACCAACACTTCCACTGCTTCAGGGGTCTTAGAAGACATTTAAGGGTAAATTGCAGTTCATAACCACACAGAACACTGAGACCTAGGACCGGTGGCTGTAAACTTCATGGGACCATGGGAAACTTGGTCTCACCCTTGAGAAGTGGTCATCCAACTAATTAAAATCATGGGGGATTACAGATGTTGCCTAATAAGAAAATTCTGGATTAGACAGGTTTAACCTGTATCACAATAATGTAGGGAAGAGCAGAAATATCATGTTTCAAAGGGATAGCCATTTTTGTTTCAGGAAAAATAATAATGAGTCCTATGGCACCTTAAAGAGGAACATCAACAATATGTCCCGTGGTATCTTATAGACTAACATATTTTGGAGCAGAAGTTTTCATGGGCAAAGACCCACTTCATCAGATAGGCAAAGACTTATGAGGAACACTACAATAATTAAACCGGTATTTGCATGTGAGGAAGGAGGGAAGTGCTATAAGAATAGAATGAGCGCTAAAAACATCTTTTTGGTGTCCATTTTCAAATACATTTAAAAATTGGAAAAGTGTTAGTTAAAGCTCTTTGGCTTTTGTTACTGTAATTTTTCACAAAGAAGGAGCTCTGAAGTAACATACAGTATTGAAAGTGCTTCATAATGCAAAGCAGATGCCAATAAACTGTTGTGTTAGTCAATAGCAGCATAAACAGACATGTAAACTGTTAGAGGAAGTTAATGTTACCCTTAAGAAACCAAATTAACTTATGCAACTTCTTTTTCAGTTTTTACTTAAATATATTACGTGCCCAATCTGTTGCCTTTTCTGGGAATAAATTATCTAAAATGGTAAACTGTTCTGGAAAAAAAATTCTTTCCCTCCTTGATTCTCACAGCATTTAAGGATAAACACATCTCTAGCTGTGAATCCAGTTGTAAGGAAGGAATGTAATAGAGAACAAATTGGCTTTAAAAATCTATTAAATGAAGGAAACAATGTTTATGCAATCTTATGAACTCACACTTAAAGTCAGGAAATGAAACAATAAAGTGGTTAAGGTGCCGCCAGAGATGAGGTTGGTATGCTAGGCCTGGCTGCCTGGCTGTCTCACTCTCCAGCTATAGCTGTTCTGGCAACAACCTGGCTGCTTTCCACAGTATTATGGTGGTGCTGCTGTTTTGACTGTGATGGGGATCTGGGCTCATCTCTTTAGACTGCTCTGTTATTTTAATACTGCTGATTAAAGTGTTCTGAGAAACACTAACAAGAGAAGGGGAATATCATGATTTTAATTGTTTATAACTCAGCTAAATCTGTACAGAATTCCATGGGGCAAAGTAATGGGACATTAGTGCCAAAGCTTTCTACCTGCTGAATTTTAAAAGTCTGCTGCACATAATGTGAAGGTGCTAAAGCAAGGATCTTTCATCATGATAAGTGTTAGTAACCCTAAAAGCAGATTTTTACCAATTCCCATTCTCATTAAGCTGTGAGTTTACCTAGAAAATCCTTCCATAATACACGGGTAACACAATTGTGTTAGGCTTTGTCTACACTTGTAAATTAAAAATGCACAGCACCAGTGCCAGGAGAAAGCTCCACCGCCAGGAGGGGCGTAGCTAACCCCAGTGCTGGGAGCCTGTGTACAGAGATTTACAGTGCTCTAGCTTGCTGTGCTCAGGTTGTGCGAGAAGGAGGGGATTATTTTTATCTCACCCCTGAGTGAAAAAGTTAGAATATTAAGTGGCCATGCAGACAAGCCCGTATTTGGCTTAAAAACGGTAACTGGTTTGCAACCTTAGCTATTGCAAAACAAAAAGCAGTCAAGTAGCAATTTAAAGACTAGCAAAATAGTTTATTAGGTGAGCTTTCGTGGGACAGACCCACTTCTTCAGACCATAGCCAGACCAGAACAGACTCAATATTTAAGGCACAGAGAACCAAAAACAGGAGAGAGACTCCCAACCTCATGAGGATCCTCACTAACAGCCACAGTCTATACCCCAGGAACACCAGTCCTGGAACCTTTCCCTGCAACAAAGCCCGCTGCCAGCTTTGTCCACATATCTTCTCTGGAAATACCATCACTGGACCTAACCAGGTTACTCACAGACTCACGGGCACTTTCTCATGCTCCTCTACTAACATCATATATGCCATCATGTGCCAACAATGCCCAGATGCTTTGTATATTGGACAGACTTCTAACTCCCTTAGACAAAGGGTCAATGGGCACAAAACAGACATCAAAACACTCCAGATCCACAAACCAGTTAGTCAGCATTTTAATGGAATGGGGCATTCTGTCAATGACCTAAAGGTATGTGTGTTACTGAAGAAGAATTATCGCACCGTTCTGGAAAGGGAAGCAGCCGAGCTGGCTTTTATATTCACATTCAGCACATTAACACACAGTTTAAATCGTGATGGGAACTTTCTGAGTCACTATAGGGGCTCGGCTGCATACTTGGCTCAATCTAATGCTTGACCTTCCCCCACCCCCACCCCTCCACTCTCTGATTTGCTCACCTTGATTATCTTTTTCTGATTTGTCCTCCTTGCTTACTGTTTTTTGGTTCTCTGTGCCTTAAATATTTAGTCTGTTCTGGTCTGGCTATGGTCTGAAGAAGTGGGTCTGTCCCACGAAAGCTCACCTAATAAACTATTTTGCTAATCTTTAAAGTGCTACTTGACTGCTTTTTGTTTTGATAGTGTATAGACTAGCACGGTTTCCTCTCCGTTACTATTAGCTATTGCAAGTGTTGGCTGACACCCGCCAGACTAATCCATCTGATATAGCTTTACAGAAGAAATTGTGAGTCTCATCCTGAAAGAAAAATAAGCAATAGTTGCTCCATGGGGGAAAATGGCCACATTGCTTGTCTGATGTTAGAAACACTCTTGCTGCTGAAATATGTTATTTAAACTTTGTAGGCAAAACTGTCTTTATAGCAGTACTCATGCTAAGGTAAGAGGTAAGAGCTTGTGGAGAGTGTTGGGTCTCTTCTTGCCCTAATGAACAAAGTTTCTGCTGTAGCCGAACAGGAATATTCTCACTTTAGCAGAGATTTAAAAAAAATGCCCATAAATAATCAGTCATTGCACACCGTATTGTTCTGATAGACAAGGAAAATGGTCTGAAGTGTGTCACCAGTGATTCAGTGCTTTTATTCCAGATTCTTCATTCTAAAATGTATTGAGACCTAAGATATGGGCAATAGGGGCACTGTAAGAATTGTTCTATTATTTTTAAAATAAAATGTTGTGAAGAATAAGAGGGAATACTTCCATTGTAATTAGGAAAAGATGAAACCATCTTAATGAAATATTAATCAACTCATACTTGTCTAAGTTTCTCAAATATTTGTCATTGTCATGTTCCTCAATTCTGACTTGGAACTGAAGCAGGAGTAGAAATAGTGTGAGTCAGTACTTTTTTTAAATAAAGAGGAGCTGATACTCAGCTGACTCTCCAATGCCATCATTGATGCTGCCAAGGTGCCGGTACTCAGTACCAGCAATTACCAGCACAAAAAAGCACTGGTGTGAGTGAAAATGTTCTCATGATACTTATGTTCAAAGTAGAAACAGGAAGCAGCAGAGATATTTCATTTTCTAGATTCTCAGGAGAGAATATATATAAATATCAGAACCCCAACCATTACTGAACTGAAACCTGACTGCAGATCCCCAGTGGAGAGATTCATGGTTCTTCTTGTGAGTCATGGAACATTTGATAGCACTGAAAAGGGTTAACAGTGTGATGTCTTCTAGGTCCCTGAACATGTAAAAGCCTGCATATCAACTGTCTCTCAAAGTGTCTCTCTACTCTGGGTCCCCCAGCTATGGAACATCTGCTTTATAAAACTTTATTCTTTTTATAGCTCTACTTAGTTACTAGTGTTTTCTGTAGCTAATGTTCTCCTTATTGGTCAGCAGAGAGAAATGAGAGGATACCAGATTCCTTAGTCTCCACTGCCCCTCCAGGTGATTCGGGCAGGACAAAATCTTCAACCAATTTCAGTCCTTCTCCTGTGCTGGATATGGGATGGGAGAATTGGGGGAGCCCAAGCCTGCCCTCTACTCTGAGCATCTGATATCATCTGCCTGCAATATTTCAGCTTGACAGCAGTGATTCCCTAGACCAATTACTCACAGCAGTCCCTGGCACCTTCCTTACTGCAGGCTTTTCCCTGTTTGCACTTGCTCCTCTCAGATTTTCCACAGCCCCTTTCTGGTCAACTCCTCATGTGCACTGAGCCAACAGAAGAAGAGCCTTTTTAGAAACAGTCTCAGCTGCTTCTTCATTGGCCCCAGGTGCCCTGATTAGCCTAGCTCCTTTGAATCCGAAAGCTTCCTAATTGCCTTCAGGTATTTTATTGGCCTAATTGCCCTGATTGATTCTAGCAAGTTCCTGCTGGTTCTGTATTAGTCCTTGTTAGTTTACTCTGGGAACAGGGACCTATTTAATCTATGGCTAATATATTTTGCTTCTATCACTCTTCTGTAGCCCTCTGACCTTACCAAGTCACAGCAGATACTTTGGTGGTCTGTCTGAGGGGCGCACTCGAGAAGTGTGTTTGCTATGAGGATTTTTATAATCAAACATCAAAGTGAAAAAACAAAACAAAATAAAACAAAACAAAAACCCTCCAGCTGTCTCAGACCTGCAACTCTTTATTGGCTTCTAGGTTCGAGCTTTCTGAGTCGGCTTTTGACATTTGCCCACCAGAATATGTTAATTCTTGTTTCACCTTTGGATTACAACCTTGTTACTTGTACCATGACAGTGAACTCTGGCCACCCCCACATTGTCTTTGATTGATGGTGATCCCATATTTGGCAGTGGTGGCTGTCATTTCTAGATTGAAATGAAGGTGATATACAAACTTATCAATCATATCAATATAAGACAAATTATGGGAAGAGAGAGAAGACGAATTGAAGTACTGAGAAGGTGGGTGTGAAAATAAGTCACCAGATCAGTAGGGTGGAGATCTTTAAGAACTTACATTTAAGGAGTAAATAAAAGATGGATTGCAAGAGAAATCAAATACATAGATAAACAGGCTACATGGAGGGAAGGGAATTATCCTCAAAGTAATGAACTCACTAATTCACATTAGGTACGTCTACACAGGGACACTACATCGAAATAGCTTATTTCGATGTAGTGAAATCGAAATAAGCTATTTCGATGAATAACGTCTACACGTCCTCCAGGGCTGGTGCCGTCGACGTTCAACGTCGACGTTGGGCAGCACTACATCGAAGTAGGCGCTGCAGGGGAGCGTCTACACGCCAAAGCGGCCCACATCAAAATAAGGGTGCCAGGAACAGCTGCAGACAGGGTCACAGGGCGGACTAGCACTTCTGGGGCAACAGCTAACCGCTCCCTTAAAGGGCCCCTCCCAGACACACTCAGCCTGCACAGCACATGGTCTGCAGAGCCACAAGCACGCACACCTCGTCGAAGCAGTATGGACCCCCAGCAGCAGCAGCAGCAGCCGGAGGTCCACACACCCGCCCCTGCAGGAGCAATGCTTGCCCTGCTCAATGCTATGCAGGAGGCAGCTGACCACCTTTTATTCGCGGAAGAGGAGCTGCCCCCAGGGGATGAGGAAGCAGCCCCAGACCTTGCTGCCCTCTGACCCCCGCCTGCCCCCACCGCACACGCTGCCAGCTGTGGAGCTACCCCACGAGCACCGACTGGTGGGAGAGGCTGGTGCTCGGCGAGTGGGACAATGACCGCTGGCTCCAGAATTTCTGCATGAACCGGCAGACATTCCTGGAGCTCTGCCAGTGGCTCACCCCTGCCTTATGGCACCAGGACACCTCCATGTAACGTGCCCTCACGGTCGAGAAATGGGTCAGCATAGCTGTCTGGAAGCTGGCCACTCCAGACAGCTACCGATCTGTAGGGCAGCAGTTTGGCATGGGCAAGGCCACCATCGGGGCTGTCCTCATGGAGGTAAGAAGACCCGGGGGGGGTCCTGGGAGGGCGGAGCCCTGGGGTGGAGGGCCAGACACACCCTGCACACCCCTCACTGGTGCTCTCTCATGTCCTTCCCCTGAAGGTTGTCCACGCAATCAACGCCCTGCTCCTCCACAGGCTCATGCGGCTTGGGGACCCGAATGCTGCCATTGTGGGGTTTGCCAGCCTGGGCTTCCCAAATTGCTTTGGGGCTCTGGATGGGACCCATATCCCCATCTGTGCCCTGGAGCACAGCAGAGGATGCTTTCTGAACAGGAAGGGCTACCATTCGGTGGTCCTCCAGGCCTTGGTGGACAGCCGGGCCCGCTTCCTGGACATTTACGTTGGCTGGCCTGGCAGCACCCACGATGCCCAGGTATTCAGAAATTTGGGCCTGTGCCGCCGGCTGGAGGCAGGGACCTACATCCCCCAGAGGGAGATCCCTGTGGGGGACACCACCATGCCCCCTGCGTCGTTGCAGACGCGGCGTACCCCCTCCGGCCCTGGCTCATGCACCCTTACACGTGCCATCTCACAGCCAGCCAGGACCGGTTCAACACGCGCTTGAACCATGCACGCCAGGTGGTCGAACACACTTTCGGCTGCCTCAAAGAGCGCTGGAGTTGTCTCCTCACCCGCCTGGATGCAGGCCTCCCCAGCATCCCACAGGATGAGCAAGGGAGAGGCCTTCTTCCAGGGCTGGGCTGTGGAGGCTGGCAGGGCCGACATGCAGCCACCCACTGCCCCCAGTCGCCAAGTGGACCCCGAGGGGATCCGGGTCCGGGAGGCCCTGCGGGCCCATTTTGACGAGGCTGCGGGGTGAACTCTGGCAGGCCACCCACTCACCCCCACCATCCTCCACAACACTCCCTGCCCCCACACCCACACCACAGAGCACCCAAGAGCACACCCCCCACCACTTTTCTTGCAAATAAATGGACCTGTTTTTTGAAACCAAACAGTGAAATGTCTTATTAATATAATACATATATATATATATAGAAAAAAATGGGGGGAACTATTTACATGGGGGGGCAGGTAACATAACAGAACAGGGGTCCAACACAAACTAGATACAAATAATGGGGGTTATGTACAAAGTGGGAGGGAGGGGCCACGTCCTCAGCCCCGCACCCCTACTGTCCGGTGCCTGGGGTTGGAGGGCGCGACCCTCGCCTCGGCCGGAGCCCTGGCCAAGGCTGGGTGGGGGCCAGGCGAACCGGCAGATATGGCTGGCGGGTGTCTGCAGGCCCCAGGTCCCCCTCGGTGGCAGGCCCCAGAGTGGCAGATGGCAGTGGGATGGCAGTCGGAGCGGCAGGTGGAGTGGCGGGCAGAGCGGCGGGTGGCGCGGCATGGGGGCCAGGTGTTCCACTATGCACTCAAATGTGCGCATAAAGGCCCCCCATGCCTCCTGGCACCAGGCCAGCGCTCGCTCTTGGAGCTCCAGCCGCCGGTCCTCCACCCGCAGGTGCCACTCTGACACCTCCAGCTGACGCCGGAGGGTCGCGAGCAGCTGGGGGTCTGTGGCCATCCTCTGCTGCTGGCTTCACCGTTGGCCTTATCCTGGGGCTGGTCGGTGCTCCGCCAAGGGGCTGGCCTGCTGGGATGGCCCCGGTGGCCTCTCTGGGACCACTGACACTCTCTGGCACTCTCCGGGACCTCCGATGGTGGAGCTGGGGAACACGGGGGAAAAAGAGTGGAGACAGCCGTTAGTGTGGGCCGTGGTCCGTGGCCGTTGTCCCCCCACCCCTCTGCTGCTGGTTCCCCATCCCCATCCCCGGGAGATGCTGCTGATGGGTGTCCCACCACCCCCGGGGGACCCTAGGTTCCGCTCCCCCCATCCCCAGGGATGGGACATGGCACTGTCCTGCTGGGGGGCAGGGGCTGATGCACTCTTCTTGGGGCCATTGGTCATCTGGGCATGTGGAGGGCCCTGGTCAAGGCTCTTGTTCCCCCCCCCCTTAACCCCAGGGGTGTGCACCGGGGGGTACATACCTGATGGTCCACTCCCACGGTCGGGGGACACCCACTGGGCAGACGCCCTGCTGGAGCTCTGGGATGGGAGGGCGATCCGGAGCCCCCCGTCGCTGGAGGAGTGCCCCTCCTCCTCCTCCGGCATCCCAGGGATGGGCTCCTGGGGGGGGCCCCTGGGGTGCAGGGCTTGCCTCCGGGGAGGACTCCGTCTCCAGGGACTGCTGGGCGCTCGTCGGCCGAGGTGTCAAGAGTGACCGGGGGGGAGGAGGTGTACCGGGGGCCCAGGATGGACCTGAGCTCCCTGTAAAAGGGGCAAGTGGTGGGGGCGGCCCCAGATTGGCTGGCCACATCCCGGGCCCAGTCGTAACCCTGCCACAGCTCCTTAACCTTACTGCTGACGTGGTCAGGAGTGCGGGCAGGGTGACCCCGGGCGACCAGGCCCTCGGCCAGCCGAGCGAATGCATCCGCGTTCTGCCTCTTGCTCCCCATTACCTGGAGCGCCTCCTCCTCGCCCCAGAGCCCCAGCAGGTCCCAGATCTTGGTCTCCGTCCAGGAGGGGCCCCGCTGCCTCTTCCCCAGCTGGCTGCCAGCCTGGGAGCCCTGGCTCCCCTTGGTGGGGGGTGCCCTGGGGGTGCTTGAGGGGGCTGGCTGGCTGCCATTGCTGCGGGGGTGGTGGGTTGGGGCTGCTGTGGGTGTACAGGCTGGCCGCATGGCTGTGCTGCCGCCTGCACGCGCTCTCAGCTTCCTGCACAGGAACACAGGGGGTGGGGAGCTTTAAAGGGCTGCTGCACGCGGCGACCATAGAGCTCAGGGGCTGGAGAGAGTGTCTCTCAACCCCTCAGCTGATGGCCGCCATGGCAGACCCCGCTCTTTCAATGTTGTGGGACGCGGATCTCCTACACGTGCCCTACTTCGATGTTCAACATCAAAGTAGGGCACTATTCCCATCTCCTGATGGGGATAGCGACTTCGACATCTCACCGCCTTATGTCGATTTCAACTTCGAAATAGCGCTCGCCCTGTGTAGACATGGCGGGCGCTATTTCGAAGTTGGCGTGGCTACTTCGAAGTAGCCAGCTTGTGTAGACGCGGCTATTGACTTAAAAAATTCCTGACACATCTGGATTTTGAGAAAATGCTTCATTGTAAACATTCATTTAACATGCAAAATCATCAGAAGTGATATCGTTATAGTGGGTGTAGCATTTGGCATTCAGTATCAGGATAATGAAGAACTGAGGTGAAACCGTATTTAACAACCAACCAAAAGGTTATAGTTCTTATTTTTTTCAGAAAAAAATCATGTCTTTTCTGCCTTTTAATTCTATAAATGCTTGTGAAATGCAACATTGACATTTGTCTTTTATCACTGGATGGTTACCAAATTGACATTGAGGATGTAAAATCCTACTTAATTGGTTAATCAGGTAAACTAACTAACTAACGGGTGAGAGAATGGGTGCAGGTGCTCCAGCCCCGCTGAGCTGGACCAGCTCCCCTTCCCACTATGTTTGGGCTAGAGTAGTCCCTTCTCCCTCTCCCCACCCCCAACACAGGCAGCAGCTGTTGAAACCTGTCTGGAATAGCCTCTGCCTGTGATACACCTGCATCTGCTGTAGACTGTGGCTGCTCCCTGCAGTTGATGTGTCCAAGCTCACTGTGGACTGGGGCTGCTTTGACCACCAGTTAATTTGGTTTGGAATAATGGTATCACACCTTAATCTGTAAGCATCATCTGTTCAAGGTGATACTTACTGGTTAACCGGTTAACCTTTCATATGCCTAGGTGCCTTTACATTTAGATTTAATAAAGCACTGTATTTGAGACAAAGGGGAAAATGCTGTCCTTTGTAATTTAAAGATAATAAATCTCAGTGCTAAAATATGTCCCAGCCTGCCACATCTGTCTGTCTTGAGTCCCTCTCCTTTTACTATATTAGGTTTGCCTATCCCCATGGCTGTAGACTAATAATTAATTCACAGAGGACTGAAGTAATTAATCTTTCTGAGCTAGTGTTTGATTGATCTTCTACCTTTAATCTAATTAGCCAGTATGTAGGTGGGAGAGCGTAATGGCTGACTACTGCACTGTACTACTTTGAGAAATGCCAACCTTTTTGATGACCTGCTGAGACTGCTGCCATAAATCACACACACACACACACACACACACACACACACACACACGAAACTGGCAAAGATCAAAATCAGGATAGGTGGAACATTCTAATTTAAATGCATATATCCCTTTGTATTCACTTACTGATATAACTTTATATCTTGATGGCACACATTTAAGGACACTAGGGGTTATACAGCTGAAAGTTAAGTGAGATTATCAAACTATATTAGCTGTGCTTTTTCTAAACTGCAAACCGTAGTCATTGATCTTGGTGGGCATGAGCAAACGTGTATATGTCTTTATTTGAATGCAAGGTTAAACTGTATAGAAAGGAGTGGGACTGTGTGCTAAAAATGCTTTTATCTGGGCTACTTGAGATGTGTAAGGACACCCTGAACAGATAAGCCTGAAATATAGGTAAGCTGAAGACATAAGTGATTAGATGTTACATGATCTGTTAACCAACCTTAATTCATTGGTATGGTGTTCAAACCAACTACATTCAAAAAGTGTAGGGTTAATAGGTAGGAGAAATGTGTATAAATGGTGTATTATATAACATAATTTGGAATAAAGGTATCACCTTATATCAAAACCCCTTTATCTGAACCTTGGCAGCATGAGCCTAAAATTGGTACCTGCCTAATAAAATAACCTGAATGAGGAGATGCAGTCAAACAGAGTTTGTGGGTCCCAGACAACTGGATGATATGTTCTCCCAGAACTGTGTGGATATGATGTGTGCTGGATGAGATAAGAGGAAAAGGTTTCTGAGTGAATCATAGCTCAAATCACAGGATAAAATTACTGTGTATGAATAGCATATCTTTCCAATAAATCTGTAGTGAATTACAAGAAGTCAGTTATGAAACATACCATGAACCAAGGGTATTTCATCACTTGTAATGCCTCAACCTCTTCTTCTGTTTTAGTTGGTGTAATTGATGTGCTGGATGTTTTCAGGTCCCCTTTAGGACATTTCTAATCAAAACTAGCTTGACTTAGCATGATACTGAAGAGGAATCCTAGGGGAAAATATATTATAATAGTTGGTAAGGTGGGATTTGGAATGTTTAAAATTATTGGTAGGTTTTGGCTACAACTCTGAAATTTTTGCAATAAAACTTGAATAAACATGAGAACTCCTTGGCTTTAGGGTTGGGGTTTTTTTGTTTGATTGTTTATTTGTTTTCTTACTTTTTTGTTTGTTTTTAACAATTGAAAACTCAAGCTGGTCTGGGAAGATTTGCAAAGACTTGAGACAGTCACATTTGGGCTACCACCACCACCAGCATACAGCTCAGAACTGAAATTCCATAACATTTGTGTAGACAAGTGAATTGGATGTGAAATTAGGAGGAACTTGATAGTTCTGAGTTTTGTTTAGAGGTTGTAAATTATGCATGGGCTGAAAGGGGTACAAAAACTGTGATGAAGAAAACCATATAAATCCTGCTGAACTGAAACCTCTGAGTTTTGAAATGGATTATTAGAGTGGGGTGGTGAGATTAACTGCAAATGGGACTGTGGAAGAAAATGATAGCTAGTGGTGTTGGGGGTTCTATCATGTAAGACAGAATCAACGCCAATGCCATCACGAAAGACAGTGTCAGGCATACACAAACTATTTGTCTGCACAGGGCACTCTGTCCAGAGCCCCTCCCCCACATGGTCCTCTCATTCAGCAGCAGCCAGCTATTAAGGGCTCTCTGCTGACAGACTGAAGGCACAGAGGAGCTCCCAGGTTTGCAACTCCACTCTGGCCCCTCTGGAAGTCCCTGAATCCTAGTAGAAGGCACATGGCGGACAGGGAGATGGGAGGTGAGGAAAGCAGTGCGGGGGGAAAGAAAAGCCCTTGGCCACCAGCAGAAGCCCTATGGGGGCTCGAGCAGGGAAGCTGCACAGGGGGTGCCCCAGACTCTTGGCAGAAGCCATGTGAGGAGAAGGAAAATGCTGAGCTCAGGCTTGCAGCAGAAGCCACACGCAGGGTGCGGTGGGGAGAATGGGTAGCACTAGGCCCCCAGCAGAAGCAACATGGAGAATGAGGGAAGACCAGAGTCATGTGTTGGGGAGGCAGGGGAGCAGCTGGTCTCTGGCAGAAGCTGCATGTGGGGGAAGGGAGAGGTTGGCTCATAGTTTATAAGGACAGAGTAGAGCCCCATAATTTATAAGGACTGTCGTGAGTAGAATGGCAAACTTGCAACTCTCCACCTCACCTTTTTCTTCAACTATGTGCTGTAATTTCAGACCATAGCCAGACGTGGGTCACTTTTGAGCCACATGGCCCCTTTAAAATGTCCACCTGCCCTATTGGTGTAACATAAGAAATAGGTTATAGGTTGCATGAAGAATAGTCTGGAAATCTCACAGAGCCCTGGAATGTTACCAGTCTCTCGTGATATATGAGCACGAATAGAGACATAACTTTTTAAAATGGAGAAAAGTGAGAACATTAATAATAATTTCTCAGGCTGCACAGGTTTGGATGAATAGGGCTGGGATTCAACACAGCAGTAGTTTTAGTTTTAAACGTTGTTTTCCAAACCAAATCTAGTTCTGTCCATTATGATCTATCTATCTATTTATCTATCTATCTGTCTCTTTGTCTCTGTTTTCTTTTTTTTTAATGCTTTCATTAGCTACTCATGTGCTTGAGGTATGGAGCCCTTTTATAAGTACTTGGCAGGAAATAGACAAGCTTTGGGTTAGGGATAGCTCAGTAGTTTGAGCATTGGCCTGCAAAATCCAAGGTTGTGAGCTTAATCCCTGAAAGGGCCATTACGGATCTGGGGTAAATACATTAAAAAAGGGATAGTGTTTGGTCCTGTTAAAAGGGCAGGGAACTGGACTCACGGTCCCTGCCAGCTCTATGAGATTCGGGATGTAGGGAGCTCTGGATAGAGGTAGTACCCTGGCAGCTGCATCCTATTCGTAGGATGGATGGAAACACTGGTCCTCATCCATCTCCTATCTCTCACGTCTGGCTCCAAGTGCCACACCCCAGGCAACGGTCTCAGCTGGCCGGCTAAATGACATCTGGGGGTGGTGTTAACACAGCATCACTGGGTGAATGTCTTCCATGTAGAAGTCACCGGCAGGGCGGAGGGGCTTCAAGATAAGCTCAATGGCCACGTGTTCAGGACCAAGGCAAGCCACAAAGTTACTGTGGAATTTCAGCTGTGGTCAACAGCCTGAAGAGGGATGGGCTCCATCAGGCTATCTTGCCCATGACACACCACATGATGACATCTACCACTACCCAACTCATACCAGATTGGTCGCAGCCTGGGTTAACAATGACCGCACCCACCATTGCACACCAGAACGGAGGTGAAAAGTATGTTACTGGTGACCAGTCAAGCAGGATCCGTGGGAGAGACAACATTGTTATCTGTACTTGGAATGTACGCACATTGAAAGCAGCAGGGAAGTTGAGAGAACTGACCCATGAAATGGAAAGATACCACTGGAACATGCTGGGTATCTGTGAACTGCGTTGGAAAGGCTCTGGCAAACAATCAATTGAAGGGGGTCATAAGTTGTACTTCAGTGGAAAGGAGGATAAACATGAGCACGGTGTTGGCTTTCTAATACACAGAGACATTGTGAATACTGTCATTGGATGCCGACCAGTCTCCAACAGATTCATCACCATCTGTCTGAAAGTATCCCCTTTCAACATCACCATCATTCAGGCTTATGCCTCAACATCCGATTACGATGATAGTGAAGTAGAAAAGTTTTACGATCAGCTACAGAATGTCCTGGAGCAAACACCAAAAAAGGACATACTTATTGTACAAGGAGACTGGAATGCAAAAGTTGGAGCGGATGCATGTAGTAACTGGAAAGGAACGTGTGGGCCATACTGCAACACTGAGACCAACGACAGAGGTCTTAGACTTCCGGAGTTTGCCAGATATAATGACTTCATGCTGGCTAATACATTCGGCCCTCACAAGGCGTCCAGATGATGGACTTGGCACAGCCCCAGTGGAGACCATCACAGTCAGATTGATTACATCTTGGTCAAGAAGCGCTTCCGAACAATCATGAACATTGCAAAGACAGGCAGTTTTCTGGGAGCGGATGTTGGAAGTGATCATGATCTAGTGATTATGTCATTCTGCCTACACTTGCAGAAGATCTTAAAATCAAGGCACACAAGAATTAAGTTTGACCTTGAAAAGCTCAAAGATCCTGAGGTGGCGGAAGCCTTCCAAGTAAAAATAGGAGGGAGACTCGCACCACTGCTCATCCTTGGTGCTGAAGAAGCAGATGAGGACGTAATGGCCTACACCTTTAACACAGCAGTAGTAGAAACAGCTACTGAGATTCTTGGCAAACACCGCCCAAAGAAGAAACCTTGGGTTACTGCTGATCTGCTTGACCTCTGTGACAAACAGCGAGAACTGAAAAAAAAGAAAGGTGAAGCTGGTGGGACTGAGAAATACAGAGAAATCAACAAGACCATCAGGAAAGGCATGAAGGCAGCAAAACAGAATTGGGTAGAAGACCAGTGCAAGGAAATAGAAGACAGCCTTAACAAAAATAACAGCAAGAAGGCATACCAGACAGTAAGACAGCTGACAGACATTAGACAACCTAGAGTTTCCATAGTCCAGAACAAGGCAGGGAACTGCCTCACTGAAGAGAAAGAGATCCTTGGCAGGTGGACAGAATACTGTTCTGAGCTGTACAATGATAAGGTCGATGGAGACCCAGAAATACTGAAATGTCCATATGCTACCAAAGAGGACAGCCTCCCAGTCCTTCGGGAAGAAGTAGAGGCAGCAGTGCGATCACTGAAGAAAGGAAAGTCAGCTGGAGTGGACAATATCCCAGCAGAATTGAAACAAGCAGGGGGAGAAGCTATGATCAGTGCCCTTACCAACATATGCAATAAGATCTGGCAGATGGGAAAATGGCCAGTCGCTAGTGATCGCACTTCCCAAAAAGGGCAACCTCCAACAGTACCAAAACTATCGTACGATAAGCCTCATTAGCCACCCAAGTAAAGTCTTACTGAAAGTAATATTGAACAGGTTGAAGCCCCAAGCTGAGAGGATTATTGCTGAGGAACAAGCCGGCTTTAGGGCAGGGCGGAGTACCACTGAACAAATATTCAACCTGAGAATTCTCTGCGAGAAATATCTGCAGCACCAACAGCACCTGTACTATGTTTTTGTGGACTTCAAAAAGGCCTTTGACAGAGTTTGGCAGGCAGCATTATGGGCCACCATGAGAAAGTACAACATCAGCCCCAACCTTGTCTGAGTTGTTGAACGCCTGTATGACAATGCCACCAGTGCAGTTTTCCACAACGGTACCATTGGAAGCTGGTTCAGAATGACAGTGGGCATCCGTCAGGGTTGTCTGTTTTCCCCCAAGCTTTTCAACATCTTTCTGGAGCGCATCATAATTGATGCCTTGGAAGACCATGAAGGAACTGTCAGCATAGGGGGCAGAATAATCACCAACCTTCGATTCGCTGATGATATAGACGGATTAGCTGGAGGAGAAGAGGAACTTGCCAGCTTGGTAGAACGGCTGGATACCACCTCAAAAGCCTATGGAATGGAGATGAATGCAGAAAAGACAAAACTGATGACCAATAACACCAATGGCATCAGTAGGGATATAATGGTGAATGGACAAGCTCTTCAGTGTGTGTCCAGGTGCAATCGTGTCAGATGAGGGGTACAGACCAGAAGTCCTCTCCAGAACAGCGCAAACAACAGCAGTGCTTACAAAACTTAGACCCATCTGGAGGGACAAGAACATCAGTCTGAGATCGAAAGTAAGATTGATGCGCTCACTGGTCATCTCAGTGTTCTTGTACGCTTGCGAAACATGGACCCTTACAGCAGAACTGCAGAAAAAGATCCAAAGCATGGAGATGAGATGCTATAGGAGGCTTTTGGGCATCTCTTATATTGAGCATGTCATGAACGAAGAAGTACGACATAGGATCAGGCATGTCATAGGCCCACATGACGACCTGCTCACGGTGGTGCAGAAGCGCAAGCTCAGATGGTACAGCCACGTCATCAGATCATTAGGTCTGTCAAAGACCATCTTGCAAGGCACAGTACCTGGTAGTAGCAGGAAAGGCCGGCAAAAGAAGAGATGGGAAGATAACATCAAAGAGTGGACAAACCTGAATGTGAGCAAGTCACAGAGAGCTGCACAGGACAGGATGAGGTGGAGTGAGTTGATCAGGAAGTCATCTGCGGTGCCCCAACGACCCTCAAAAGGGGTTATGGGATAGAGATGAGAGATGAGAAAGATATTATTTTCAGAAGGAACTATATAATTTGGTGTGCTTGATTTTTGAGCCTTATTAAAGGGACATCATTTTGCAACAATTCTGAGCACTTTCATTCTAGAATATCAAGCTAAGATGATTCTGAATGGTACCCTGAAAAGAAGACTCAAAAATCGTGTGTCACTTATAAAAATTGTGGGTTTATAAGACCTGGAGAGGCGTGTGTAAGCAGCATTCAGACTCAGAGCTGTTGTTTTACAAATTTCAACCATTTAATTATTGACATTAGAGTTTAGAAATGCCTCAACATTCTGCATGCATTTTATATTATTCTGGAAACATAAAAGTGCACACACACATATATAATTCCCTCAATCCACAGTCTTCTCTTCATAGAAAATCAATTGAAGAATTTTATCCACGTTGCTGTTGTTATGCCTCTACTTTTTCCTCACATTTCCTGGACCGCATACTGGGATAAGACAGATCTTTTCAAGCATTAACTTTATGTGTTTGAATATCTACTTACTTTATTCCCTTCTGTGAAACATAAATAATAGAAATATCATGTATATAAATAGGCAGAAAGAATGGATTCACCCTTGAGTTCAGAAATCCGCCATTGCCAGAGAGAGAAGATGGCACACTTGATCCTAGTTCGTATAATAAATGAGCCTTGGCAGCGATAAACAGTGATTTAGTAGCAGATGTACTGTGATGTGTATTCATGTTATCACTTAAACTGATGTGGTTCAGGAAAATCCTATTTTTCTGTTTGAGGTTTATGAAAGTTTTAAAATACATCGTTCTAGCAAGGAGATGGGAAAAGAGCATGTTTCTTCCCTCTGTGTTTTCAAAGTCCTTTCCTGTGACTAGCTGTCATATTTACACTAAATAAAGGCATTGGAGTTTGGCTGGGTAAATGGAATCTATTCAGGGCATCCCATGTCTGAGAGGGCATCCAGGGCTGGATGCTAGTGATAACCTGAAAAGTCACAAAGGGCATAGATCAAAATGGAACGTGTATCTGCAATGTATGAAAGTTGAAGTCGCAGGTAGGGTTGCATTTGAAGATGAGTGTATCTTTGGTATCTTAAATCTAGTATGGATTAGACAGAGGTTTATCACTGAGAAGCAGACGACTCTGAGTAAAGCAATCCCTTATCTTGTCCATTCTGTTTGAAAATGACAAGAGCTGAGAACCTGGCACCTGCTACCAATTGAAAGCTGGTGTCACAAGGTCTGGAATGTCACCGAGCTTGAATAACTGCTTTCCATGACAGAGAATAGGTGGCCTTCTCTTCACAATAAGCCTTTCTTTGCTTCTAATTTTTTATTAAGCCACCTACACCATAAAATAAAGTTCATCTGACATTTATGTTTCTGTTATGTATGAGCCATGAGGCAATTCATTTTATGACCTTCTTCTGTCTATCTTCTACTTATTTTATCTTAAACTCTCACTTCTCACTTATCTTTGAGCACAGTACTGTCTTTGCCACTTGTTCCTTTTATATTCTTTCATAAGTCAAGGTAATCAGCAGTACTAAGGGTAACTTCTGTCCAGGTGAAATTTTAGAGTCATTGGTAGCATTTCATTCCTGTATTTCCTTTAATAAACAAGAGAAACAGTAAGAAGTAGGGCCTGAAATTATTCTTAATTTGGAAGAATTTTCTCAATATGCCAAAATTTAGTGATACCTTTAGATCTTTTTAGTTAGAAGCCTTATAATTGCTTGTATCGACTGAATTCATTGTAACTAGTAAGCATATCAATGAATTCATTTAATAATGAATAACTGTAGACAATCTGTCTTAACAAGAATTCTGCAGTTTGTTGATTTACATCTTTATTGAAGGCTAAAGATTCCCAGTAGACAATGCGCTGGATGTGGCAGTGTTTTGCAGAGGAAAAGTGCTTTTAATTAATAATGCTAGTGATTTTTGTCCTGACATAAGTACAGTAAATATTTTCATATCCGGCAGCGCTGGGGCTGGGAGGTTACTGGATATTCAAATATTCTGGATAATAGAGTTATAACTAGCAATGCATAACACTGAAGAAAAACAAGACTGGATATTAAGAAACAAACAAAAATGTGTGCAGAGTACTTTATTTACCAACAACAGTAGTATTGTGCACTGTAAACTTAAACTGTATTTGCTGTATTTATTTGTATTTATTTTCACTGTCCTGTGCTTATGGAAAACTAACTAAAATTTACTTATGGTTTAAATGCCACTTATTTGAGAGTGCGCGATATGAGCTTACTGGGTATGATTCTAGTTTAATGTTTTTGCTTCACAATTTCTTTCCCAAACAGACTTCCCTTCCACTGACTTCAAGTTCAGTAGAGAAATATGGCGTGATTAAAGATATATATGAAGCTAAGAGAAACAATTAGGGGTCTGACTCACATGCCCCTTTTCAAGCTTCCTCTCTATTTTGCTAGGTAAATGAAATGTGTTTGTATTCCTCTTCTCTCTTGGAATAACTCAATTACTTTAATCTGTTTCACTTCTCTACTGTAAGAAGAAAAACAAATTGTACTGGAGAAATTGCTATTCTAATCTAAATTTTGATCCAGTGCCCAACTGCATTGAAAGGAATGAGTTAAAATCAGTCACTTTGACTTTGAGTCAAGTCCCATATCAAAAGAATCATAGATTTTTCCTTTTCAGGTCAGATTATTGATTTGGTTAATGCAGTGCAATGATTTTGAGCTTTTATCTCCAGATTCAATATAATTTTGAGTAGCAAAAATTCCGTTGTGTGAATTAATCTTGAGAGAGTTGTGCAAAAATATTCACAATGAAATTCTCCACTGATTGCTCACTGCTAGCCTATGGTATTCTCCTAGCTGCCAATTCATCTAATCCAGAGATGTTATTGCAGTGGCAGTTAAATACTACTGAACCAAGTGTTGGGAAAATATTCACATGTGAATTCCTCAAGTTAATTTGTGGCTTGACTTTCATACCTACTTCCCTTACACTTCCAAACCTTTGTACACTATATGCTACTACATGCCAGAGCTATAATATTGTGTGTGCCTGGCTGAGTGGTCACTTTATAAAGAATAGCAGATAGAGAATGAGCACAGGAAGAGAACAGAACATGCACAAAAAAAAGGAGGAGGATGGAGTGGAGAGGTAGATAAGTTAATAAAGGAGGGGTAGCTGTGTTAGTCTGGATCTGTAGCAGCAACGAAGGGTCCTGTGGCACCTTATAGACTCACAGGAAAGTTTAGAGCATGAGCTTTCGTGAGTTAACTCACTTCTTCAGATGCTGTTAATAAAGGAGGGTTCAGATATACTGAACTTAGAAAGTGAGAAGGAGAAAGAGCAGCGTTGAAACTGAAGGTCATAGAATCTTAGAAGAGTAGGTTTGGAAGAGACCTCAGGAAGTTATCAAATCCAATCTCCTACTTAGTGCAGGATTAAGACCAACTAAATCTTTACAACCAGGGCATTTTCAAACGTTGCCTTAAAAATCTCTAAGAATGCAGCTTCTACCACCTCCCTAGGCAGCCCATTTCAGTGCTTCACTTGGTTAGATGATAGGAAGAAACTGTTTGACTAAGAGTGTAGTGAAGCACTGGAATGGGCTGCCTAGGGAGGTGGTGGAAGGTCATGTCAGACAATTGCGTCTTTGTCATCTGCCACCACTGAGAATAGCCTGGCTCCATCCTCTTTGGAACACCCCTTCAGGTAGTTGCAAACTGTTATCAAATTCCTTCTCATTCTTTTCTTCCAAAGACTAGCTTCTTGTGTCCCCTGTTAGAAATTACATAAACTGGACTGTATTATAAATCAAAAATATTATTATTGTTACTGTTTGTTTATTTATTTGTTTATTTATTTATTAACTAAGAAAAGGTGTATTTTGTGCCACCAAAGAGGTAGTAAACAGAGCAAAGCAAATTACTAAGAAAATAATACAAAGCACCCCCTCTAAGATAGATTCACTAAAGAAACTTGTTAGAGTTTAAGTTTGTGTCAGATCTCACCCTAATTGTCTTCTTCAACAAACCAGCTACTATTTCACCCTGGGCCCAATCCCTTCCTCCATCCCGCAGTTCAGTATCAGTTTTTTCCAGCAGTAATCTTAGGTGGAGTGGCTAGGGAGAGCTGATGACCTCGTTTACCTCACTCCTCACCACTAAATAAGATTTCCTTGAGGCAGGAATCCTTTTGTTTCCTAGTTTGACCCACTCCCAACTTCTCATTACAGGAAAGTACAGACTTCAAGATGGTTCCAGTATCAGGTGCTATGGTCACATGTAGGTTGCTATAGCTGTTCTTCACAGACTGACTCACAGAGTCCCACAGTGCTTAAGCTCTTATAGAGTTCAGTGTCTTTTGTTGATGGGCCAACAGCATGGTGACTGCTTTCATGGCTGTAACTGATCAGCAAAGTAACAGGCTTCACATAGTGTGAGCACATGGGTAATATAAATCAACAGTCCATAATCCTAACTCCAGAAACAGAAGATGTGCATGCATATAAATAGGATAATCATATTAATAAATCACAACTTTTCCGATGATATGTTGCATGAGCCACTTTGTATAAAGTGTATCTCCATTGTGTCATAATCATTTGATAAGCATGTTTTCATAAAGCATATGGAATGCTCCTTGACACCTTGTGTTAGGCATTTTCCAATCAGAACCCTTGTTGCAGAAACCTGACAGTATTGTATACAGACAGAACCAAGCCAATGGTAAGGGAAGGAGATACACTGTACAATTAAAATTGTCCAGGAATTAACTGGCCACAACTTGGTAATAAAATATTTTAATTTGGTAACATGCTGCTGCTGCTATTTTGCAAGTAATTAATTCCTATCTGAAAGGATTGCAACTCAGAAAGTTGCCTGAGTCATCATGTTTCCCGAGGTTAAACTTCAGTAGCGGTCTGCCTAATGGTATAATCTAGGCCACAGCTTTGAACCATTCAAGTTATCACAATATTAGATCTATGCCATTTTATTAATATTTTATAAATACTGAGTTTGGGGCACACTTGCCCTTAACATATGTTTCTAAAATGCTCCCTGACAATGTCTGTTGCATAGCATTCTGTCAGCCTTTATAGTCAGCTGTCTGTGTCCAGTTAATTATCTGCTTCAGTGGTTAATTTTCTGCAACACATAATGTGGTCACTAAGAAATAATGCCATTATTATGTTAACATTTTCTATTCTGTATAATTTAATCTATCCTAGATGTATAAGAAAGACAAAAGATGTTGCTTGTTAGGTCATATCAATATCCTGAGACTGAAGTGTTTGACAAATGCGAGAATCTGTACTACAGGTTGAACCTCTCTAATCTGACACCCTTGGGGGGACCTGACCGATGCTGGATGAGAGAATTTGACGAGCATAGGAGGTAAATATTATCTAGCAGTATTGCCAACACTTTGCTCTTTACTGGTCTCACAGAAGACATTTAGGGGTAAATTACAGCTAAATAAAAGCACAGAGCATTGAGAGCTAGGACTTGTGGCTGGAAACAAACTTTATGGAACCACAGGAAACTTGACCACACCCTGTTAAGTGGTTATTGAGCTAACTAAATCATGCCGGATTATGGATGTTGCTGGATGAGAGAGTTCAGGATTAGAGAAGTTCAACCTGTATAGAGATCACCTCACCAGCCACACAGTTACCAAATCTTTAGAGTGAATACAGCAGCTTGCCAGCACACAATAACGTTATATAACAAAATGTGAGGAAAGGCATTGTATTGACTAAAAATTGCAGGAGGTGTTTACCTATGAGGAATACAAGTTAATTTTAATTGGGACACCCAGATTAACAGTGGCTGTGTCTACACTACAAAAATAATGTCTAAGTTGCTCACTTTGTAATACAACTTCAAAGTAAGCAACTTTGAAATTGAGCATCTACACACACCCTACTTCGAAGTTAAACTTTGAAGTAGGGGACAACTCCATTCCCAGGAATGGAGTAAGGACTTCAAATTTGGGCTCCCTTCAAAGTTAACTTCGAAATAAGGGAAAATGTGTGTAGACTCTCTGCTGGCTACTTCAAAGTAGTGCCTAACTTTTAAGTTATTTCCTAGCGTAGACACACCCAGTCTAATAGAAAGTGATGTGAGATATTCAATGAAAGTGTCTGAGAAGGATTTTTTTTTATATAGCTAAAAAAAGGAGAAAAAGTGGTGGATCAAACAGCACAATGTCTTGTAGTATCATTCTGTGGTTTGAGTCCACTACTAACTCAGGTAAAACCATCACAGGCACCAATTTGCTCTTTGAAAGTCTCTTGTCTATGTGATGACATGCAGTAATACTTACATCCTGTGACTAGGGCTCCGAGGCACTCTGATAAAACAAGTAATAAAGCACTCCTCATGTTATTAGCTAGTGAAACTGAAGACACTGACTTGCCTAGGGGTAACTCAGCCTGCTTTTGATAGAACAAGGGTTAAAACCCAGATATTCCCAGTCCAGGCCAGTGTTCCATACACAAAGCCATGATGCCACTCTGCACAGCTGGTTATCACTGCTCAGGTGGATCAAAATTCCAGGGCTTCTTGTTTTACCATTCTTGCATTCCCACTGACATGCGTTGGGTTACATGAGATATAAATCAGGGACATTTTGGCCTTATATGTCTTTGCTTTATGGCAAGATGATTTCTTATTGAATTAGAGATGGGTCCAAACCATGAAGATTACCTAGGATCAGATCTAGTGTGTAATCTACAATACAGATGCAAATCCGTCTCTAATCTGTGGCATTGGTTTAAATGATCACAAAATTTTCTTGGATTGTAAAGATACCCGTATTGTAATTTTATGTCACTCATTTTATGGAAACTTTGAGAAACTGGGGTTAATATACTGCTCTCCAACCAAATGTTCTTTCAGTAATTATGTGCAATTTAGAAATAAACACATGAACAAAATCGATACTTTGTTTCCGGTTGAGGATTTTCTGGTCCATACGCTGAAGATCTACCAAGGTGATAGAACTAGAATTATATTTTTCAGTCTTCTAACAGCAAGTGCCTGATTCTCTTCACCATATTTTCTGCCCTCCAGTAAATGTGCTCTAATCCATAACAGTCATGTTACACACTGTGGAAAGGTGTTAAATACACTAAAATTGCCCTTAAATAATAAGGCTGCAGCACAAACCATAAAGTCAGGAATTTCAAGGTTAAAGCTGATATTCTTCCTTTAACTCAAGCTGCTACAAAGGAAGAAAATTGAGAGGAGAAAGCTGCTGGTGCCTTGTGACAGGTTTAGAACAAGTATGTTACTTCAGCAGATTTGTTTGAAATAAAATATGTGAATAATTACTCCTTGTTAAGAATATTTGTGTTGCTTAGCTAATTACTTATTCTACCAGTTGATTCTTCACATTTATCATCATCCTTATTGATGACATAACTGTTTATAGAGGAATTAATTTTAACGTAGCAGAAAAAACATTTTGCAGAAGCAGAAGTTGCTGAACTCCAGAGTAATAAATACCCCATTTTCAGTCAGTCTATTATAACAAAAACAGGGGAAAATAAATGCCAACAGAAAATGCTATCAACAGAGTTCTCTCCACAGAGAAAATGTTGTTTTATGAAGTAACATTGGCTGTTAAGAGTATGGAGTCCACATGAATATTAAACACTATGGCTGTGTCTTCACTAGCTCCCTACTTCGAAGGGAGCATGGTAAGTAGGGTGTCAGGAAATTATTAATGAAGTGCTGTGCTGCATATGCAGCACTTCATTAAGCTAATTCTCCCCCGTGGCAACTTCAAAGTGTTAAACTTAGAAGTGCTGGCTCACGTGTAGCCGCAGCTAACCCGTCGGTACTTCAGAGTGCCTGGACAACTTTGAAGTCCCTTTACTCCTGAGGCACTTTGAAGTACTGGTGGGTTAGATGTGGCTACACATGAGCTGGCACTTCGAAGTTTAACACCCTACTTACCATGTTACCTTCGAAGTATGGAGCTAGTATAGACACAGCCTACGGCCTTTGTCAGGATAAAATGCTGTATTTTATAAACAAAGGCATAACCTTCCATCTTACGTAGTACATTTCATTTTTCTTTAGGGAAAATAATGCAGAAAAAGTTGTTAATGTATAGATTATAAAAAAAAAAACTTTTGTTGTTGTTGTTTGAAACCCATAAAAGAAAGTACAGTATTTGAGTCATGTAGATTTGGAAACAGTCCGCATGGGTGTAAGTTTTGGCATTTCTCTGCCACCTATGCCCATCAGTGGGTGGTGGAAATGGATGAGGCTGATGGTAAAAGGGGGGCAGTTGCAGCATGAAGGGAAGGAGGAACTTACCAAGGAACAGTAGGAAGCTCCTTCTGTGGGAGTCTCAGGCATCTGTTGGCCAACTGGGGAAAAGGGGTGCTGAATGACTTGCATACCCCAGTTCCCAGGATTCAGGCTAGCTCAGGGGTCATATCGAGCCTCTTTTGACTACATTCCAGAAGTTCACCCTACCTTCCAGAACTGGGATTGGGAACTCAGTCTGACAGGTGCTGATTGGGATTTGGTGGGAGGTGTTGGAAAGGAATTATTTTCTCCTATGGGCCAAATTGGCAGAAGGCCATGGAGCACATCTATCTATCTATCTTCCTACCTACCTACCTGTGTGTATAAAATAGTGCACAGCCTATATGTATATGCATGAATTTATTGACAATAAATATATATGCCATGTCACTTAGGCTGTGTCTACACTACAAAAATAACTGTGAAGTTGCTTACTTCAAAGTATGCAACTTCAAAGTGGCGCATCTACACACACCTTTCTTCAAAGTTAAACTTCAAAGTAGGGCACTATTCCGTTCCTGGGAATAGAGTAAGGGCTTTGAAGTTGGGCTCCCTACTTCGAAGTTAACTTTTCCAGTTAACTTTGAAGTAAGAGAAAATGTGTGTAGACTCTCTGCTGGCTAACTCAAAGTTGCGCCTAAATCCAAAGTTAACTTCAAAGTTAGTTCCTAGTGTAGCTGCACCGTTAAGGTAACCTTTACACATTGCATATGTAGCTTATGCCAAATGAAAATGTTATTCTGAAATATACTGCCTCTTTATCAGAGAAAGCTATTTTAGAATGTGTAATCTAGGTTTTTTATTTCCAACTATGAAAACCAATTAAGAGCAAATAATACCATAAACTAAATTTCGTGCACAATTTCATTTTAAGTCAAAGGCCATGCTTATTTCTATGAACTACTAAAATATCTTAATACATTTTTACAACTACGACATTAAAACACGATCAACTCTGCGTGTGTCTATATATCCATATGTATATATATAGATATATATGTAAAAGCTTCAGTTTTAAAGCTAAGACTTTAAATGGTGAATTTTAATCTCAACAGATTTTTTTTCCCATACAGAAATTTCAGAGCATAGGGATTTATAATGGAATGTCTAAGATTCCTCAATAAGTATTTAGTGCCCATTTTGATAGTAAAGCTTTCAAGAAGGTAAGATAATGAGAAGCAATGATTAAACAAGTTAAATAAAGTTGACGTGTCTGTATATACAGGAGATGATCTGGGACTTCTGAGCAATGGCACTAGTATGTGTTTGCAAGATGACAGTCTTTAAACTAATCTGACTCCTGCCTTTGAGATCTGAAGAAATGGGTCTGTCGCAAAAGAGCCCATCAACTAATAGATCATTCTGTTAGTCTTTAAAATGCTATGTGACTGCTGGGGTGGGTTTTTTTTTTTGTTTTTTGTTTTTTTGTCAGGGTCCAGACTAACACAGCTACCTCTCTGTTACTATACTGGCTTGATATTCATGAAAAAGTTCTGAATAGTCATATTATAGTGTGACATGACATTTCGTAGTCTTCGTTTCAGGTTTGAAATAATGGCACTCTACGACAGTGGTAGTACAAATCCTGCTAGTTTGGACAGAGCCTTAATCCTACCAAGTTTTCAGTCAGTAGAACTGGTCTAAAATTTTTCAAAATAACATTTTTTCCCATTGGAAAATGTTGAGGTATTGCATTTGAACTGTTTGTAGAAACAGGTAGATTCTGATGAAATTCCCATGGATATGCAAAAGGATGTTCTTACACATGTGCCTGGTTTTCTTCTGTCTCACCATCTAGTGCCTTGGAGGTCTGTTTGGTGGGCGGCTGGTGAGCCAGGCTTGTTTTTCCTCAGCAGCTGATGTTCCCAGGAGTTTCAGGCTCCGTAACCTGCCTAGAAGGAGGATGGAAGGCCAGGAGCCTGAAAGTACAAGAAGTCATAGCTCCAAGGCAGCCTGCCAAAAGAGTGTTGAAGAACAGGGGCTCCAGAGCTTCTCTAGGCTCCTGACTCCTTGGCAGCCTGAGAGTCTTAGCTCACAGAGTTGTGCAGCTCCCTGCCTGGCAATCTGCCAAAGTACCCAGCAGTTGGGGAAGCTTTGGATACTTTTAGAAAAAGTCAAGATGCCCTCTTTTTTCTATACTGAAGTGATTGTTTTAATTTTTAAGTGTGCTACAGGATCCTGCAATGATATAGACAGGTTGAATCTTTCTAGTATGGCATTCTCTCGTCCAGCAACATCTGTAATACAGCATGATTTTGGCCAGACGACCAGTTACTATGGTTGTAGCCAAGTTTCCTATGATCCCATAAAGTTTGTTTATAGACAACCACCAGTCCTGACTCCTAGCACACGTGTACACTAGGAACTAACTTTGAAGTTAGACACTTCTTTGAAGTAGCCAGCAGAGAGTCTACAGACATTTTCCCTTACTTCAAAGTTAACTTTGAAGTAGGGAACCCAACTTTGAAGTCCTTACTCCACTCCTGGGAATGGAGTAGTGCTCAACTTTGAAATTTAACTTCGAAGTACAGTGTGTGTAGATGCTCAACTTCGAAGCTGCTTACTTCAAAGTTGTACTTCAAAGTAAGCAACTTCAATGTTATTTTTGTAGTGTAGACACAGCCTCAGCGTTCTGTGCTGTTATTTAGCTTTAATTTACCACAATCTGTCTTCTAAGATCCCAGTAAGCAGTGAAAGTATTGGTCGTGTGCTGGACAATATTGACCTCCCATGGGCTGGCAAATTCTCTCATTCGGCACGAGTCAAGTCCCAAGGGTACTGGATGAGAAAGGTTCAACTTATACAAATTTAAGCACTTGAGTAGTCCTATTAACAACAGATGGAGCAAAGATAAACATAGGCATAAGTGTTTGGAAGTTCAGGGCATTTAAGTTTAGTTCTACCCTCAAAATTTACCATACACACTTTGTCCCTGATTTCCATGTACAATTTGTTCAGATTGCAGTTACACCTTTTTTTAGAATTGCTAGCCTTGAAATCCCATGCTGGGCGTTTCCCATCTTATGAGTCATCACAGACAGTAAAGATATTGTAAGGCAAACTAAACCTACAGTAATAAAGATGCATATTCCCTTAAGAGGATCCACTAGTATCTCTGACATCATCAGAACCTCTCTTACTTTTGATAGGCTGTAAGCAATATTCCTACATTTTTAAAATTAGAAGAGAAAGAGAGAAAGAAACAACCCAACTTGATGGCAGAGCCCACTATGGCTGTGTCTACACTGCCCATCCCTTTGGTAAGGGGCACATAAATACAGCAGATCAAAAATGATAATGAGGATCTGATATAAATATTCAGCTCCTCATTTGCATAAGGGCTGCCACTCACAACATCGAAAGTGCTGCCTTCGAAATGCAAACTAGCTGTGTAGATGGGGTTCCTTCAAAACAAAGCCCCACTTTTGAAATCACTCTTCTTCCCAATTTTTTTCAGGAAGAAGGGTGCTTTCAAAAGCGGGACTTCCTTTCAAAGGAACCCCATCTACACAGCTAGTTCGCATTTCAAAAGCTGCACTTTCAATGTAGCTTGTGGCCACCATTATGTGAATGAGGCACTGAATATTGATATCGGTGCCTCACTGACATTTTCGATCCTCTGTATTTACATGCCCCTTCCAAAGGGGAGGGGCAGTGCAGACTCAGCCCATGAGTTTGTGAGTGTGGCTATTAGAATATAAAGCTATCTTTACAAACTGAGATGTCTTGGTTTGGAAATCAATGAGACAGTCTTATGGGAACCCTCCTTGAGTTATGTTTTCATGAAGTCTTTTTCATGGCGGTCTTTAGTTTCAAACTTCTAAGTCCTGTTGGCTCTGTCAGTGAAATTATTTTGTAAGAAATTCTGAACTAAAGTTTCATCTTTGTATCTGCTGAGCTTTTGAAGTGTTTTTGGGAAAGCGTATGTACTTAAAATTCACTCTGTAGGGAACTACAGATTAAATGGACAAAGGAATAATGTAATCATATTGTATTTAAACTCTAGCCATAACAGTTATTCTGATACAGAAACTATGGTACATAAGCACGTAATAACAGTGTTCCTTTTCTTGTATTGCATTTGTTTGAACCCAACAAACCAATCATCCTATGTGATAGCATTTATATAAGGTAGACGTCTGCATTCCTATATATTTTTACATGTGTGCAAGTGAGAGAATTACCTTCCTTCATCAACCAGGAACATTTTTTTTAGAAAAGCTAGTCATTTCTAGGGAGGGAATCCATAGTGAGAAACAGCAGACATTTGAATTAAAACTGGATAACCCTGTCTGCAGTGTGAAATAACAGAGTCAGCAAATGTCTGTTATGCGATCCTAGTTATTACACAAACACTGGCAAAGAACAATTCTGGAGCAGGGCTAGCGCTGATGGGCCAGCTTTGCTGTGAAACTGGAAAGGTAACTAACGTTTGAAATGTCAGAAAAAAGCAGGAGGAACTGAGTGGAAAGTATTTATTTACATTCCAGAGCATGTGAACTGGACAGTTTAATTGGGAAACTGCTGAATCATGTGTGTGTTTTCTCACTTTATGTAATTTATTTCCTACTTCATATTGAAAGCCAGTGAGAGTGGATAGCTATTGGCCAATGTTCTGTTATGCCTGTTTATTCTGTTATATTATTTTTCTACTTTTTCAGCTATTTCTTTATAAGAAAATGTAGCTGAGGTACAATGGACGTAACCCAAAAAAGGGAAGGCTGTGATTTTGTAGCAGTATAGGCCTCAAAGTTTCCTTTATAAATACTCTAGTAGATTTACCCAGTGTGACATTATTGGTTTTTTTCAATAAGTGTGAAGCCATTTCTGTGATCATTGTATATAGTGGCAACAATTCTTATGCTAGGTAGGCCAAGTGAGTTGTCTAATGAAAGCTGGTAATGCCCTGAATCGGTTTATGCTACTTGTATGCCTATGCTATGTTTGTGTGTAAAATTATAGATATTGAGTCTATAGCTGTATTTGAAATGTTTCAGTGATGAGATTCACAATAAGAGGTGGGATCCCCACCCTGGCCAGGATGGTGGACTAAATGAAATGCCCAGACATCCAATATACATCTCAGGAATTTGGGGCTTGTTATCCAGACCAGCCCAACTGGTCAGGTGACCTGGGCCGAGCAATGGAATTGAAATTAGATGCCAAGACATCAGTTACACATACTATAGAAATAGACTGGAACATGCTAACATAAACAGAAACCTATGACAGTCTGCCATAGCGGCTCACCTGGGTCAGGTGACTCTGACCTTCCAGTGTCTGGTGGGAGAAGAAAGGAAATTTCCCTCCACATGGAACAAGATGGGCCCTGGCAGGGACCATCTTTGTTCTTTCAGTCCCCATAAACTAAATCTGTCTGGACTGAAGGGCACATCACTTAAAAGGATGCATACAAAGATGTTCAAGAAATCAGCATATAACATTGCTGTCCTGCATCAATAGCTGTAACTGATGTATGCAATGTATCACTTTAACATTTTTTATCTCTCACCCTATTCTTTCTCTCTTTTGTTGATAAACCCTGAGATTTTAGATGCGAAAAGATTGGCACAGTGTGCTCTTTTGGATAAGATCCAAGTATATATTAATCTGGAACTGTGGCTGGACCCTTTGGGTCCCAGAAGAATCTGTGTGGATTTGGTGAAATAGGTTTTAATAACCTCTCCCCTGAGAACAGGGGGCTGTTGGTTGGGGGATTTGTAGCACCTAGAGAATCTGTGCATCTGCTTGTGTGGCTTCTGGATGGCCAGCAGGGCTGGCAGAGGAACTTTTGTGGCTGGTTTGATTTGCCTTACTGAGAAGGAAACCCCAATCTGGGCTGTAAGTGGCCTGGTTTCAAGCAGTTTTAACCTGGATTGATTTTCATAGCTGTGCCCAGAACTGCTGTCATATTACACCCAGCATTGCTCAGGTCATTAATTCAATTAACTTTTTTTTTAATAAAAGGAAAATGTGTGTGCTTTATTTAAATGATTGTCGTTTTCAAACTTGAGTGTCGTTTTGATTAAGTTAATTTTTATTTCAGTTTTTTTAAAAAAAAGGTTTGTTAAAATTTGCCCATCATTTTGTAGTGCTTTTTTAAAAAAGAAATTCAATCAAGTGCATCTTTTTCTTCATCCTTACAAACTCTTATCATTCACTATGTTTTTCACAAAAAAGGGCTATAGTCTAATAACATTTTCAAGCCTTGATTTAGCTGTGCCAAAACAGAGCTGTATTCCATTTTTTCCATGTGATGTCCTTTCTGTCATATGTATTGAAAAGCAATTGTATTCCAGGTTCATCCTATTTTTCTGGCTCATCTTGATTTGGTATCTATCAACATTCGCTCAGTTATATCAGTTTTGAGGACTGTACTTGATTTGGTAATTAGGTCTCTTTTAGGTTTGATTTAAGAGACGCACTCTCATTCAGGCACACCCCATTTTCCTGTCACAAGCAAATCCTTACATTGTTTTAAGTTATGATAATAAGAAGCTGTGTACCAAATTTGGTGGTCCTAGCCAGTGGAGCTGACAGTCATAATAGGCTCCAACACAAAGTGGGGAGAGCCCTGGCTTCCCACTCCCGGCTGGGGCAGGACCAAGGGTGGAAGGATATGTGCCGAGGGCAGTAAGCCCTTAGTGCAGCTCAGACTGCAGCGCTTACCCCCTCACCAGAGTGGCACAGGGCAGTGAAGCAGCGCCGCCATGGAATTTCAAAGGGGCTCGGAGCTCTGGCCATCAAAGCTGTGAAAGAGGCAGTGGTGGTGGTGGTGAAAACCAGGCCCCTTTGAAATGCGATGCCCCGGTGCAACTGCCTCCTTTGTCCCACCCCCCCAGCCCACATGCCATGTCAGTGGGCCTGGTCCTTGCTTTTCTCGTTCAGGAGAAGTTCTTGATCAAACAGACAAACTTTCTAAAGTACATAATAGATTTAGAAATGGAAATAATGGTACACTTCTTCTAACTTTTAGTCTCATATTGTTGGTTGTGTCTTATGATCCACAGTAAGAAGTGACTTTGTTACATGTTGAGCTTCTAACAGATGTTGATGAGAAATATTTTATATCTGTATTCTTGGTGCAGTGTCATAGAAAGAAGAAGACTGAAGAGATTAAGGGAACAGGGAAACCCTATTCTCAGAAACACTTTCTACACTATGCTTGAGAGTGAGCTGGATAGGACACAGTGTGCAATACCAACAGTTAGTACACACAGCAGATTAT